>NC_081415.1:77463196-78070696 GCF_030272615.1 Cryptomeria japonica | reverse complement strand
CTTACAAGAGGGGCCTGCACATGCAGGAAGGCCAACTGCCTAGAACTCACTGTTCAATTACAAAAGGAAGTCTCACTAACTTACAAAATGGATTATGAGAATCCAATATAATGTACTACTACAAAATAGCATCTGCTATGCTAGGTTCAATACTGGTTTAAGCTCATACAATAACCATAAACCCTTATACAAGATTTGCCTTAATATTTGCTCTTCATATCCATCATATCTATCTTCTATCATGTATTCACAAAATGATCTACAAGATTGTTGGAAAATGCACACTCCAATGAGAAATTGTAGGTGATTGAAGGTGCTGTCATTGATGGAAACCTTACAATCATGTGATATCGGCAAACACTGGCAGACACTGGCACCGACAAAGTCTACACCAGCACACAGTTCACCAACACCGTAAAGGAAGATTACCAACACCATGGCCAATAGGAATTTTGTTTAAATGTATTTTGTATTCAAATTGTAAAATATTTTTGTAAGTTGACTTGGTGGATTGTAATATGACTCATATAAGTATGAGATCATTGTAGATCATTTTGTGAGCGAGACATGAAATGATTAAGGTAGACCTAATGTGCAAATTATAAGGCAGATATTGGATAAGGGTTTATGTATGTTGCAGAGCTTAAACCGGTACTGAATCTGGCATAGTAGATGTTGATCTGAAGCAGTACATGACATTGGATTTGTATAATCCAATTTTGTAAGCCAGTGTGATTTCTTTTGTAACTGAGTAGTGAGCTCTAGGCACTTGGCCTTCCTGCATGTGCAGGCCCCTATTGTAAACAGTAATATTCCCTTATTGGCTAGTAAGCAAATATTGTGGGTCACAAATCCCACTGAGGTTTTTCCCACACTGAGTTTTCTCGTTAAAAATATTATGTTATGGTGTGGTTTTCATGTTGTGGTTGTTGTTCTTATTTATCGCATTAATTTTTGTTTACAAGTACACATTTTTGAAATGCTTTTCATATAATAAGTTAAGAAAATTATTTTACCAGTCAGATATTGATTCAGCCCCCCTCTCAGTATCTTTGGGAATCCTAACAAAGATCTCATACTTATATGAGTCTTCTTACAATATTCCATGTCGACTTACAAAAGATATTAAAATTAAATACAAAATACAATAATCAAAATCCTGTCGGTTGAGATGTCGATAAACATTATTGTCGCTACCGGTGAACTACCAGTGCCAGTGCTTGTGTCAGTGCCTGAAGATATCCACAAGGTTGCTGATAAATTTCCATCAATGAAAAAACCTTCAATCACCTTCAATTCTCATTGGAGTGTGCAATGCCAACACCCATAGTAGTCATGCATGTTATCCTCACATAGAAGAGTTATCCTTAATCGTGATATACATACAAGCTACTCTCACATAGAAGAGTAACAAATCAATCCTTGATAGACATGTGGATCCAGCTCAACCTATGTGAGTACAAGGGAGATTAGCTTGTCATCTCATATGTCCTCAGCCAAATAGAATTATTTTATTAGGTGAAACCCAAAGCCAATCAATTATTAAATGTTATCACTGAATTACAAAAAGGAAAACTCCCAATGTGCCCTAGCAGTCTAGGTGCCAAGCAACCTAACTCATGTGACCCCAGTCATCACAAGGAATCCCACTCCCCCTAATCATATACCAATCCATAGGGTAACACATATATTGACAACACAACACATAGATAAGACTCACAAAATAATCTCAAGTGCACATAACATAATTGAGAACACGCTGCACATAAATCATACATGTGAAGCGTAACAAGCATAGAGCCTTAACCAATGCATCATGGGTATAGTACCAATGCATGAAAATTAAACATAAGCACACCATAAACCATTACAAATCCTCAATAGTGAGGTACAAAATATCCCATTGGAGTCATAGAAACATTTGTCACATAGCAAGACAAACAACGTCTTGCTAGAGAAACTTTTGCATATGGAAACTCCTCAATGGTAGGGCATGAGCCCACTTACCCGAGAATAAAACACATCATGAGACATCATAAAACATCATTAACCACTTAAAAATGCTCAACACAGACTTCACATGCCTCTAGGAAATTCACACAACCAAACTAGAACTTTACAACACTAAAATTGAACTTTTTGGGTCTCCTGGACTAGTTCAACTCTCTTGGTAGGCAGGGCAGCATTTTAGGATTGCAGGGTGGCATTCCGGGATGATTATAAAAAAATTTGGGTTCACTGGTCAACATTTTTAGTCTGTAGAGTATCTCTCTCAGTCAGCTTGTCAGCTCTCTAGGACTGAATCATGGTGCTCCTGGTAAGCAGAGTGGCACTCTTGGTTGTCAGGATAGTACCCTTGGTTGCTAGGATTGCATTATAGGTTGCTTTGGTGGTGTTTTGGGTCAAACTTGCAAAAAAACATAGTTAAGAGCTCCTATGGCCAAACCTACTACCTAGATTAGCTAAGGGGGAAAAAAAGACTTGATTTACTAAAGGAGGGGCTTGGATTAGGTCCATACAAGGTGTAGGAACTCACAACAGTCATAATGAAACTCACTAAACATAGTTTGTAAGTTTCACAAAGTCATGGTACATAAATTTGCAAATTTTGGGACAAGGTGCAAAGGGAGATAGACTAGTCATGCAAATAACTTGAGAGCCAAAAGGAGACCTTACAAAAACATTACACACTTGTACTCACAACACAAAACAATCTGCAACATGCTCCACACTCAAACAAGAAGTCCAGTGAGCTCTAGTAGCCACATGGGCTCACAGAGTGCTCAAAGAGGGACTCCTATTACACATGGACTCACAATTTCAATTCATACAACTCCAATACATCATTTAAATGCAATACACACTAAATAAAAATACATACAATTAGGCAAGCATTCACAAGAAATGTGCAGACAGTGTACATCCCGACAATAAACTTAAAAATTGAATCAATAACAATGTGCAATCTCCCTTCTCAAATCTATTCCAAATGCAATAGAATTTTAAAAACCATAAGTTACTCCCCAAAACCATTTCTAATTTCCTGGCAAGCAATCCATTTGAAGACACAAAGTAGACACGACATTTCTAGAAAACTAAATTCAAAGGGGAAAATTCACCAACCTGCAAACGTAAATCCTAGAATGAAATTTGAAGACGAGCACTCCACAATCCATAACAAACTTCAACAATCCTCAATTACAATCTAGAATGAAAAATCAAAAATCAAAATTCACCAAAGGTAACCCAACAACATGTTGGTATTATGGATGAGTTCGTCATGTGTTGCATTGGTTTTGCCATTGATGTCAACACTTATCTTTCTGGAGATCTACATTGTTGATTTGGCACTCTAGTAATATTCGTTTGTTGATGAACCGACACATTGTGGTCCCAGTTTGGATATTGGCTTGTGCATAGTTACTGGTATATGTTTCACCGACAGCTTATGAAGTTGATGATGACTTGCTATCATCTGAAGATCATTTGGTTATGTCGAAGACATAGATTGGATGTTTGCATTAGATATTTTGCATATTGTACTGATCAGGTTCACATATTTGCCTTGACCGACAGATAGGTCTAGGTTATGAACTGGCATAAGAAAACATGTTTCAGATCAGCATGACACGTTTTGGAAATCATTTATTGATTGGATAATGTGTAAATGTATTGAGGCTGACATATTGTATTGCACCAAGACTTATTTTGTAATTGATTTAAATGCAATATCTTTTGGGAACTGCCCTAATGGTTAGGTCTTAGGTTTTGTATAAATAATTGTAAGATCTTAATTGGAAGAAGTGTGTGTATGTGTTGAGATTATTGTGAAGAGTGAAAATAAGCAGATCCTCATGTGAATCACATAGATATCATCTGAAGGTTGAAGGAAATAATGTTAAAGGTCATGAAGGTGTTTAGTCCTCATGCACAAAGCTTAAACTGGTACTAAATCTGTTATTGAAAATGCTAAATTGAAGCAGTACATTGATTATTGGATTTAACCATCTAACTGTGTAGTCAGTGAGACTCCTAATTTTGTGATTGAGCAGTGAGCTCTAGGTGGTTGGCCTTTCTACATGTGCAGACCCCATTATTGTCTTCACATACTATCTGCAGTAGTATCATCTGATTGTGGGTAAGGTTTCCCACCATGGTTTTTCCCCTTACAAGGTTTCCACATCAAAATCTCTATGTCATGTGTTGTGGATGTTGTTTTTCTTTCTGTTTCATGCATTAAGTTGTACGGGTATTACTATAATTTTTAATCTATTTTACCAGCACTGAGTTTTAAGTTGGAGTAATCTATTTTGGGTTGCAATTTATTGATAATTGATTCACCCCCCCCTCTCAATTGTCCTTCCTAGTTCCTAACAATTGGTATCAGAGCCTAGTCCTCTTTTTCCAAATACCTAACAGCTTGAGGAGATCCTATGGCAGAAAATATCTTCAGGAAGGATAGTCCCAAACTTGATGGAGCTAACTATGGTATATGGAAGATCAGAATGGAGACACATCTGAACTTCATTAGAAGAGAGATATGGCATATTGCAAAGAATGGCTATGTTGATCCTAATCAGAATAACCCTAACCCACCAACCTTGGCTAAAGACTTGGAGAATGATTGCAAAGCAAGAGAAGCACTTCTAATCGCATTATCAGATCAGCAAATCATGGGATTATCAAACAGATCTACAACAAAATCTATTTGGGATAAACTGGAAACATTGAATGAAGGAGATTCCACTATCAAAATTGCAAAACTAGAACGTTATCGAGTCAAGTATGAAAACTTAAAAATGGAAGAGGATGAAAGAATTTCTGCATTTATGGGAAAAGTTAATGAAATTGTTTTAGGAATACAATGTTGTGGATGATCTTTAAGTGAAGATGAAATTGTTTCTAAAGTTTTAAGAGCTTTGCCACTGTCTTACAAAATGAAAGTGATAGCTATTAATGAATTGAGAATAATGCCTAATACATCAGTATCTAGAGATACATTAGTTGGAAAACTTTCAGCATTTGAGCTTGAAAAATTTGTTCCTGCTGCTACAGTCAAGACTGATATAGCCTTCAAAGCATCATCATCGTCATCTGACAAATCTGGTTGGAAAATACTTTATGCAAAAGAACTTGAAGCACTATTTGCAAGGAAGATGCCTAAAGTTCCAGCAAGAAGTAAGTATGAAGGTAAATCACCTTTCAAATGTTTTAATTGCAATAAAGTTGGTCATATGGCATCTAGGTGTCCTGATAGACATTCAAGACTAAGAGAACAAATAAGCCTAACTGTGAATATCATAGATACAAATCTAAGAAAAATAGAGATAAGTCATGTTACTATGCAGATGAAAGTGTTACAGATGATTCTGATGAAGATCCAGTAGATAGTGGATGGGCATTTGTTGCAATAAAAGAAGATCAACCGGCACCTATTGTCAAACCATTAGAGCATGCATTAGCAACAAAATTGAAGAAAAGGATGAATGGAACATTGATAGTGGATGCTCACATCATATGATTGGTGATAAAAGAAAATGCTTATCATTACAAGAATATCATGGAGGTCAAGTAAGATTTGGAGATGACAAAGCTTGTTTGATCAAAGGAAGAGGCACTATATCTTTGGATGGTAAGCACAATACTAACAATATTTACTATGTTCAAGGTTTAAAGCATAATCTTTTGAGTGTTGGCCAGTTAGTGGAAAAAGTATTTCAATTACAATTCAAGAATAAAAAATGCAAAATCATAAACTGAATTGGATTGGAGATTGCAACCGGTAATCAGACTAAAGGTAATATCTTTCATTTGAATACCAATAATAAGACATGTTTGATTGCTCAAATTGATGAAAGTTGGTTATGGCATAAAAGACTTTGTCATGTGAATTTCGATTTCATTGTAAAGATCAGTTCAACCAAGGCAATAAGGGATTTACCTAAAATTGTGAAACCTCATAATCCGGTATGTAAGGAATGTCAAATGGGAAAGCAAGTTAGAACAACATTAAGAGCATTCCTAAGAAATCCAATAATATTCTTGATTTAATTCATACTGATTTATGTGGTCCAACAAGAACAAGAAGTCCTTAGCGTGATAGATACTTTATGCTAATAATTGAAGATTATTCTAGAATGTGTTGGGTTACTTTCCTTAGGGAGAAATCAGAAGCTTTTGGGAGATTCAAGATATACAAGGGAATGGTAGAGAATGAAACTGGTAAGAAAATCAGATGTTTGAGATCTAATCAGGGAGGAGAATTCACATCTAGGGAATTCAATGCATACTATGAAGGGAATGGAATCAAAAGACAACTATCAGCACCCTGGACACCCCAGCAAAATGGAGTTGTGGAAAGAAAGAATAGAACTATACTGGATGTAGCAAGATCCATGTTAATGGAAGCAAATCTACCTCATATCTATTGGAGAGAAGTAGTAAATACAACAGTTTATACTTTCAACAGAGTTCACATCAAAAGTGAAACCTTTCAGAATATTTGGAAGCAAATGCTATATTAGGAGAGATGAGTCTATTGGCAAATTTGATCCTAGAAGGGATGAAAGAATATTTCTTGGTTATTCAACTAAAAGCAAGGCATATAGATGTTATAATAAAAGATTGCAGAAAATCATTGAAAGTACTAATGTGAAGATAGATGAACATTTTAGAGGAGAATCAAGATCTCTAGGTTTCCAACTGGCATTAGAATTGATTATAAATGAACTAGCATAGATTGCAGTGGAATAGAATGAAGAACTAGTCACACCGACATCATTAGAAAAATCAACTATGACTAAAGAACAACAGCCTGTGAATGGAAATCAAAAAATAGAAAAACAAAAGAAAAACCCAGGTATGTAAGATTGAATCATTCAGAAAATCAGATAATTAGAAATAAAAATCAATGTGTTATGACAAGAGGAAGATTGGCAAATGAAGAGGTATGTTTAATCTCTCAAGTTGAACCATGTAAAGATAAACATTGGATAAAAGCAATGGAAGAAGAATTAGAACAGATTGAAAAGAATAATACTTGGACATTAGTTCCCTGGCCTAAAGACAAAAATGTAATTGGAACTAAATGGGTGTTTAGAAACAAACTGAATGAAGATGGTGAAGTAATCAGAAACAAAGCAAGATTAGTTTGTAAAGGTTATTCTTAGAAAAAAGGAATTGATTATTGTGAAACCTTTGCAGTGGTAGCCAGAATTGAAGCAGTAAGACTATTTCTTGCATTTGCAGCCCACAAGAACTACAAGGTTTATCAGATGGATGTAAAATGTGCATTTTTGAATGGAAATCTTGAAGAAGAAGTTTACATTGAGCATCCTGATGGATTTTTATTAACAGATGATAAGGATATGTTTGCAGAATAAGAAAAGATTTATATGGATTGAAGCAAGCTCTGAGAGCATGGTATGCTAGACTGGATAAATATCTTTTAAAGCTAGGCTACACAAAAGGTAATGTTGACAATAATTTGTATTACAAAATTACCAGTGATAACATTTTGATTATTGAAGTATTTGTGGATGATATCATTTTTGGAGGAGAAGAAGAGTTATGAAAAGATTTTGCTAATAAGATGAAGGAAGAATTTGAAATGTCTATGATTGGAGAGATGAATTTTTTTCTAGGTTTTGCAGATTTCTCAAACAGATAAAGGTATATTCATTTGTCAAACAAAATACTTGAAGGAAATTTTGAAGAATTTTGGAATGGAAAACTCCAAACTAGTAAGCACTCCTATGACTACAACTGATAAATTGACATCAAATGATGATTCAACACCTATAAATCCGACAAGGTACAAATTTATGATTGGAGGGTTACTATATTTAACACAAACCAGACCTAATATAATGAATACAGTATGCATTGTTTCAAGATTTCAAAGCAATCCTAAAGAAAATCATGAAACTGTAGTAAAAAGGATTTTTCGGTACCTGCAAAGCACAACAAATCTTGGTTTATGGTATCCTATGGATGACAATTTTGATTTATGTACATATACATATGCAAATTGGGTAGGAGATGTGGATGACAAAAAGAGTACCACTAGTGGCGCATTCTTTCTTGGAAGAAGATTAGTTTCATGGATTAGCAAGAAGTAGACTTGCACGTCATTATCTATAGTAGAAGTAGATAATGTTGCAGAAGCAACTAATTGCACTCAAATATTATGGATCAAGCAAATGTTGAAGGATATCAAGGTAAAATGCAATGAACCAGTAGTTATTTACTATGATAACTCAACAACAATAGATATATCAAAGAATCAGGTATTTCACTCTAAAACAAAGCATATTTCTATTAAGTATAATTTTATGAAAGAAAACGTTGAAGCAAATGAAGTGAGATTGGTTTATGTGAACACTAAAGAGCAAATTGCAGATATTTTTACAAAGCCTTTTCCTAAGGAAACATTTGAATATCTCATAGAGAAGCTTGGGGTAATCACCCCACTAGTAGAGACTTAAATGATGCAAATTGGCATCAAGCTAGCAGGGACTAACAGAAAAATCTTTTCCCAGTTTGTTGAAGGAGAGCTACTACTCAGGGGGGAGTAGTTAGTTTTATGTTATGTTTTGATTTTCATTTTTAACTGCTTTGGCATTTGATATCAAAGGGGAGAGATGTCTATGGAAAAACATTGTACTTTGAATATTGGTGAGAGATGTATTTTGGTTTTGGTTATATTATTTCTCTTTTTGGTACAAAACTTTGTGTTGATCTATTTAGGGGGAGATTGTTGGCATTCTATTTTTGGCACTTAGATGTTTTTCCATCTAGTGTTGCCATCAATGCCAAAGGGGGAGATTTTTGGTATTATGGATGAATTCATCATGTGTTGTATTGGTTTTGTCATTGATGTCAACACTTATCTTTCTGGAGGTCTACATTATTAATTTGGCACTCTGGTTATATTGGTTTGTTGATGAACTGACACATTGTGGTCCTGGTTTGCATATTGGCTTATGCATAATTATCAGTATATGTTTCACTGGCAACTTAGGAAGTTGATGATGACTTGATATCATCTAGAGATCATTTGGTTATATCAAAGACATGGATTGGATGTTTGCATTCAGTGTTTTTCATATTGGACTGATCAATTTCACATATTTGGCTTGACCGGTAGATAGGTCCAGGTTATGAACCGACATAAGAAAACATGTTCTAGATCAGCATGACACGTTTTAAAAATGATTTATTGATTGGATAATGTGTAAATGTATTGAGGCCGACATATTGTATTGCGCCAAGACTTATTTTGTAATTGATTTAAATGCAATATCTTTTTGGAGCCAACCTAATGGTTAGGTCTTAGGTTTTGTATAAATAATTGTAAGATCTTAATTGGAAGAAGTGTGTGTATGTGTTGAGATTATTTTGAAGAGCGAAAACAAGCAGATCCTTGTGCAAATCATGCGGATATCATCTGAAGGTTGAAGGAAAGAATGTTAAAGGTCATGAAGGTGTTTAGTCCCCATGTGTAGAGCTTAAACTGGTACTAAATCCGGCATTGAAGATGCTAAATTGAAGTAGTGCATTGATTATTGGATTTAACCATCCAACTATGTTGTCAGTGAGACTCCTAATTTTGTGATTAAGCAATGAGCTCTAGGCGGTTGGCCTTTCTGCATGTACAGACCCCATTATTGTATTCACATACTATCTGCAATAGTATCATCTAATTGTGGGTAAGGTTTCCCACCGTGGTTTTTCCCCTTATAGGGTTTTCACATCAAAATCTTTGTGCCATGTGTTGTGGGTGTTGGTTTTTCTTTTTTTTTCGTGCATTAAGTTGTACATGTATTACAATAACTGTTAATCTGTTTTACTGGCACTAAGTTTTAAGTTGGAGTAATCCATTTTGGGTTCCAATTTATTGACAACTAATTAACCCCCCCCTCTCAGTTGTCCTTCCCAGTTCCTAACACAACATTCATAGGAAATCCAATAAATGATATTCATATGAAAAACTATAGGTTATAATTGGCCAATCAGAATAATAAAAAATACTATCTATCTTACCTAACCTATAGTTTCAAGGAATATAATATTTGTAGCTAGGAAATCGGAAATCATCACAAGCAAATCAATATACTAATCTAGCTCAAACACAAAAGCTCAAATGCAATGATCAATCCTAAAAACACTCAATAAAGACATGAAAGCAAAACATTCAAGATTGAAAACTAAGCAAACCAAATGCAGATCTGAATGCTTCCTTCATGCAGCTCCATTGTCCTTCTTTCTTCTCCAAATAGCCTTTGTTTGTTGATCTCACCTTCAAGTGCATATACATGAGATGAAAGCAAGTAGATAGTGGCGCAAGAGTACTCGAAGCGTGATTGATTTGACAAAGTGATTAGAAATTCGATAATCTGATTAGTTGAGATTGAAGAAATTCATCCAATTTATAGACAAATTGGAGAAATGATCAAATTAGCATGATTCCATTCAAATGGAAATTGCAAATCAAAAATGTCAATTATGACAAATTATGACAAATTATGCACTTTCTATGCAAAAATTGATTGATTGATGATTCATGACAATTTATGACAAATTTCTATGTCAAGAATTGATTGATTATCAATTATGACAAATTATGACAAATTGCTATGTCATTCCCATGAAATTAGTAGAAAAATAGGAGAGAATTGAAATTAGGTGAATTAGAAATTGATGAAAAATAGGAATTAGAAATTAAGAATTAGAAATTGATGAAAATTAGGAAATTAGGAATTTAGGAGAAATTAGGTAAATTAATTAATAATTTGTCATTTATTAATTAATTCACAAAAGGAGGAATAATTAGCCAATTAAATGAACATTTAATTGCGATGAGAAGACTTAGGATAAATAAATAATTTATTAATCCTAGAGGGAGAAATGACAAACAGGGTTAAATGATTAAATCATGAAACCCTAGAAGATGAATTAGCAATGCAAGGATGACAATTAGGTCTTGATGAAGGATAATTGATGTCGATCATGATTCTAATTTTGAATTAATAAATGACCAATGTGATAAATGATTTGATTGATAAATGCACCAATTGATGAGGAACAATGACTAATTGATCCAAATTGACATAATTGAGATAGACAACGATCGATGGCAAATTGATCGCAAAATGACAAAATTGACAAGAGGACAAGGATCGATGACAAAATAGATTGCAAGATGACAAGATTGAAAATGACCACGATCGATGAAAAATTGATTGCAAGATGACAAGATTGATAGAGGACAAAACCCTAATTAGGATTGACGATGTCCAAAATGATGACAAATGAGAACGCACATTGATGCGACATGATAAGATTGATTAAAATCATGACTGGAGAGTGTTGTCGACAAGACCAAATTTGAGAGCGAGATAAATGAAGAATGTAGAAGAATGAATCGATGCTCACAAATGATAAAGACCAAGTGCGAATCATAGGAGAAATGTTAATGTGATGTAAAAACCTAAAATGAGGCAATGCGCAAATGTTAAAGTATGATTCCGCAAGCATTGACCATTTTTAGACATCTACATTTTGCCCCTCTTTGAGACAATGCGAGTTTACACTTTGTTTCAAAGAATGATAATGAAAATTCCCCAGACACTGACAATGACATATGCATGCTTCCTCAAGGAATTGGCCCGAAACATGCAGAAAAGAGGCCAATTGATCGATAAAAATGATAGGATCGAACGGATTGACAATCAGAGATCGGATACACAAAGGACAAGCTATTGATGGTGCAAAAGACTACGACCAGCATGAGATGGAGAGGGTGCATGTCCATCTATGCACTGACAAAGATCTATAAATGAGACCAAGAGAGGGAAAATTGCTCATTTGCACTAGCCAAAGAGGAGAATTTGTTGCTCTGGAAAATGACACTTGCTGAGAGATGGCGAACATTCCAATGGCAGATCACCTTGAAGAACATGTACATACTTACAGATGATTGGATGACATGGGAGCAGCGGTATGTATCTAAAAAACCCATATTTTCAATTTCATGAATTTTGATCGCTTGCAGGACATTGCGGGGCCCATAGGGAATGCAAAAACTGACTTCTGCGCTTGTGTAGGGCAAATCCTACACTTGTGTGATGTCTTTTGCACTTGTGTAAGGGGTACACAGGCATAGGTTATGTGACACAGGTGCAGGAGTTAGTACATAGGCGCAGTTGTGCATTGGTAACTCAATTTTGGTTCAAAACGACATGTGAATGATCCGAAAAGGGGGGATAAGGGTAGGATAGGTCAAAATAGATAAAGAACACCCTGATTTGGCCATGAAACAAGGAAATGTAGCTCGTAGGAGCAAACCCTAATACTGACAAAATGTGCCCCAATCGTGATACAGAGTCGACAGTATCCGTTGATCATGCGGGATAACCGACCTAACTCCTTCATGCTACGACATAGACTCAGGAGCATGGACAAAGATACCTTAGCAGGACTTGGGATATATTATATCACATTTATGCCTGAGATTAGGGAAAACACAAGATTGCTTACCGCATTGGCAAAGCGATGGCATTCGGAGACCTCCTCATTCCATCTGGTGACTAGAGAGGCGACTGTGACACTAGAGGATGTATGGCACATCCTCTGCATTCTGATACATGGGGAGATGGTAGAGTATGACCTAGTGATAGGGAGAGATGCATTATGTAGGTTATTTGAGTGTGACATAGATGATTTGGATATCGTCGAGAGGGAGATCGGCTGGGAGAGCATGGCATCAAAGTATGATCGATGATATGTGGTGATAGCAGTGGTGATAGCATGCCTACTATCAGGGGATAGACCAGGACATGGATTCGCTATTGAATGGGGAAGAGTGCTAGAGAAAATGGCGACAGAGGGGATGGTGTATGCATGGGGACCATGTGTACTAGCTATGCTGTATTTTTAGTTGCATCAGATAGCATATCAAGGAGTGCAAACTTTGAGTTGTGGAGTCACATTGCTACAGGTATGGGCATTTGAGCACATAGCCATATGTCAATCGATTATAGAGAGATAGGTAGTACCACATCGACCATATGTGTACTACTATAGGGGAGCACTGAGATAGGGTCCATTTGGATACATATTGTATTGGCGACATGAGCTAGACAGATTGAGAGAGTTCACATGGAGGCCATATCTTGATTGCCCGGGATGGTCAGATGATAGGGATGAGCTACCGTATTACAGACAGGAGAGATACCTGATTGGGTGACCAGTGAATCACCAGAGAGTGATTGAGATGTACCTGCCAGAGAGAGTCAGACGACAGTTTGGAGAGCAGTAGGATGTACCTAGAAGGACTGCACACTTTTCCTGATCTCACAAAGAGATGAGTCAGTGGGGGAGTATGATTCAGCCACACATAGCATACACTAACTTCACATAGCTACAACAAAGATAGTGGGATTGGAGAGTAGATGTGGTCGACACCGGGATGACAGAGGAGTATGAACGATGGTTTGCATGACAACAGCCAGTGCCATTAACAGATCCTGATATTCCATTACTGAGGAGACAGGAGGATTTCCCACTCGCAGGAGAGGAGGAGGGAGATGATGAGGATGAGGAGGATGAGGGTGGAGATGAGGATGAGGGGGGTGATGAGGACAGAGATGATGAGGGGGATGATGATGATGAGCTAGATTCAGGTGATCAAAAGGCATTGCAGGATATACCCATAGAGTCGGAGACAACTAGCATAGAGGAGATGGAGATGTGCAGGGCTACCATAGCGAGTCAGCAGGATCACATTGCAACATTAGAGAGACAGAATGCCATCTTGAGAATAGAGCATGAGTAGTTTAGAGTGGAGATAGGCAGACTCATAATGGCTTGAGATACAACAATAGCTCAGGCACAGCAAGAGGAACAAAGAGTCACTGAGTACATTGGGTCGATTAGAGATTCCAGTGCACGTGAGATGGCATAGATGCTGGTAGAGACCAGAGAGGAGATATGCCATTGGAGGACACTATATGAGAGTGTCATTTCACTAGATCAGAGAGCAGCTTCATATCATGCACGATCGAGGACAGAGAGCAGGGCATGCTCTCGAAGGTCATTGAGCAGCATGGGGGTGAGTGGACCTATGAGACCACCATAGCTAGGACCAAGGACAGGAGGGACATCATCCATGAGACATGGAAGGGATGAGGAGGACAGAGGGAGCACCTAGTGACAGAGGCATGTGCTCCTTTATGATAGATGACATATGTAGTTTGATATTATGTAGTCAGCCTACGAGCCATACTTAGGATAGACAGTCCAATTTTGTACTCCGATATTATTGTGATATGTGAAATGATATGCATCGATATGATGGGATGCAATATGTTATGACTTATGGTATTTTCATGTATGGATGACTTATGCACTGTTTATGTACCATTGTGGAACATGTATGGATATATTTTTTTATGTCTTTTCGATGCATTTATAATATGAAATGAATAAAATGCTTGATATGAGGCTTGATGTAATGTTTGATAGAATGCAAATGTACTAACCAATGGATGTAGGTGAGAACCTTTATTTTAATATAGCAAAATGGATGTGTAGCATCATGGCATTGAAGGCCAGAGCTGAAATGCAACCCTTTTTGCAAAAGACAGACACATCACAGACAAACAACAATCACAACAAAAAGAAATAAAGGGACCATGAACCATCCTGGTCACTCTAAATCACTCAGTGAAATCATCGAGCAACATAGGAACATGATCAAAGATAAATCAATAAATGATAAGACTCGCTAATTTCAACAAGTCAAACAAACATCTTGATCTTCATTGTCAAAAGTTGAAAGTGCTGATAGGATGATCATGCTGTCTGGTTTCAGGACATGTGGTACCCCGTCTATGACAGGACACAGTCTGGTTTTGAGTATACCACACCCTATATAAGACCCATGATAGTGTGCCAAGAATAAATGATATTGATGTTGACGTTCAATTGATAAGACAATTTTAATCAATTTGAATGTCTGGTTTGATTGAAAAAGTTCATCTGTTGATGCGTGATTTCATTAAAGCACCATGCGTGATGGATTGTCATTGGATGTATGCTCAACAATCTGTCTTATGCACAAAGGGGATATTGTTTTTGTTTTGCTTTTTGAGTTTTTACAAAAAAATTTATTTTTATTTTTTTTCATTTTTGACTTATTTCAGGACATTTTTCAATTTTTTTGGATTATTTCAGGACATTTTTTCAATTTTTATGATTTTTTCAGGACATTTTTCAATTTTTTTGGATTATTTCAGGACATTTTAAAATTTTTTTGGATTATTTCAGGACATTTTTCAATTTTATGATTTTGCCCCTAGTGTCTAGCAAGGCAAGGAATATGATAGGTGAATAAATAGGCTTGCTAAAATGTTGGTGGATAGAGGGAAGACAAAGGCCTTTTATTACGGAGACAATACAGATGCAATTTTCAAGGGCTATTTCATGATGGGACAAGAGACTGGATATGACAATGTAAAGCAGTGACATGGCATGAGGGACATGTCAAGAGGTGTTTGAAACCATGTTTAAATTTTGCGTCCTTATGTCAGATCAAGATCAAGGAATGAAAAAGGGTGTATGGATAGTGATAAGATATGGATAGGATAAGAAAGACCAAGAATGGATAAGGGACATGGATTGAAGGTTGGGGTAGGCTAAGCGATAGTGGCAGAAAGTTGCAATAAGACAAGAAATATGGATGAAAGGTTGTAATAAGCAAATGGATAAATGACCAAAAGCTATGATAGACTAAAAGCTACAAACAAATACATGATGCTCATGACAATCGTCAGCCTTGTCAAGATCAAAGGTGGAAAGGGAAACTGGACATGAGGGATGATAGGATATGAAGGGTAATGACAGGGGTTCGATAGGATAATGGAACAATGAAGGACAAAAGGATATGATAGGATAAAACCTACCCCCAAGTGCGGTGTGCAAGAAGTTCATGGATTACGCATGATGCTTGTTTGCCAGGTTTTCATCATGGTACTTGCCCAAGGTGCCTGTTTGCCAAGTTTTCACCAATGGACGAATTATTTTTCTTTATTTTTTTTTCTTTTGTCTTTTTTTTTCACTTTTTTTATTTTTTTTTATTTTTTACTTTTTCAATAGAAGATGGACACATGATAGGGGATGAAAGAAGGACTTAAACATCTTTTTGTTTGGATAGTAGCCTTGAAAAAAATGGACCATGACCTTTAAAAGCATGCTCAAAGACATTGGTAGGATAAGGACATGGAAAATAAGATGAAACTAAGGCGAGGATTTATGCAAAGGATTGGATCAAAGGAATGGAAGGATGGAAAATTTACATTGGATAATAGGTAGGGTATTGGAAGAATTGGGCTTTAGTGGATGGAAATGAAGGCAAGATCGACATTAGCACACACCTTGAGGGGTGATGGACTGATGGAGGAAGAATGGATCTCAGATTGTGAGATTTGGATGGAGGAATAGCTTGGGATTTTGGGACATAAGGGCCCAAAATAGATGATGAAGGTGATGGAGGAACAAATTTGAGAGGGTTGGATGGAGGAATAGCAACTTTGGATGCCAAGTTGGATGTTTCTTTAGGCTTTTGAGCTTCAAGGAGCTGCTTAGGGATCCACATGGTTTTTGATGTTTCATGCTTTTGTGGTTCCTTGGAGTGCATTGCTTGCACAAGGGATTTAGGAACCCATATATATTTCGACTGTGCTTTATTTTTCTCAATGGGCCTTTGTGGCCTTTTGGATATACTTTTTTCTTTATAGATCATATTGTTCTTTTTTTTGACATGTCGATTATATTGGACATGTTGATCCTTGAATACATGTGGATTTTTAGACTTATGACTTTTATACTTGGCATCCAAATTGCTTGGAGGGGGAAATGAATGCATGGATGGATATGAATGAAATGAAATTATTTTGGATGGATAAAATTTACTTAAGGATGTGTGCCTTTTCTGAACTTGCATAGAGGACGAAGGGATATAAGGACCTAAGATGGATGGAAAGCATGATGGGGAAGGTGTACGTTTTGATTTTGATGGAGGGATACCAACGTCTTGAGAGTGAGTTGTGTAGACATGACCCTTAAGATCTTCTTTGATATGGAGGGGTTCTTTCTCATGAAGGTCTACTCCTTTGCCTTTATGAATATCTTGACTTGTAGGATACTCTTTTCTTTGGGAAGAAGATGCGAGTCCATTATGAGGTGGATATGATATGAGAGAAATAATGAGATCTTGAAGTGGATCAGATTCTACCAAAGTGGAAGAACCCATTATGCATGTCGAGGGTTCATGAACATCTTGCACTGACACGCTAGAATCATGAGGGGGATTAGGATCATGAGGGGGACTAGGATTGTGTAGTGGAGATGGTTCAATGATAGGCTCTTCAAGAGATGGAATGGGAGAAATAATGGGATCATCAAAAGAAATGCGATCTTGGAGTGTGTATGGAGGATTTAAAGGAATAATTTGATCTTGACAAGGAGGAAGATCATTGGAATCCTCTTTAAAGGTGCTTTGCTCTTGACTTTTAATGGGATCATCAGAAAGGAAGGAAGGGATATCTTGATCTTTCTCAGGAAGTGGAATGCCAATGGGATTTGAAAGGACATTGTGTTCTTGGATAGAATGGATAGGAATAATGGAATCATCACGAGTGTCTGGGAACATGGGGTCCTGGTCAACAATTGGATGGGATGATAAGGTTTTAGGATCTTGATCTTGATTTTCTTTAGGACTCATTTCTTCGTGCTCTAAATTATCCTCTTGACATGGGGTTGAACTTTGGATATGCATGGAGGATTCTGACAAGGGATCAATGTTTTGGCATGAAGGAAGTGCACTTTGAACATTTGTGATGGATTCTAGCAAGGAATCAATGCTTGAACATGAGGAAGAGGGACTTCAAATGGGGTCCTCTAAACTAGGTAATGGCAATAAAGTGCATGGTGGCATTGGGTCTTGTATTTCTGAAACATGAAAAGGATGTGCATCATGAATTGGATTATCTTGGCAATAAATTATGGATAGCCCTTGGATAATTGCATCCTTGGGTGTATTGTTTGATGAGGACAATATGGAAGTTTCTTATGAAACTTCTAAAGGTGTATGGATAGATGCCACTAGAGAGTCAATTTGCTTGTGGGGAGATGAGGCATTGCTAGACATAAGTGTATTATCTTGATCTTCCTCAAAGAACTCACTTGGTAGGTTCCTTAAGATCATTGCAATAAAGCCACCTTTCTTTTGAGGTTTTGACATGGTTCTATCTGGAATTTGAACTTGTTTGGCAAGGAGTTGGTTGTGATCTAATGTCCTATTTTGATTTTGAACTAGATGTTGATCAAATTGGTTTGAAATGTTCAAAATTTGGCTTGGTGCATGTTGCAACCTTTGTTTTTGAATGTTTGGTTGTGGTTGTTGACATTGATATGTTGATTGAACTTGTTGATATTCCACCATTGGTTGAACTATTTGTGGACATTGTATAGTTGGTTGGACATATTGTTGAAATTGGACCATTGGTTGTATTGGTTGTATATGTTGAACAATTGGTTGTGATGGTTGAAAATCTGATTGATAGTAAACACCTTCTTGTTCTTGTTGTGGAGGCTCATAATGTTGAAATTGATTTTGGTTGTTTTCTTGAAATTGTTTCATCATCTCTATTTGTGAGAGGAGAGCTGGTATGTCTAATCATTCAAGAAGAGATCTTACATCAATTGGCTCAATCTTTGGATTTCGACTTGGAAATTTTTGAAACATTTTGGACATTTGTGATCTATTCTTCTCAATGTTTTTCACTCTTTGTTCCAATATCTCCTTTTCTTGAGCTAGTTTCTCCTCTAGTTTTTGTATTTGGAGACTTGTTTCATCATAAAAAGTTTGATCAATGTTGCTTTGTTGTTGGGTTGGATAGAATTGTGATTGCATTGTCGGTTGATATGTCAAACTTTGTTGCATCATTGGTGCTTGGAACCTTGTTTCAATAGACATGTCACTATGCAATGCAATATTTTTTTTTGGAATTTTTCAAGGATAATATATGATATGCAACTAAATGCAAACTAAATAGGTGAAAATGCAATCTATGGCAAGAATGCAACCTAGATTTTGACAAACTTTTTGGAATGCAAATCTAAAAGAGACCCCTAGGAAATTGAAATGATGCTTAGACCTCAAAGGACAAAAGGACCAAGTGACAAAAGGACAAAATGACAATGTCTCCCCTATATGCTTGGATACTAAGATAGGTTTGATGAAATGACAATAATGACAAAAAGAGAAAAGGTTTGATAAGGTCTAGACTTCCTAAAAATGACTTAGGGTTTATCAAAGATTTGGATTACTCAAGTATGACAAAACCTAGTTTTGACACTATATGCAAAGGGACAATTACTATGCAAATGACCCTAATATGATATGATAATGATCTAAGCTTGATGAAGAGACCTAGGGTATGCAAATGCAAATGTATGACAATGTCAACCTAAGACAAAACCTAAGGTTGAATTATGAAATGGTATTACTCTAATGCAAGAAGACACATGCAAATGGATGACCCTTATTGATATGCAAAGGAGTATGACCTAGGTAAAAATTAACCTTAGTAATTGACAATGAATTTGCAAAATGCAAACCTAGGATGAACTTAAATCTAAGTGGCATGAATGTTGAGACAAGATTTTGAAAAATGTTTGACAACCATGTTTGAAGGTGTTTTGAACTTTTTTGGATGAAATGCTCTTGTGTTTAACCTTGTTTTGAATCAATTTGTCTTGTTTTTGAAATGAGACACAACTCAACTTTTGACAAGCAAAGAAGACAAGATATTTTAACTTAGACTCAAGACAATCATGCATCATTCACACATTTATTATGGTAGGTAAGGACATTAGGTACTTGAGAGGTAGACTCGTTATGGGATTCAAGGAGAATACATAGATGCTTGACCCTATAGGCTCCCCTCCACGACACTCACTTCTCAGGGCAGCCAAGCATCAGTCCCCATAGAAATCTCCCCATAGAAAACTTAGTATCTCTTCCAAGTATCCAAACTTGTCCTTCTCAAGAAACTAGAAGGGTTTTTGGCCTCTAAATACAAGGTGTTTAATAAGGATTTCTATTAAGCGCTACTCTTTGGTGTCATGCAAGCATGATTAAGACATAAGCCCACCAAGATACCAAACAAATGTAGTTGCGCAAGCACGATTTAGACCATGAGACCCTACTTAGATGTTGATATGAGAAAGAGTTCAAGGGTCATCACTTCCCAAGTAACTACAATTCCCACGTAACCCTTCCTTTAAAGCTTTCACTCATCAGGTATTTATTTATAGTGAGTTAGAATGCCAAGGTATTCTAGCCATACTCACTTTGGGTCATTCCCTTCTCACGATTGTCACTTGCTTGCAAAAGCAAATGGTCAGGAAGGCAGGCCCTCTAAAGGTGACACACAATCAAAAACATGAGCCTGGTATCGAAGATCTAGATTTTTGATCACCCTAAGAAGGATGAGAGCATACTCTCCTACTCCAATGTCAAACTCAACAATCAAAGAAAACATAAATTCATTCCATCCTATTTAGAAATCATACTAGGTGCCTAAATATTAATTACAAACACAAAGTTTAGTTGTAGTCCAAGGCAACCTGCAAAACCCAAGTCAGAAGTTTGATATGCTTAGTCTTTGACTATCGAACCTGCATAAAATTTGTTAGTAGTTTCATTTGTTGTCTTTTTCATGTGTATGCTAAGGTGCTGCACAGAGAATTAGTACCAAAAACCAAAAAGCAGAAACAGAATGCAAAACAAAACAAATTTCAAGTAAAAACACTACTTTTTTACCTCTGTTTCTAGACTTTACACAGGCACAGAATGCTTGACACAGGCATAGATTGTCCTTGACACAGGCACAGAATGCTTAACATAGGCACAGATTGTCTAACATAGGTGTAGAAGTTCCCAGAAAACCCTGCATTACCCTGTTTCTTGGGTTTTTGACCTGCAAATCATCTCAAGAGCACTCAAAAGCATGGTTAGGGGGTTAGTTCATGTTGGGTTCACCAATTAATGTAGCTAGGAAATTGGAAATCATCACAAGCAAATCAATATACTAATCTAGCTCAATCACAAAAGCTCAAATGCAATGATCAATCCTAAAAACACTCAATACAGACATGAAAGACATTCAAGATTGAAAACTAAGCAAACCAAATGCAGATCTAAATGCTTCCTTCATGTGGCTCCATTGTCCTTCTTTCTTCTCCAAATAGCCTTTGTTTGTGCATCTCACCTTCAAGTGCATATACATGGGATGAAAGCAAGTAGATAGTGGCGCAAGAGTACTCGAAGCATGATTGATTTGACAAAGTGATTAGAAATTTGATAATGTGATTAGTTGGGATTGAAGAAATTCACCCAATTTATAGACAAATTAGAGAAATGATCAAATTAGCATGATTCCATTCAAATGGAAATTGCAAATCAAAAATGTCAATTATGACAAATTATGACAAATTATGCACTTTCTATGCAAAAATTGATTGATTGATGATTCATGACAATTTATGACAAATTTCTATGTCAAGAATTGATTGATTATCAATTATGACAAATTATGACAAATTGCTATGTCATTCCCATGAAATTAGGAGAAAAATAGGAGAGAATTGAAATTAGGTGAATTAGAAATTGATGAAAAATAGGAATTAGAAATTAAGAATTAGAAATTGATGAAAATTAGGAAATTAGGAATTTAGGAGAAATTAGGTAAATTAATTAATAATTTGTCATTTATTAATTAATTCACAAAAGGAGGAATAATTAGCCAATTAAATGAACATTTAATTACGATGAGAAGACTTAGGATAAATAAATAATTTATTAATCCTAGAGGGAGAAATGACAAACAAGGTTAAATGATTAAATCATGAAACCCTAGAAGATGAATTAGCAATGCAAGGATGACAATTAGGTCTTGATGAAGGATAATTGATGTCGATCATGATTCTAATTTTGAATTAATAAATGACCAATGTGATAAATGATTTGATTGATAAATGCACCAATTGACGAGGAACAATGACTAATTGATCCAAATTGACATAATTGAGACAGACAATGATCGATGGCAAATTGATCGCAAAATGACAAAATTGACAAGAGGACAAGGATCGATGACAAAATAGATTGCAAGATGACAAGATTGAAAATGACCACGATCGATGACAAATTGATCACAAGATGACAAGATTGATAGAGGACAAAACCCTAATTAGAATTCACGATGTCCAAAATGATGACAAATGAGCACGCACATTGATGCGATAGGATAAGATCGATTAAAATCATGACTGGAGAGTATTGTCGACAAGACCAAATTTGAGAGTGAGATAAATGAAGAATGTAGAAGAATGAATCGATGCTTGCAAATGATAAAGACCAAGTGTGAATCATAGGAGAAATGTTAATGCGACGCAAAAACCTAAAATGAGGCAATGCGCAAATGTTAAAGTATGATTCCGCAAGCATTGACCATTTTTAGACGTCTACAATATTTTATAATATTTCTTAGCTACCAAGTAAAAAACATCCAATTACCAAGAAGGGTAAGTAATATTTATATATTTTATTTTACACCCTCATGTAAAATAGTAAATATAGTTAAAAAATAAAAATATTAAATCAATAATATAATAATAGATTAAACTTATATTATCAATAAATTACTATATAGCTTTATTAAATAAATTAAATAAATCAAATAACCAAATAAATAGTAAATCCAAAAATCAGTAAATCAATATATCAAATTAATAAATAACATCAATAAATAATAAATCATATAAATAAATAAATAAAATCAATTAAATAATAAATAGTTAAATTAAAATTAATAAATAAATCAATAATAAATCCAATAATTATTGATTCAAATAATAATAAATTAGTTGAATAAAAACCTTAATACTAGATAAATAATTATGCACACAGTAATTAGATAAATAAATAATAACCAACCATAGGTTTGTTAAATCCAAGCATTAATAAATACAACTTCTACCAAAATCAAATAGACAATCATATACTCACATACTTAACATACTGGAAAAAAGGGAAATACTGACCATACTAGACATCAATTTATGCCACAACCCAACTGACAAGGTGATCAACTAAACCTAGAGTAAGTGAGGGAAAACCAAGTCATCTCCAACAACTACAATTGGGATTAGGACACGCTCAAACCTATGAAACCAGGTGGAGTCGATGTCTGGTACCTACAATCCTACAATCACAAGTGAACACAAGAGATACATATACAATATCATGATAAAAAACAAGTGAAAGAGAGTTACAACACCTTATCATGCTCATGATGAGTGATAAGGCATCATACCTTTCACAAAGAAAGTCACACGGTGTCAATACATCTCATAGATTCATCATCACAAAATAGGGGTTATAATTGCTATCATATATCATAAAATCATGTAAACCACATTAGAATATCATAAGCATGTAATCCATCCAAAGTAAACCATCCATCAGTAATCTAGAATGTATCATCAATCACATGGATAAAAAAAAGTCATCAAATATCATATGTCCATCTAGCATTATCAAAGTCTACTGAATAAGAATAGAGTCATAAACATCATCAAAATATCATCCATAAGTTTGGATAAGTCTAAGAGGGACACTACATAGACATACAAGCTACCCTCACAAAGAAGGGCGAAAACAATGCCATAACAAACATGCAGAGCCATCTCAACCTATGTGAGAACAAGGGAGATTATCTTGCCATCTCAATAACCTCAATCAAATTATTAATAATATCTTATTAGGTGAATCCCAACCCAATCAATTTGATTAATAATGTTATCACTTATCATAATCAAGAAAACTTTCAATGTTCCCTGGTGGTCTAGGATCAAGTAACCTATCTCACATGACCTCGGTCATCACATGAAAGCCCACTCCCTCTACCATATGCCAATACCTTAGGGTGAAACAACATCCAACAACATCATAAACACATAATGAAGGGTCACAAGAGACACATATATGCTCATAACATAATTTGTTGGCATGATTGGCATAACTGATGTAGATGGAGAATGTTGACTGAACTTGTAAAAGACTGATGGTGATGACATTGTGATGAAGAGATTGAGATTGCATGATTGGAAGACTTTGATCAGTTATTTATATTGTCATTTATGGCAACTAATATTTATTCATGACTACTCATGTTCACTTATGTTGTATTTTGTCATCTAAGTGTTTTTGATCTACCGGAAAGAGCTTACCGATAATGAAACAAGAAACTGGGAATTAGGACCTTAACCGGTAAATGAGGAAATTTTTTGATTGTATTTGGAAATTGGTGATGATTGAGGCTTTGTGGTTTGGAATGAGAGTTTGTATCATTGTAACATGTATCTAACCGGAACCGCATCATGTTGTGACAACTGGAAGTTATATTTATAATTTATGTTGAGTTTTTGCTAGGGTTTAAGAAGGGTTTAAGGACCGATAAGGAATTCTCTTAACCAATAATGATTTTTGGTTTGGCGGTGATCTACATCAGGTTCAAATGTTGGAGGTGATGTGGCAAAATGCATGTAAATGGATGAATGGTTGTTTTGGCACATTTGAAGATGAAATTTCTTGGGAAATAGCAAATCACTTAGAAGAGTGTTCTAAGGGTTTGACTTTGTATTAGATTGAGTTGTTGTGATGAGTTACAATCACTCAATGGTTGATATTATCTTGAAATATGTTGTAATGATCTGTTTGTTGATCTGATATGATCTATGATTATCTGTATTGTAAGGTCTTCATGTATCTAGGTTTAGTTGTCGGCCTATTTGTAAAATTATTTATGTCGGTATTGTGTATGTTTGTTATGTCGGTCAGTGGTTTTTGAGAAGACTGTGAAGCCAAAACAAAGTGTGAGAAGGTCTACCAGAGTGTTACAGAATTAGAGCATAATTGGATCTGATCAAGCAAGCAGTTGAGTGCTATACCAAGATCATTCATTGTTGTTCCCTAACAGTTGTAGTAGATAAAATCCCTTAACTAGCTAGGTCCTAACAAGCCTTACATTGTAAATCCCCTAATAGGGTGACTCAACATCTGAGTTCTAAATCCATTAATCGAGTGACTCCCAACAGGGTCTTCTCCTAATAGAGAATCTTTATATACGCCTAACCAAGCTAGGATCCTAACAGTGCGCATTCTGAAAGTGAAAAATTATTGTGGGTACCAATTCCCACCGTGTTTTTCCCTATTTGGGTTTCCATGTGAAAATCATGGTGTTCATATGGTGAATGCTTTTGATGCATTGTGATGATTTACTTTCAATTTATGCATGGTTATTGAACACTTAATGAGAAGTATTGATATATCAATTTAAAAGATAATTATCAGCAAATACCGGTACTAGTAAATGGGTTTGTTATTGGTTTATGTTTGATTTGGTAAATGTTTGATAAGTTTAAGTTTCATTTTTTAAGTGGTGTTAATTACTAATTCACCCCCCCTCTCAATATTAACCAGATGCTCTAAGATTAATAATTGGTATCAAAGCTCTGGTCCTCTATGTGCTGAAAGCATAACAACTTGAGGGAAAGATCCTATGAAAGATGATGAAGAAGGAGGGTCCCAAGTTTACCAAGGATAACTACTAGATATAGAGTGACCAGATGAAGATCTACATTAAATGAATGGGGTCTCAGTATTGGAATAATGTGGTAACCAAGTATGTTGCTCCTACTACCAGCCCCTTGACACCGGATGAACTTAAAGAACAAGAAAACATCCAGGCCCTTGAAGCAATTGTAAGTACTTTATCTGAGTTAGAATATATTGATGTTCATGGATTAGAGACTGCAAATGAGGTATGGGAAATTTAAAATAATTTATGGAGAAGATGAACTTGTACAAAGGGAAAAGGAAGAAAGTTTAAGAGGCAAATTTGATGATATGAAAATGGTTGAGGGTGAGAACATAGCACAATATGGTCAAAGGATTAATGAATTTGTAGGTGGTATAGAGAGTGTCGGAGGTAAAATTGATGAATATACTATTGTTAGTAAGATGCTTAGAACTCATTTACCGCAATATTCTATCAAAATTTCTGCAATTCAAGAACTAAGATCTATTTCTAAAGATAAAGTCGCTATTGATTCTCTTATTGGAAAATTGACTGCATTTGAGCTAAACATTTATGATAATAGTGTTTCTAAACCTTTTGAATCTTCTTTTAAGGCTTTTGTAACTCATACATCAGTAAGGAAAGGAAAGGATATTTGTCATAATCATGACTGTAGGTCTAATCATGGCGGTAGCAAAGGTGATGGTGAGGAAGAAGATCATCTTCTTGAACTTGAAGAACTATTGGATAAAGGATTCCCTAGAGGAATAGGTAAATTTAAAGGTAAATAACCCTTGAAGTGTTTCTCTTGTAGTAAAATTGGACACATAGTTGCTAATTGCCCTAGCACTGATAAGAAAGAGAAGTTCAAGAAATTAAAAGGAAAAGGCAAGGAACATTGTTATGTTGCAGTTGATGAAGGAGTTACTGATGAAGAATCAGAAGAAGATGAAAATGAGGAGATAGTTTTTGTTGTTGTGAAGAAAGATCTGGCTGATGAGAAGGAATTGGTGTCTCACATGGATAGCAGTGATGAATGGACAATAGATAGTGGTTGCTCATACCACATGTTCGGTGACAAAAGTAAGTTTTTATCCCTTGAAGAGTTTGATGGAGGTGTTGTAAGGTTTGGTAATAACTCTCCCTAAATGGTTAAAGGTGAAGGATAAATTTAATTAAATGGGAAGAGTAATGTGATAGACTTATAAAGCACTGAGAGGGGGGGTGGATTAGTGATAGAAAAAACAATAACACTTTAAACCCAAACTGGTAAAAACAATTAACCAATTTACTTAAGACTTTGCATGCAATCCAAAGTGTTCTAAAATAATTCACAACAAGGCAAACATTCACCATAACACAAGTGTTTATATGTGGAAAACCCAACTGGGAAAAACCACGGTGATATGGGACTCACAAGTTAACTATTTATAGAAATAGGTAACTGACCGGTTAAGGTCTACAAAGTGCTCTGCTAGGAGCGAATCCTATTAAAGATCCCAAAGCCCTATTAGGACCTATACCTGGTTAAAGGTAATACCATATTAGGAGTAACCTCAGTAGAGGATTTCAAATCCAAGCTAATGGATCACCTAGTTATAGGATTTGTACAATGAAGCTTGTTAGAGATTACCTGGTTAGGGGATTTAACTGCTATAGTTATTAGAAAACAACAAGTGGTATGATCTAGGAATAGAACATCTTGCTTGTATAGATCCTTTTCTTCTCACTCAATACTGCATCATCGACATACTCTACAAATCCTTCAATAAATCGCATCAAATCTAACTCATAACATTACTTGTATCTTCCATATCAAAATAACTCATCATAATGTATTTTTATAGACATTAGATTTCAAGTCAACTCAAGAACCTCATCGAAATTTCCTAGGTTCAGTGTATCTGGACAATCTTCCATAACACATCACAAATTATTGCCAAAATGTTGGTTAGAGATAACTCATCACATAATCAGTGAAACTGGTTGGAACACAAATACCAATTGAGTGTTAACCACTTCCAACTCATATATCAATTGTCCCCATTCGGCTCCTTGCTTCTCTTTGTTGTACCTCGAAACTGGTGTCAATGGAATTGACCAAAACCAATTGTCTACATATATCGGTTTAGACACCTTCATACTAGTTAGACTTCTCTATACATATCATATTGGTTTGCAATATAAATGTAGGAGTAGTACCAGTTTGACTTAACTAAGATGACCATGACAATATGAACATATGTGTGTGTATGTGCCATCAATGACAACACATAAAGTCATCCAATACAAAAATCATCACCAAGCCAACAATCTCCATCTTTGGCATTGATGGCAACACTTAGAAAAATTTTACACATAAGTGTTCTTACAAAAACAATGTACAGACTCCCCCTTAACAGTACATACAAAAATTTCACATGACATACATATTTCTACTCCCCCTTTGACAATAGTGCCAAATTCACAAGTAAAACACATATATATTACATCACAATTTGCATCAAAAACTGCATATACATAAATATAAGAGTTTTTCAACATGTGTTCACTTCAATTCTTAAGAAAATGTCACTGAAATGAATCTTCATCTATGCAAAATCATTACCCCATGTTTCTAATAGTGTTTCAGTGATCTCAATAGTTGTCATAATTTGTGTAGCAAATTATTCCATTGCATCCACTGTGCTCATCTCTGGGGTATCCAAAACCGCTTTTGAATCCTTGTATGCCCTCTGTAGGATTTCAACTTTTGGAACCAACTGGTTCTTTAGTTATTTCAAGGATCTGATTTGCTTAACCTATTCAAAATCATAAACATCTAACAGATGTTGCAAAACATCAACTAATTTGCCAAAATCTAAAGTTGAATCCTGTACTAGAATATAAGCATTACTTATCCTCTCTAGTTCCTTATTTGTATCTTCTCACCTCTTCCTCAAATTAGAATAGAAAAATAAAACTTTAGATGTATAGGCCAAAAATTTACCTTTAGTTTCAATAGTAGTTCTCAAAATATCTTTATTCATAGATAAAGCAATCTTGCCCTTATTAATGTCTGACATTAGTTGCTCTCCCCTTTTCTTTCTGTAACCTTTTTTAGCTAAGGCATGTGCTGCCCCTTCAAGTGAATTCAGTTGGTTAGTAGCATCATCAACCAACTAGCCAAGTTTTCTTATAGGGGTAGACAAATTGCCAATGTCAGTCTCTGGTAGGAGACCTGATAGAATTTCAACGACATTTTGTATAGTTTTTGCTTCATTTCTCTGCTCTTTTAACCTTTTCTTTTGAGCCCTAGATTGCATGACTATAGAAATCTCCATTAGTTTAGATGCACTCAATTTGTCCACATCAATTGGACCTTATATGCTTATTGATTCATCATCATCATCAACTATTGTTTTCTCCTTCTTTACTTTCTCCTCTTCATCCTTTTTCTCTTCAGTCTTCTTCTCTTCATCCTTTCTCTCTAGTTTCTCTTTCTCTATCTCTATTTGCTCCTCCTGTGTGGATATAGTGACCGGTGGCAGTTGATTTTCAGCTTGGTGTTCTTTTTTTGGTGGCGGTTGTATGTCCACACTTGGTTCAGTAACAGGTGCTTCCTCTGCTAATTGTTCACCAACAATATCAGGTTGTTGTTTAGTTTCCTTAACTGGTTTAATGACATTACAAGTTGTGTCAGTAGTATCCTATATTTCCTTAGTATCATCCACAAAGAATATAACCAGTGGAGAACTTGTGTCATCCTTATTCTTGATAGAATAGAATACATCCAGTGTAATAAATTCTTCAACATCTAGCTTTGGTGGAGCTCCAGTCTCAGTCAAATCAGGTTTATTTTTATGGTACTTCAATTGCTCATTCATCATTTAAATATCTTGAGCTATACGATGAGTATCATCTTCAACAGGCTGAATCTTTCCATCCAATAACCTTAGTCTCCTTGTCTTAGAATGAAACTAGCCTTTGAATTTAGCAAGCAATGCTAATAAATCATCTCGAGAGAAATCAGGAAAATATTGAACAAAAACACTATCAATAATTTCTTGATCCTGATCTACAACCATTTTCCATTTATTTTCAAGAATTGAATATAAAGAATCATAAATGTCCTTTTTAATATCTTGTGGCAATCGATTATATTAACCAACACAGGTGATTGATTAACTCTTGAACAATTTCTTGTTTCTGACCTTTATCAAATGAATCAAAATATTCTTTTACATTATCAAACCATTTCCTCCCTAATGTTTTTAAAGTCCTCTCAAAATAACTCATTGGTTTGAACAATGTAACATTAATAGGAGTGCTTTGTTTAGAAATGTCTCCTACTGGTTTGGATTTCTTACTAGTCAATTTCATCTTCTTTGATTCTTCTTCAGTATCAGTTTTCTCATATTCTGCTTGAAGAGTGAGATATCTGCCTCTCTTCTTTGTTGTAGTCTTCTTATTTGCATATACCTTGTGTACTGAATCCTTCTTGATTTGAATACTTCTAGTCACCCTTGTACCAGTGGTCATAGAAGCTACTTGCTCAACTTTCTTCTTTTTCTCCTTGGCACTACTAGGTTGAGCAAGTGCATTCCTTTCCTGATAAGTTCCCAATATTTTCTTCTTTGTATCCTTAGGAGATGCCAAAAGGTTATTGGCATAGCCGATTAGTAAGTCATAGCTGACTCCATAGCTCATTTCTTCCATTTCTTCTTCTTTGGGTTCAACGGCCTCCATAAGGCAAAAGTCAGTGGTTATAGTGAAACAAATGTCTTTTTCAAAGTGTTTCACCACTTCATCAAATAACCTTAATCTCATGCTCATCTTCTTTTGAAACTCATTAAAATATTTGTTCATGGCAACAGGAAATGTGCTCTTCATAGCCTTAATGTTATTCTTTATTTGGGTTGTAACTGGTACATTCTTAGACCATTGTATGTCACCAATTCCTGGAATGAAATTCTGAAAGCAGAAAAACATACCAATCAATAGTTGACCATATTTAAACTTTTGACTGTTGTCTTTCTTAACTGACTCTAAGTTCAGCATCAATTGACTTCTCATTGCCTCACGCAAATCATAATCTGCATTCTCTATCATCATTCTCTAGGCGACATGCACAACAATAGACAGTACACTGTTCATCTTTCTAGAATGGAATATCTAGTAGCCAATAACCATTGTTGCAAATATGACTCTAGGATCTACAATGTTATTGACCGATATAGCATGACCGTCAGCAGTGATCTTTGTCAATGCAATAATAGTCTCCTTTGAGATTGTCCTCAATTTTGGTACTTCACCGGTTTGGAGGAAACTAGTTACTGCATGAATAGCCTCCTTGGTGATGGTGTGAGATCTATCAAGATACATGTTCCCATCATGTACATGACTAAGGATAATCCTGACACATTCTTCCTCAAAATATTCAAGAAAATAGGCTGCATTATGAAAGCCCTTTTCATAAACCCTAATATATTCGGGTTTGATTTTTCTGCTCTTATCATAGAGATTTGAGCTAAGAATAGATTGTCAGTGATCTTAGATCCTCAATTTTACAATCTGTATAACTAGTTAGGTCACCTTGCAGAACTTGAGACAATGCATTATAAGATTCTATTTTATCTAATTCCATTGACTCCATAGCTTCAGCAGTAATCATGACTCTCTATTGGTGTAGATGGCAATGCCACTCTAGATAATCTTGATTTGAGAGAGATTAACAAAAATACCTTATTCCCTTCATGTTGGTAGGGTTTTCGGTTGCTCTCTCATATGCACACCCAATTTGTCTTTCCTTATGTTCAAATTTGATTCAACTTTTGATCCATAGCCTAAATTTGTTCTCAATCTGCTAACAATGCTCTATTTTTCTCTGCAAGTGCTCACAAATGCTTCTTTGATTGCAATTAGGGTAAAAATAACTTAGTGAAACTTCCTTTATGTAGACATTCAGTATATGAAGTAATGACAATACATAAAATCATCCATTACAAAAATCATCATCAAGCCAACATAATGCAGATGATGTCTTCTGAGTTGATGGATTAAAACATAACCTCTTAAGTGTCAGGCATGATAAGTTATATTTGCTTGAATTCAAAAGTGGAGTGTGCAGAATTCTTGGAAACAATGGTGAACTAATTGCTACTGGAAAGTAGACAAGAGGTAACCTTTTTCATCTAAATACTCATGTGAATAATTGTTTGGTGGCCAAGATTGAAGATAGATGGTTGTGGCACAAGAGATTTTGTCATGTGAATTTTGACAATTTGATTAAAGTTAGTAAATGAAGTATTGTGAGAGGTTTTGTCCAGCTTGTGAAACTAGACAATGTGTTATGCAAGGACTATAAAATAGGTAAGATGACTTATGTATGTTTTAAAATTTAGTCTTTCTCTTCAGAGAATATTCTTGATTTGGTTCATACTGATCTTTGTGGTCCTATGAGGACTAAAATCTATTTTGGTGATAAGTATTTTATGATCTTTACTGATGATTTTTCCAAGATGATGTGGGTAACGTTTTAGAGAGAAAAGTCTAAGGCACTCAGTAAATTTAAAGCATTTAAAGCTTTAGTTGAGAAAGATACTGAGAATAATTTGAAATATTTGAGATTTGATTGGGGAGGTGAATTTACTTCTGATGAGTTTGTGAAGTTCTGTGACGAACAAGGAATTAAGAGGCAGATGTTAGCTCCAAGAACTCCATAATAGAATGGGATAGCAGAGAGAATGAATAGAACAGTTGTTGAAGCTTCTAGAACCATGTTGATTCAAGGTGAAGTACCGAAGATGTTTTGGAGAGAAGCAGTTAGTACCTTATGAATTATGGCATGGAAAGACTACTAATGTAAGTTATTTCAACCGAGTACTTGTCAAGAAAGGTAACAAAAAAACACCTTATGAATTATGGCATGGAAAGACTCCTAATGTAAGTTATTTCAAAATATTTGGAAGTAAATGTTTTATTAAACGTGATGATTTCACTAGAAAGTTTGATGCAAAGTGTGATGAAGACATTTTTCTTGGTTACTCTACAAAGAGTGAGGCATTTAAATGTTATAACAAGAGAACTAAGACAATTATTGAAAGTTCAAATGTGAAGGTAGATGAACTCTCTGAGAGAAATATAATAAGACCAACATATCTAAACTTGAGAATGATGAAGAAAAATTTGTCTTTATAGAACCAGAAGTGCAAAAGAATGTTGAGCAGGAAAATGCAAAAATAGGTGCTCAACCAATAAATGAAGATAGCGATGAAGAAGATGAAGAACATGATTTTGGAATCCAATAACACTGAGAGGAGGGGTGACTCAGTGTTATATCGGAACTATCAATTTCAGCCTTATTAAAACATGCATACACCAACTGGTATACTAGTACATACAGAATTGAAAGAAGTAAAGAAACCAATAAGCCAATCACATAAATGAGAATCATAACACACAAAATTATACGTGGAAAACCTCAAAGAGGAAAAAATAGGGTGGGATTTGTGACCCACAATATCAGTCCATTGGCCATATGAAGAGATATTACAAAATATAAGGGGCCTTCACTTGTTGGAAGCCTTATAGCCTAGAGCACACTACTCAATCACAAAAGGAGCCTCATTGACTACATATAAATCCAGACTACAATCTGGAGAAGTGTTGAACTTATAAGATAGCATCTTCTATGCCACAATACAATTTTGGTTTAAGCTCTCTTTGTTCCATTCTGAAACCCTAAACCCTTTACCGGAATAACCCTTACATGAATATCCTCACATAAATAATCTCTCTGATATATTTCACATTATATCACATTCGCATATCCATCACCATATCTGTTACTCTTATATTACAAAATGATCTAATCCAACTGACCTATATACCCTATACAACTTATCATGCTTTATTTTGGCTTACAAAGATAATTAAAATATCAAATTGCATGTCGGCTTGATAACATGAATGCATAAATATTAAAAACAATTACCAATACCAACTCCAATAGATGTCAGCCTCCAATACCGGTAACCATATTCAAAACCATGTCAACATGCATTGTCGGTAACCAAAGAAATCCTTCTATCTTGTCGGTGTCGGTGTAGTGTATGTGAAGTGCCTATCAGTACACAACTAAACCAAAACATGAAGCCTAAATAAGATACCATGTTGCCATCAATGACAACATAGTGAAACCAACCAATTGAGTGTCAACTGCCAACAATCTCCCCCTTTGTCATTGATGGTGACACTCATGTGAAAAATGGTCAAGGTTTCATCTGTCGATTTCATCTTGCTTGCTCCCCCTGAGCTGAATATTCATTAATACAAAATACTCCACATCTCCATATCTCCCCCTAATGTATACAACTCCTATTTTTTTTCACATCTATATCACTCCCCCTTTGACATCAATGCCATAAAAAATTATTAAAATAATTTCAAAGATACAAAAAAAACTATACAAAGAATATCCCAAAAATATCTTATCGGAGCTTAACAAATTTCAAAATTTCCGGATAAGCCTTCTCCAATAGCTCAAGATAAGTATCCCACCCATTTTTAAAAAGTGTTAGAAATGGATACAAATCCACTTAATATATGTGCAAATGACTCTTTCTCAATTACTTATGTCGGTGTGGGCTTTCCCACCATATCCATACATTCTTTCTTATGTACACTGAGTGAATCCAACCCAGGACTCACCAAGCCTCTCAAACTTCTAGCTCTTCTTATAATTTTTTCTCTTTCCTTCTCAAGAACATAAATTTGGGCTTCCAAAAACAAAATTTGACCATCAATGGATGTAGTCAATGAAGTCAATCTATCAAAAGAATTAGCTATATTTGCAATTTTCTCCTGAAATTCTTTTATCTTATTATCCACATTAACTGTAATTATATCAGTGTTACAACATACCCTATAAATATATGTACACTACTTCAAAGAATTTTCTATCAGATTCAACTTTTCATCAATCTTCTTCTTCTTAGATTCAATCACCTGATCAAATGCAGCTCTCTTAGCTTGAGTGATCCTCTCCAGTGCTTTTCGTTTTGAAATCTACTGTAAGGATTCAAAATCCTTTGAAATATGCTTAGTAATTGTCTTAAGCTTGTCGGATGGGCTCGCTTCATTGTCAATCTTGCACTCTGGGACTGGTCTGTGTAAAACAGTGATTGACTGATCAATAATCCATTTATCTGTAGATCCTTCCTTCATTAGTTTTTGTATTGCCATCATCATGAGTTCAATAGGACTCATCTCAGTTATGTTTTTCTTTACAACTTGTGAGGTGTCAATTGACAAAAATGATGGACCAACTACCAGTTCTCTGTTGGTTTCCCCTTACTCTCCTTTGATGATTTACCCTTTATGGCTTCCTCACTTGCACCGGTGGCTTTGCCACTTGGTGCAGTCTCTATAACTATCGATTCTATTGTAGGAAATATAACCTCAACCTTTACATTTGTGTCTGGAGGACTGTTATCCTCAATATTAGTATCTTATACATCATTAACTTTTTCACTCTTTGTGTTAGCCGGTATCTCAACATCTGTCTATACATTTGTATCTACCGGGGGAATGATTTCCATTATTTTAATATTCTTCAAAACTAAGGGTGAAGTACCCATAATCCCCTTTCCTTTTCCTTCAAGTAGGGTGTCTACATCGTCTGTCTTTGATTCTAGTGAAGTAAAGAAACCTTCGTTCTCTCCAAAGAACTTAACCCATGCTTTTTGAGTCTCTTTTATTATTTCATTTACCCTTCCAAGCATCAGACTGGTTATTCTATGTTTTCTATTAAAGACTTTTCTATCTGCCACCTCAAGTGTTCTTTCCATTTCCTCTAGAGAAATAGTAAAACAAATAGATAATAACTCTTGAATTTTAATATGCTTATCTTCTTGCATAGCTGACATTCTTCTAGCATCTAAAATATTATATAATTTTTCTGATATTTGATTTTCAATTTCTATTAAAGCTTTCTTATAAATATCCAAGTATAATAAGACTACTTCCTCTACTTCTCTTTGTTCATCGTCCTCTAAATGATCATACTAAAATTGTACATTCTTTAACATGCCATCCTTAGTTATGCCATCTACTAATTCTACACAAGTTTTAGATGTAACATTACCAGATTGAATAGCTGTATTAGTGTCATTCTTCTTCTTCCTCTTTGCAGTACCGGATGGAGCTGAAGTGGTTACTTTTGGTGCTTGCTTCTATGCTGGTATTTTGAATGTAACCTTCCTAACTAGTTTTGTTTTTGGTAAAAAAGGAAACAACAATATTGAAAGACTAAATAGATTCAACCACAAAACCCTGGCCTAACAACAACAAAGATCCACCATAACATATGAATATTACCTAAGACAATGCAAATAAACAAAATTAAAAAGATGATACCATCACATGTCCAATAGGGTTTGGATCTCCTTTCTTCCTATCTCCATTGATCTTGCTTGGTATATTTTCTCTCATATTTTATGTGTGCACAAGATCTCAACAAAAAATGAAAATGTGGTTGCAAGTAGGATTGATCGCATATGAAAATTTGAATGCTAGAATGCTTGGGAGCTTAGAATGCGTAGGAGGATTGATAATGAAGTCTCTCCTTCTATAGAAGACACTTTAGGAAATGGAGGGATAAGATTAAGAGGTGTAAAAGATAGATGGTTAGCTAGGATTAAAGGGTAGGTAGAGGAACTAAGAAAATGATAAAGGGGTAGGTAGTGTAGGAATTAAGAGATGAATGACATGTGTCATGGGTAGAAAAGGCTAATGAATTAATTAAATAAATGAAGATTTATTTAATTAATATATGAAGTGGGATCAATTAAATAAATAAAAGTATTTACTTAATTTAGGAGAAGGATAATTTAAATAAATAAAAGTATTTATTTAAATAAGAAAAAGGTTTAGAAGAGGATAAATGAATTAATTAAATAAATAAATATTTATTCAATTAATAGAAGAATTAGGCTTAAAATAATTAAATAAATAAAATAATTTATTTGATTAGATAGGACAATTTTAGGTGTCTACATTTTGCCCCTCTTTGAGACAGTGCAACTTGTTGCATTGTTTCAAAGAAGATAAGATGAACTGGTACAAAGTTGCCCCAAGATGGGAATGATATGCCCCCTTGAGAGATTGGATGAAGATGTCTGAAAGGATCATAGACAATCTCTTGATAAGAGAGAAGGGATACAAATGACTGACAAGATAGGAGAGAGTGACAGAGTCATGAGATAAAGAAGACTAACATGGGAGACTAGGGCTAGGGTAGTTTATAAGATAGAGTACGAGGGAAAACATCCTCATTGTCATCCACACACCTAAGAGATTAGAGTGCAGAGAGAGCAAAGAGCAGTTAATAGTCAGCAATGATGGCATTGGTGAACAGATTCGATCGCGTTCGCTAATATTAGAGGCTAGCAAATGCAAGAGAGCCAATGAGTACCACAAAACCTCCTTGTACCTTGGTGCATTAATTGTTGTCATAAATGCATGTTAGGTATGCCAATAAATGTGCATTAGCTATGTCTAAAAAAAATGTCAAGTGGGTCAAAAGATGGGAACGCGCGTCTGCATTGGTGCCAAGTGCATCTGGGTAGGATAGGTGCATCTGTGTTGATTTTAAACATGTCTATGGTTTCAAAAGTGTCTATGTCAGATGTGAGCGCGTTTATGAAATGCAAGGGCACCTATGTAGGGTAGGCACATCTGTGCAGAACAAAGGCATGTATGTTTGTTTCAGGAGCGTCTGTGAAATGCAAAAATGTCTATGAAGTATGTAAGCATGTTTGTGTCATGAATGTGCGTTTATGTCTTCAAGGTCGAATCGACAGTTCTGTGATAAACATACATTGTCGATTGGATAAGCTACTAAGAGGATACACTCAAACAGGTCCTCTAGGGAAGACTAGGACAACAGACAGGGCTAGGATTGACAATTCTATGATAGAACATACGTTGTCAATTAGGAAACTACTCAAGAGGATACACTCAAGCAAAGGTCCTAGGATAGGATAGAGCGAGGCACTTTGTGATGAACAGGGAGTACCATAGAAATTGATAATTTTGTGATAGAACATACGTTGTCAATTGGATTAGGCTAAAGTTGACAATTCTATGATAGAACATACATTATCAATTGGATAACCTACTTAAGAGGATATACTCAAGTAGGTTCCCTAGGAGATAAGATAAAAGTATCACTTTGTGGTGAATAGGGAGTACTACTAGGATAGAGTGTCATATAATAGATATAAGCAATAAGATAAAAAGCAACACTTTGTGATGAACAGGGAGTACCACTAGGATAGAGTGTCAAATGATAGATATAAGCACTAGGATAAAAGGCAACAATTTGTGATGAACAAGGAGTACTACTAGGATTGACACAGTTGATTTTCTTGACTGTAAGAGGACCTACCGATGCTGGAGTCAGGAGAGAGATTCCCTTCAACTCAGGGATTATGAGTAGAGCTGACATTCAAGGATAGAGCAGTCATGGAGGCTATGGGATTGTGATAAATTATGTATGTGCCTGAGTTTTGAGTGAATATGGGATTGTTGACTGCATTAGTTGACAGATGGCACTCAGAGAGATGCACTTTTCATTTGTCAATGGGTGAGATGATAGTCACCTTACAAGATGTATATAGGATATTGAGGATATTGATCATTAGGGAGTTAGTTCCTTATGATCGAGAGGGAGATAGGGATGCACTGAGATGAGTGTTTCAGGATCCAGGACTAGAGATGAGGGTAGGACATGTGGCCTAGGATACTATGACAACTATAGGATTGGCTCTACTGGTGGTGCTGGCAAGAGTTATCAGTGGGTTCCTATGTCCAGATAGGGCAGCATGAGGGTTGGCTATGGGGTGGGGGAGGACTCTAAAGACATTGGTGACGAAGCACACCAGGTTTGCATGGGGGTCATTTCTGCTGGCACACTTGTATTATGAGATACATCAGTTTGTATATCATGGATCAACAGGATTTGGGTGTGGAGTGACATTATTGTAGGTTTGGTCATATGAGTATCTTCTGATTACATGTTTGATATACTTTAGAGGTAGGGGACATGGGTATAGTTATGTGCATCTGTATGATATGATTACTTCCCAGCTACAGATTTGGAGGCTAGAGTATTGGTGTAAGGTTATTGATGAGATGGATAGTGTAGTATGGAGGCCTTATATAGACTGTGAGGAGTGGGAGGATGACGTAGTCGAGTTGCCGTATGTATTCCGGAGTAGGTATCTAATTGGTCGGACACCATACATTATTGAGAGGCAGTTGATTGACAGGGTATGTAGGTAGTTTGGCATGATACAACAGATGCCACAGGGTTTAGGGATGTATGCACTAACAGTGAGGGATCAGGTGCAATTAGGTCCATTACTTTCATATGATTAGGTAGTGATATAGATGTTGGAGATAGTTTTGATGCCTTGGGATATTTGGGTAGATGTGGAGGATGTAGGGATGGATGTGGAGTATAGCACCTATTAGGTAGAGCATCTATTTTTGTGGTTGATGGATCCAGGGGAGCCAATAGAGGGTGATGGTCGAGATGGTGGAGATGATAGTGGAGATGGTGGAGGCAGAGGCTGATGGTGGAGGCGGGGGTAGTGGCGGAGAGGAGAGTGGATCAGAGGAGAGATGGAGGAGAGGAGAGGCAAGCTCATGTAGTGAGGGGTAGAGGTGGACTACCTTTACAGGTGCCAGCAGCACAAGTTCCCAGACAGGTACAGGGACAAGGACAAGAGCAGCCACAAGAGAAGCCACAAGGACAGGGTGAGGGGAGAGGGGATGAGGAGGATGAGCTACTATCCTTGAGGAATATCTACTAGGGATAGGCAGATGAGATCTAGGATCTAGAGAGGGATACGGTTAGGCTTAGGAGATAGTTGAGGGACACTAAGCGGCAAAGGGATCAGGCTATACAGAGGCTGAGATAGCACTGAGCAACAAAGGACACAGGAGCTGGGTACGCCTATGTTCTATGGGTAGGGGAGGAGATAGCCTACTAGAAAGACCTATACTATGGAGTGGTGCCACCTAATCTATGGGGTAGGAGATTCCAAAGACCATCGCAGACTGTGATGACCACTAGAGGGAGAGACAGGAGACAAGCATCTAGTGGTGGGGTCATGGGTCCTCCACCACCACCAGATAGAGGGGGTAGGAGAGATGATCCTAGGGTAGGTCCTCCCAGGGCTCAGACTCCATTGAGGCTTGCTAGCTCTGAGGGAGGGAGTTCATCATAGCCTTAGAGGGCTCCCTATGTATCAGTGTTGTACCATTTTTCTATGATGATGTAGACACCTTCGAGTGATTGTGTAGCCATATGTATTTTGACATCATTGTATCATGACACTTATGATTTTGATATATATATATGAGATGATTCATCCTTGCGGCAGCTATATGCATGTGTACTTATGTGATGTTGGTTCTATGTGATGCATGTTTCTATATGATGCTTATAATATGGATGCAAATATGTACATGAAATTAAATATATTTTTTCTCTTCTATGTTTTTAATATGTTATGCAAATCTGAATGTATGAAATGCAGATGAGTATGATAATGTAAATAACTATTTACATGATGAGAATGAAAAATGTGCTAACATGTGTTGTGTGCAGGATGTGATGCAATTATGATATCTATATATATGAAATGCTAATATGTGGTAATGCAGGTGCAAACTACATGAAATGCAAATATTTTTGGCATGTCATTATACTCATTCATGTGATAGCACGATACATGGACTTGAGAAAGGATGATGGAGGTCAATTAAGAAAGGGGGATGGAAGATAGAAGATATGGAAGTGAAAGAGCTTCTTATACTATTATCATCATTGAGCTTTATTATGGCAAATAGACTATGACAATTGAGGTATATGTTCGACTCAGAAAGTCATTGTACCTGTTTGCATGGAGATTAGATAGTTACAAACAAGGAATGCCCTAGTTTATACTAGACTCTCAGTGTCTGCATATCCTTGGACAAATCATAGCATTACTAAGAGACAATCCACAGACAACAAAGAAAAATAGGTGATGATACCCCATCCTTGCCTTTCTAGTCAAAGACATCTTGGAAAAGCTAAAATACATGTCACCAAAAGATAAAATCAAAAGAAAACCAAGACTCGACACCAAAATCCATTGTAGTCCTCAAGTTTAGTGTCTCTTGTCACTTGTATAAGTCTATTTGATTGTGGTCACAATGTTTTCATTCACAAAAGGATAGATAGCATTGAACCATAATGTTGTCTGGGTCTGTTGAAATATTTGATTTGTTGAAACCAATTGTTGTTGTGTCCCATCTAAAACTGATTAAATCCATGAAACTGATACTTTATTGTGGAGAAGACAAAACTTTATTACGGATTGGCGATGTAAGTGTTTCTTTATTTTGGATTGTGCGCGAATAGACTGAAGAAAATTGGAAGAAACTATACTCCTTAGAACGTGTAATGCTATTAGTTCCACACGCATCACTAGATTTAGGATTTACTTTAGCCATAGATAAGAGCTGATTTATTAGGATGGAAAGGGTGAAAAGAAAGGATTATTATGAATGGATAACCAATCTTAGGTAGATCAATAACAAGCCATGATGGGAATGGGTAAGTTTATTATGGATGAATAGGTCATGAGTGTGTGCAAAGTGAAAGGATGACATTGAATCCTGAAGGAAGGAGGAGAAATGTCTCTACACATGGCATCGGTGACCCAGTTTTCACCATGGTACTTGCCCAAGGCACCACCAAAGTGGTTTTCACTGTTCGACAAAATTTTTTTTTTTTTTTTTTTTTATTTTCATATTTTTGATTTTTTTTCTGTATTTTTGAATTAGGATATTCTAAAGAGCTATGTGTAAGACCTGCAAAGGTGCATGTTGTTGATAGGATCCTCCAAAGTTTCACCCTCTGAGGTTGAGAACTGATATGCACCGGATCCATAGACTACTATAATGATGTAAGGACCAAGCCAATTTGGTTCGACCTTGCCCTTCTTCTATCTGTCTTGCTGATTTTTAGGATTTTCTTTGAGAACTAAGTCACCTTCCTCAAATGTTCGAGGCTTTACCTTGTGATTTTAATTGTAACTCATTCGTTGTTGATAAGTCTTGAGATTATTAAAATCGATTTGTCTTTGTTCATCCAATAGTTCTAGTTCTTGTAAGCGAGAGACCCTGTAGTCTTCATCATTGATAATATTGTGCAAAGAGATTCATAAAGAGGGTAACTCAACCTCAATAAGCAGGATAGCTTTGGTGCCATAGACAAGTGAATAAGGTGTGGCTCATGTAGGTGTGAGAACACTTGTGTGATAAGCCCAAAGTGCAGGATTAAGTTGGATATGCCAATTTCGGCCAACATCATCGACTGTCTTTTTGAGGATTTTAAGAATGGTTTTATTAGACACCTCATCTTGACCATTACCTTGGGGGTAATAGGGAGTGGAGAAATGATCGGTAATATGGAAGCGATTACAAAGTTCACCAACATCTTGGTTTTTGAAGGGACATCTGTTATCGGTGATGATGGAAAGAGAAATACCGTACCGGCAAATGATATAGTTAAGAATGAATGTAGAAATCTATTTTCCAATGACTTGTGTAAGAGGAATGACTTCAATCCATTTTGTGAAATACTCTGTGGTAGTGATAATGAATTTTTGGCCATTGGAAGGAGGGTGAATCTTTCCTATGAGATCGCATCCCCACTGACAAAAGGGTCAAGGAGTCGCAATCGGTTGAAGTTCTTGTGTTGGTGCATGAATAAGGTCTCCATGAATTTGACATTGCTTACATTTCTTGACAACCTGATATGAATCTTTTTCCATACTGGGCCAGTAATATCCAATCCTGACGAGTTTTTTGGCTAAGGTAGGACCACTAGAATGTGGACCACATATACCTTCATGAACTTCGCATAACATAATTTGTGCTTTGTCCCCTTCTAAACATCTAAGAAGAGTGTCATATAGACCTCAACAGTATATGATATTGGCTAAAATGACATATCGGGAAGATTGGCAAATGAAAGTGTGGTGTTGGTTGTTGGATAAGTCAGGAGGAAGGGTGTTGTTACGAAGGTATGTGAAAATGGAACTGTATAACTGGGAATTAGGACCAATGACACATATCATCTCAGTAAGAGTGATCTCATATGAGGGAACCAAAAGGTTATCCACCAAGAACTCATAGAGGTCTTCATTCTATGGTATATCAATCAGCGAGGCAATAGTAACCATGGCATCTGTGGCTCGATTCTTCTCTCTTGGTATCTACTCAAAGGTTATCTTTATGAAATATTGCTTGAAGTCATCTACCATTTTCTTGTAAGGCATTATATCTTTTCATCCTTTGTTTGGTAGTCATCGGTTGCTTGAAGAATTACAAGTTGAGAGTCCCCAAAAACATGAAGTTCCTAGATCTTCCACTGAACTGTAATTTGTAATCCATTTGTTAACCCCTTGTATTCTGCTATGTTATTAGTGCAAGGAAATGACAATCGGTATGATTTGGGAATGGAATCTCCTTGCGGTGTGATAAAGAGGATGGTAGCTCCTGCACCATGTTGCGTGTATGAGCCATCAAAGTATAGTTGCCAAGGCTTCGTGTGTGATACCACTAGGATGGATTCATTTGGAAATTCAAAAATTAGAGGAGCATCATCTATCATGGGTGCATCTGCTAACTGATCTACGATAGCTTGTCCCTTTATTTCTTTTCTATCCACATATTTAATGTCAAATTCACTCAAGAGGATCGCCCATTTGGCTAGTCTATCAGTAAGCATCACCTTATTGAGAAGATATTTCAATGGATCAATCCTTGCGACCAGCTTAGTTTTATGAGTTAGCATGTAATGTCGTAATTTATGTGAAGCAAAAACCATAGTGAGACACGCACGCTCAATTGGTGTGTAGTTTAGCTCATAACTAACCAAAGTATGATTGATGTAATATACTACCTTTTCTTTGCCTTTAGCATCTTGTTGCGCCAAAAGTGCCCCCAGTGTTGTTGGTGTAGCTAATATGTAGAGTAACAGGGGTTGTTCTAAGACCAGTGGCATCAAAACTAGTGGATTTAGAAGATAATCTTTGAGTATTTGAAAATCCTATTGACAGTTATCATCCCATTTGAATTTGATGTGTTTGTGGAGAAAGTACTGAAAAGGATGACATTTACCCACAAGTTGTGCTATGAATATTCGTATGGACTAGAGTCTTCCTTGTAAAGATCTAAGTTGATTGATATTTCTTGGTGGTGGCTTTTCTAAGATCGCTTTGACTTTTGCAAGATCAGCTTCAATTCGTCTTTTTGAAACAATGTATCCAAGGAGCTTTCCAGAGATTACTCCAAAGACACATTTCTTGGGATTTAGTCTCACTTTGTATTTTTCCAACCGATCAAAAATGACTGAAAGGATGTCCAAATGTGTGTCTCTATCTAATGATTTTCCCAAGAGGTCATCAACATAATCGTCTATAGTTATGTGCATAAGATAATGAAAGATAGTAGTCATGGCTCGTTGGTATGTAGCGCTTGCATTCTTTAGCCCGAAGAACATGACATTCCAACAGAAAGTTCCCCAAGGACAAGTAAACATTGTTTTGTGCTAATCCTCAGATGCAATTTTTATTTGATTATAGCCAGAGATGCCATCGATCAAAGATAACATTGCATGACCTGCTGTGAGGTCTATGACTAGGTCAATGTTTGGCAATGGAAAGTCGTCCTTGGGACAAGCTTTGTTGATGTCTTTGAAATCTGTGCATATTCTAATGTTGCAATCTAGCTTACTAGCTGGTACTAGGTTGGAGATCCATTCAAGATAATCAATTGGTCATATGAATCTGACATCCAACAATTTTTCAAGCTCTACCTTAACTAATAATGCCACTTGTGGATGCATCTTTCTTAATTCCTGTTTCACTGGCTTTGCTCTTGGTTTAACCATCAAATGATGCATTACAAAATCTGGATCCAATCTAGGCATATCGACATATGACCATGCAAAATTAATTTGTCACTCTGTGAAGAAACTTATGAACTTCGGTCTTTCTTTTTCTGTCAAAGATTGTGCCAAGAATATGTTATATGGAATCTCTTTTGTACCAATGTTTTTTTTGATGCTCTCCTCTACTAACATGGATAATTTTTCTTCATATGATGTTAGGAGAATGTCAATCCTTCCATCTTTAGGCACCTCAAAGGTTTTCACCCTCAGATACGTCCTTTCTTTTTACTTTTTTGGGGTCTAATGGTGCCACAATGTGGTTTTCATCGTAAAACCCACGATTTGTTTTTATTTTTACATTTTTGGGATTGGAAGGCCCAACACCCTCACCAAAATATGCTACGTTGTTGAGGTCTATAGTGTATCATGCCTTATGATCCCCAAGCGGAAGATCATCTTGTATGCCTAAATAGTCGATGAAGGCCTCATCATTTTGGAATGTGTCAAATTGTAAAGGTCCTTCATGGTCCTAGTCAATAAGTTGGTGGTGAACAAGGGGAAGGCCCTCAATATTTTTGAAGTCAGCAAGTGTTAGGGTGCGGATACAGTTATATTCAAGTATGCCAAGGTAGTTGTCGAGGTCATTGTTGGCACTCTCCTCATCTGTCTCGATCATGAATGAGTTCAAATTGTCATCACTAAAAGCACATTCTAGAATGGGTTTCCTCATCCTTCATGATTTTGACCTAGAACCTAAAGACAAAGACTATATGGGATCCTCAGGGGTTGTTTCTTGACCAACTTTGATTTTTTTATGAAATTCCTCTTCTTTTGTGGGTTCACTTGGTTCTCGGAATGTCTTGGTGAGTTCATAATCACTGGAGGATTTGTCTGAACCCCATTCCCATTCATTAGAGTCAGTGGAATAGTGGTTCTCTTGTTGATCATTGGAAATCATGATTTGCAATGCTTCTTCTAATTTACGAGTGTTTGCCCTAGAAGATATGAAACCAAGCCCTTTTGAGCGCTAATTTTTAAATGTCAATTTTGGTTGCAAAGGTTGAGTGATACCTTCTTTTCTTAAGCCAAGAGGACTTTTACCATCATACCCAAACTTTTGTAGGATCTTGAATCCTTTGCCATATTCTTCACATGGTATCTTGGTGTGATCTTGTGTATCATCTTCAGGGTCTTTGTAGAGAATTTTGTATAAGTCCTCTTCTTCCATTTTACCCCACTTTTGGAATATAGTAGGATCCCATTTTAGCACAATGATAGATACCCATTAAGAAGGATGTGGTCATCCATATTCTTTTGGTGAACTCGTAACTTGTTGTAGGCACATGGTTTGATTTAGAGTGTATTCATCCATGCCTTTGTCCAGATATTTCCCTTTAAGCTCACCTTGCTTTGATGTTGAAGGTTTTAATGATTCAGGGTCAATATATGTAGAAGATGGGATATCTTCTCTATTAATTGGAATTATTATCTTGGCTTTTGGCCTCAAGTTATTACAGTATATAAATGGATTAGGATCACCATTAACTATTACTTCAACTCCATTATGAGGAAACTTAATGCATTGATGGTATGTAGATGGGACTTCTCTCATCTCATGAATCCATGGACGTTCTAGTAATATGTTGTATGTGAGATCAAGGTCTAAGACTTGACAAACCACATCCTTTGTAACCGACCCTACTCTGAGAGGTAAAGTGACTATTCGCTTGGATGAACGCTCTTCATCATCATATGCCTTGATGGTAATTTTGTTTGTAGCATTCACAACTTTTGCTAAATATCCCAATTTTATTATTGTGTTCAAAGTGCATATATTGAGACCAACTCCTCCATATATCAGGACTCATTTTATTTGATGTTTGTGTAGGAAGGCTTCAATGTCTAAAGGTGCATTATGTGGTTAGCTTAAAGATGCATCGTCAGCTACAGTGAATGTGAGAGAATGTGGAACGGAAAGGTATCCCAACATGGCTTGAAATTGGTCCATGTTAAGATCAGTGGGGACAAAAGTTTCTCTCAAAGTTTTATCAAGGATGGCTTTATGTGTGGGGGATATGCGTAAAAGCTCAAGGATGGAAATAAGCGTGGGTGTCTTCCCTAACTATTCTACTAGGTCGTACTTAGGTTTGACTTATGAGGAAGTGGTGGTTTTAGTTGAAGCACCTTGTAGGGTGACCTTAACTCGATGAGATGTGACATTACATTCGGAGGTAGATTCAGAAGAAGGTCCAATGCCTTTTAGGATAACTTTGGCTCTTTGGGAAAATATTTCAAGCGTGTTATCCTTTATGATAATGGTAGAGACATAATTGTCCATCAACATGTGATTAATAGTTGAATCATAGTTATAGGAGGCTTTTGTATAGTTGGCTTGCTCATTTGTGGCTTTGGATTTTTCCTTGTCATGTTTAGGGAATGGTTCCTTAAACATCTCATCTTCTTGATTGGATGAATGTCCTTCGATCTCAATGTCACCTCTATCAATAAGATCTTGTATAATTTTCTTCAGGTGATGACAATTTCTTTTTTTGTGTCCCTTGGTCTTGTGATATTCGCAATACTCATCATCATTCTACCAATTTGGTTTGACCTTTGGCTCATATGGAGGATTGTCTGGAATTGTTATTATCTTGTTTGCCACTAACTTCTTGAAAGTTGATTCAAGTGGTTCTCCCAATGGGGTGTATTTCCTTCACGGTTTTGAAGTTGTTTGAGTATTCACTTGGTTGTTGGTAGAACTTGATTCAGAAAGAATGATTTTGGGTCTCACTGTGTTAGCATCGACAACACCATCATTTACTGTATTCTTGTTCTTTTTCCAAAATCATGGCTTGTCTTTTCCTTTAAAGTCCTCTTTATTTTCTTTGAATATCTTAATGACTCCTTGTTCAATTAAGACCTTCTTTGTTGCTAAGCCTTTTTCAATGACATCCTTGAAAGTGGACAAACAAGTTTTTCTTAAGTCAACCAATTTCTCTATGGACATTCTATGTGAACATCTCTACCATTTGTTTTTGTGGAATTTCACAAGAGCATCTACTGGCTAAATTCCTCCATCTTTGTAAGAATGATGAAAATGACTCCCCATCCTTTTTCTTGGTGTTGCATAAAGTGGTGACTGATATATCTATCTCTATGTTTTATGAGAAATGTTGGATAAAAGCTTCTACTAGATCACCCCATGACTTAATTCTAGGTGGAAGTTGGGAGAACCACTCCAAAGCTTGATCACCTAAGCTTTGTGGGGACAATCTCATCAAGTATGTTTCTTCTACTGCTACCTCAATGCAAGATGTGAAAAATTGACTTATATGTGCCTTAGGGTCTCCTTTCCCTCTATACTTATCAAACTGTGGTGTCATGAAATATGTAGGAAAAGGAGGCATTGGAATGCTTTTGTCAAATGGATAGGGACATATTTATCTCATTGTGTAAGTTGGCTTTGGTGTATTTATGTCCCCCATTTTCTTTTGTAAGTCCTTTATTTGCTATTCCAAATTATTTTTGGGTGGAGATCGACTTCTTGGACCATATCCCATGCCTAAGCCACCAAGTAGAAGAGAAGGATACTGCATATATGGATGGTATTGATCGTAAACATGTTCATCTGGAGGAGGTCTATAATGATACTATGTATGGGAACCGCCTGGTATAGAGTCATAATGAGGAATGGAATATCTGCTTTGTCCATGCATATCATATTCTATAGGCATGTCATGAGTTTGTTCTTGTGTAGTGCCCCCAAATTTGACACGGGGTTTTCTTGTGTCCAAATTTTGAGCATGCCTCTGGATATCCAATTGTTTTGGAGGTTGGTCCTTAGCATGGGTATGCAATTGAGTGTATTTATCCGCATAAGATTTCCATAATGGTTTGTGTAGATGGAGTTGTTCTTTCATGAGTATCATAAGCTTGACCATGTGTATTTGGGACCTTGGGTTTTTGAAACAAACATGATGGTGACTCAGGCACGAAACATGGTCCTCTAATACCCCCACTATTAGGCCTCCTTTGATCCATGTTGAGTTGAGTTTCTTGCATAGGTCTATTTTCCACTATTTGAGACATGTCAAAATCATGAGGTATCTTAGCTCCACTTTGTGCCATCACTTGTAGAAAATATTTTCTCTCTTCTCATGATCTCTTCAACCAGTCTATTAAAATGGGGATCCATAATAGAGTCTTCCACTTCTCTAAGTTTACTGAAATGTTGTCCACTTTGTCATTATGTGTATTATTGTTGTTTGTATTATCTAGGTTCTCAACATTTTTAGTGTTTCTATAGATGTTGATGTCAGGTAATGTGGTATGATCAAAATTGAAAAAGATATCATTGTCGTACTCATAGCCACTCATGTTTGCAGACTCTTGAGAATCTTTAGCTTCTCTCCTAGATTTTTGGGAATGGGTTTCAACCATGAACTAGGTCTTGACCAAGATTTGTGAGACTAGATGAAAATGGAGCATGGAAGACCGAAAATTGGATGGAATGTAAATGAATCTGAGGTGTACTTGCAATGTCCAAAGTGTAAGACCAAGTATGTATGTAGTAGAGTAGGTGTGGCTTCCAAAGAGATGATAGTTTCTCTTGATGAGGTAAGTTGACCTTGACTCTAAGTAAGAACAAATGAGACCCGAAGGTGATAGACCTTGATGAGGGACCACTTAGCAAAATGTTGTTGTATGTATTGTGTTGACAAAGCAAGATGAGGACAAGCCAGTGACCTTTTGACTCAAGTTTAGACAAATATGAATGTAATGCAAGATGTAAAGAAATGATGAAATTTGTGAGACCCAAATATAGGTTGAATGCTTAGATGAAAACTAAGATAAATAAACTAGGAAGCTCAAGATTTCAGAAATTGATTGCTCTTGTTTGCTGGACTGTAAGTTTTTTTTCAATACTGAACACAAACATGCCTGTATACTTCACAGACATGGTTTCCCAACATAGTCATGACTAGACACTACACAGATGCATTTCTGAGATTTTATGAATGCAATTTGCTTATGATAATACAGACGTGTTTTTATCCTACACAGACACATTTAAAGGACATGGACATGTTTCTATTAGATACAAACGCATTTCCAAAATCTGAGTGCAATTTTCCAATTTGTAAAGTTGTTTGTTGTGACCAAATCTGAATTTTTGACTGTCTTTTGTGACAAGAGGACACAATGTTGATGAGGACTCAATGTTTGCAAGTGTTTAGACTCAAAATGACTCCAAAAAAAGTGTGTTGTTTGATGTAAAGATAGTTTGCATACACTTGAAGACACAAAAGACACAATGTTTTGATGTTTGATCTTGAATTTTTGAATGTTTAAAAGAAGACAAGCACAATTCTTATGGTTGTCCAGGACAATAGTTGTTGATCCCAAATGGGGTTTCCCCTGAGGCTACGCTATTCAAAGTAGATACTTAGATGCTTGACCCCACTAGCTCCACCCTCGGCACTCACTTCTCTAGGGCAGCCAAGCACCATTCCTCATGAAAACTCTCCGTGGTGAACTTTGTATCTCTACTAAGAACCATCTGTGTGTGGGCCGCTCCAGAGATCCAACCTCCTGCCCCAACAAATAGAAGGATTTTGTCTTTCTAAAACAAAAAGGTGCTAGTAAAGACATCCGCTCGTGTGGCCATACATGCGGCACTTTTAGCTATATAAATACATAAGGCTCCCAGGCAATAGGGGTTATGCCCTACTACTGATCAAATAAATTTGATCAAATGGGTTTATGGGAAGACATAGTGTCGGTATGAACTAATCAACACATGTTACCCATGGATTTCACCATGGATACAGTTATTTATAGTGGTTCGAAAGAGGTGGGTTTTCCTCACCACCACTTGGGTCGTTCCCTCCTCACTAGTAGTCCTAATGACCACACGGGGAGGCATGCCCTTTGGAGATTAAACAAAAAGAGCCCATTGCTCAACACACAAAAGAAACTGATTTAATTTTAGAGCACCAATTGAAGTGTTTGGTAATCTATGAAAACAAGGCACACAATAAAGATCAAAAACCCTTGCCAAAATTCTGCAACAAAGATTTGTTAGTAGTTTTGCAATAATACCCCTCCTACAAGCACACAAGTTAGGTAAATTTTATATCCAAAATACTTTGTGAAAAAGGGCCCTTTAACAAGATGTGTTGCTTCAAGAACAAGCTACACCAATTTGTTAGCTAGATCACAAGATATTAGCTTGAATAAACCAGATCTAAAATCAAAATGACGAAATAAAGCCCTAAAAATTGAAACAAAAACCAAAATTGCAAAATCAAAACACAGAAGCGATTAAATCTCATGCAAACATGGTTATGAGACACAGACGTGCCTTCAAATGTCACAGATGTATTTTAGCAACACAGACACAAATCTGCAACACAAACGTGGTTAAAAGGTTCACAAACGCGATTCGGGAACATAGACATGACTCTTCAATCTGAAAAATGTAAATTATGTCAAGGATGCAGACGTGATTCCAGGGGTCATAGACACAACAGAAAAGTAAAAACATGGTTTCGATATGCGCAGACGCAAAAACCTCAAAATGTTGTCAGAAAATGTCAGATCTAAGACTTCAAAAACACAAAATTTGCAACAAAGATGTTAAATACAAAAGGGACAAGATCCCACTAGGCTGGCCAAAATATTTATGGTAAAAATGGAAACAACAATATTGAAAGACTAAATAGATTCAACCACAAAACCCTAGCCTAACAACAAAAAAGATCCACCATAGCATATGAAGATTACCTAAGACAATGCAAATCAACAAAATCACAAAGATGATACCATCACATGTCCAATAGGGTTTGAATCTCCATTCTTTCTATCTCCATTGATCTCGCGTGATATATTTGCTCTCATATTTTATGTGTGCACAAGAGCTCAACAAATAACGAAAAATGTGGTTGCAAGTAGGCTTGATCATATATGAAAGTTTGAATGCTAGAATGCTTGGGAGCTTAGAATGTGTAGGAGGGTTGATAATGAAGGAAGTATCTCCTTATATAGAAGACACTTTAAGAAATGGAGGGATAAGATTAATAGGTGTAAAAGATAGATGGTCGGCTAGGATTAAAGGGTAGGTAGAGGAAATAAGAAAATAATAAAGGGGTAGGTAGTGTAGGAATTAAGAGATGAATGATATGTGTCATGGGTAGAAAAAGCTAATGAATTAATTAAATAAATGAAGATTTATTTAATTAATAGAAGAAGTGGGATCAATTAAATAAATAAAAGTATTTATTTAATTTAGGAGAAGGAAAATTTAAATAAATAAAAGTATTTATTTAAATAAGAAAAAAGGTTTAGAAGAGGATAAATTAATTAATTAAATAAATAAAGATTTATTCAATTAATAGAAGAATTAGGCTTAAATTAATTAAATAAATAAAAAATATTTATTTAATTAGATAGGACAATTTTAGGTGTCTACGGGTTGTTTTTTAGCTTCTACCTTTGTTTCCTCTATTTTCTTCCTTACAACCCTCTTGAATGCCAAGGGTGTGTCATCCTCAGATTCAGACTCTGTTGTAACAGGCTCAATGTGTACTTCTGGATTCTTCCTCTTACTACCTTTCTCTGGGACAACATCAATTAATGCTTTGATGTCTTGTGAGACCTTCTCAACAAATTTGTACAAATTTGCTAGCCTTTCCTTCCTGCTTCTCTCTCTTCTTCCGGTTGAACTCTGTTTCAACCTCTTGTGATTTTTGTTTTGCAGTACCACACGGCTTCTCTGCCTCATCAATAGGTGCATCAATCAATATTTTTGCATAAGCCTCAAGAATCTGTGCATCCACCTCATATCCCATTTCCTCAATCCAAATCTTCTGGGGCTTAACCGCTTCTACAAGTGTTTCACACTTCTTCACCATGAAGCATGTGTCAGTTGAATATTTTTCTACACTATGCTTAGGAACCCTTTCCCTAGACCTCATAGATTTCTAAAACCCCTTGAAATATCCCCATAATTTATCATCTCTCTGTCTGCCTAAAGTAGCAATGAATGTTTCAATTGACTCCCTACTGGGATGTCAAATTCCCATTGCCTCTTACCAAAACCGGGTGTATCATTCATGAAAAATAACATTAAGCAGACTATTAAGTTGTCATACTGGAAGGTTCCCTTCTTTTCTCCCTTAATCTTTCCTAGGTTTATTAATAACTCATCTAACATCCAACCGCATAGATCCAATTTCACATTTTCTCTCATCATTTTGTATGCAACGAGAATGCAAGAACTGGAAATAGAATTCAGTCAGTTTGAATGAGTTACCTTATACCCAATGATCATGCTACCAAATATGATATCTATGTTGGTAATAGTTCTTGTTCTCATAGATCTCCTATCAAATGTTGTGCATGTGATTTTGTTCACAAAATTATTCAAAACCTTCTTATCTAGATGTTGCCCAACTGATGGTAAACCAGTGATTGCCTTGATGACTTCCTTGGTGATCTTGTAAGGTCTATCTAGCCAGATAAACTCTCCATGTACTCTACTCAAAACATACCCAATTATCTCAACTTCAAATTCGGGAATGTCCAGAATGTCGGTAAACCCTAAGTCTTCAATGTGCTTGTATGTCGGTTTTGATCTTTCCAGATTCTCCCATCAACTCTCTCATGTACATGCTCTTTATTTCAGATGTTCCCAAGTCCTCAATGTGATAGTGTATGTATGCCCTAACATCTTCAACATAGACAAATCCTTCTGGAACACAAGAAAATGCTCCAACTGAATCTTCCAGGGTAGCCACATGCGGATATCACTTGAAAATTAGCCTGGGGTGGTCCACAACCTCTACTATAGTTGGGTTCACAAAACAGATAGGAATAGATGATGATCTCACTTCCATGTTTAAAGATAAATACTTGTTGATCGCTTTCAGTGAAAACCCTTAACAAATTCTTCCAGTCGTCGGTGAAATCGCTCAAGAAGAAATCTGATTGCTCTGAAATGCCTTGATCGCTCTTAGTCACTCTTAATCACTTTGAAATTGCTCTGAATGCAGGGTGATCAATAATGAAGTGAATTTGACCTTTTAACCTCTAAGAAAAACCATAATCTTCCATTGACATTAATGACTATTGGTGAAAGATACCAGATATCGAACAGAACATATCCATGCCGGATAAGCATGTCCAATGTCTAGAACATCTTCTAGAACCTCTTCCCATGGCATATTCAATACCTTCATGAATTTTGCCTACCCCTAATGCATCTGCCTTAGTTATTGGATAAGCTACCTACCGGTGCAAGAGCAACCTCCTCTGCTAGATAAGTAACCGGTGCATTTACATTTGATGATTGTTCTTTAGTCTTCCTAACCCATCTTTGAGTATGATCTTGCCGCATTTCACTAACCTTCTCTTTCCCTTTCTCATTTGATCCTCCATTACCAACTGGTGGATTTCTGCTTCTATAGAATTTAGCAATATGTCCAACCTCATTATATTCATAACATGTAACATTGTTCCTTTGAATTGCTTTGTTAAAACCGGTGAAATTGCTTGACCTGCACTGATTAGCCATATGTCCAAAATTTCTACATGCATAGCATTTAACATTCATTCTACAATGTTTTGTCTTATGACCATACTTATTGCATTTAGAAAATTTACCGGGAGCAGAATCAAGGTTCTGATTTGGTCTGTTTGTACATTTTCTAGCCATGTGACCAAATCTATTGCAAACAAAACATCTACCATTAAATTTGTAAGCGTTAAATTGCCTTATCTTTGGCTTATGGTTTTGATCTTCATTAGTAGTACCATAACTTTGTCCTTTCTCAAATCCAAGTCCACTGGAATCTCCAATCTGCCTTTGTCTCTTCAATAACTCATCTAGTTGTGCTGAGCTAATCTTGATTTTTTCTTTATACTCACTTGCAGTAGTTAAATCTTCTCTCTGAATTATTATTTGTGTGGGTTAGTGCAAGATCAAGGGGGGCCAAAAAGTGGTGATGTGAAAAAAATAGCCTTCTTCACTCGCCTAAAAATGTGAAAATCCGTGTTGACTTTTTGCTTGGTCTGGGTGTCAGTACACCTTGGCTTGGTAATTACCTATGCAAATCGGATATTCGATAAAATCGAATATCCAATTTTTATTTGTAATTTTAATTTAAAAAATATATTTATTTTTTTGATCAATAAAAGGCCGAAGCCAAATTTTATTTCTTTTATAAAATTATTACATCTCCATTCAGTGTGGGCACTGGTAGGAAAGAATGGAGATAAGAAAACCTTCGGTCTAGCCCAGATCCCTTATGGGATCAGATAACAAAAACAACTGTAAATTTTTACAATTCCTCATCTGAGGGTGGTGGCTGTCTTAATAAGCCATTTTAGTTTCTTTTTGTACATAAAATCTTGCAACACTTTCTGGTTGGATCCATCTTCACAAATATGGCGAATCCACTAATACTTCGAGCTTTAACTTTTGTCCTGTATCCCGAATCTGCAAAACCTTATTGCAACTTACTTTGCCAGACTGTTAGTAGCATAGTAAACATGATAATTTGTAACAATCATTCAATTAATAATAACATCTTTTATGTTTTATGTAAGAGGATTGTAGCTTGGATATCCCTTAGCTTGAAACCATCTTAACCTTTTAGGATTCAATTTAAGAGATTAGCCAGGCTACAATTCTGCCTACACTAATGGAAAGGATCAATTTCTAACAGTTCCTCAATTACTTTTAACACAACATACATCTGATACTCCATAACATAAATAAATTCATATGCCTATGAATGTACATTTAAATGTCAATATGCAAGATTATCATAGAGACTGCCAGGATCATGATTATATACGAATGCACACAGAAATATATATGCCTGGAGATAGGAGTGAAACAACAAAAGAGCAAAGGACCTGTACAGGCTAATCCAATAGAAGCTACTACAAATCTGAATTAATGATTAAGCCTGGACTGACCTCTACTTCCCTCCACAAAACCACAACAAAAAAAACATTCCATCATTTCTCAGAAGATTGTAATAACCCGAATGAACCCCACCCGATAGAGAAGGGGTATCTAAAAACCAAGAAAAGTCCAATACTATGATACTCTATAAAATCCACTGTTATACCACAATAAACGCAACAAAAACAAAAATATCAATCACATCTGATGTAATGAATCAAGAATATTAGAAAACAAAAAGCTAGTAACCTTAGCATGAATACACATAGCCTGGCAGACACTATTTGTCATAAGAAGACATCATATCTGCCATATAGAAGTCTATACACTCGTTGCCCAGGACATTCTAAACACAGATAACATGCATTGGAGGGGAGACCTGCATGTGCCAGAACATGAATATCCGACATCTACCAGTCTCCTTTCAACACCCCTTTAACCCACACATAGGGTCAGGTGAGGAGAGATTAATACAAGCATATATGAAGGTTTGAATAAGGATATCTATGAATATATTTTTGTACACATATACACATACTCATATATATATAGTATCTGTATATATATATATGTATATATGTGTGTGTGTAATTATATGTGTTTCTATTTACACCCACACACATACACATATATATATATATATATATGAGTATATATATATATATGTATATATATAAGATTGTATATATATACATATATCTATATATATGAATATATATATACAGATATCAATCACATCCGATGCAATGAATCAAGAATATCAGAAAACAAAAAGCCAGTAACCTTAGCATGAATACACATAGCCTGGCAGACACTATTTGTCATAAGAAGACATCATATCTGCCATATAGAAGTCTATACACTCGCTGCCCAGGACATTCTAAACATAGATAACATGCATTGGAGGGGAGACCTGCATGTGCCAGAACATGAATATCCGACATCTACCAGTCTCCTTTCAACACTCCTGAAACACCCCTTTAACCCACACACAGGGTCAGGTGAGTAGAGATTAATACAAGCATATATGAAGGTTTGAATAAGGATATCTATGAATATATTTTTGTACACATATACACATACTCATATATATATAGTATCTGTATATATATATATATATGTATATATGTGTGTGTGTAATTGTATGTGTTTCTATTTACACCCACACACATACACACACACACACATATATATATATATATGAGTATATATATATATATATATGTATATATATAAGATTGTATATATATACATATATCTATATATATGAATATATATATATATATAGATATCAATCACATCCGATGCAATGAATCAAGAATATCAGAAAACAAAAAGCCAGTAACCTTAGCATGAATACACATAGCCTGGCAGACACTATTTGTCATAAGAAGACATCATATCTGCCATATAGAAGTCTATACACTCGCTGCCCAGGACATTCTAAACACAGATATCATGCATTGGAGGGGAGACCTGCATGTGCCAGAACATGAATATCCGACATCTACCAGTCTCCTTTCAACACTCCTGAAACACCCCTTTAACCCACACACAGGGTCAGGTGAGGAGATATTAATACAAGCATATATGAAGGTTTGAATAAGGATATCTATGAATATATTTTTGTACACATATACACATACTCATATATATATAGTATCTGTATATATATATATGTATATATGTGTGTGTGTAATTGTATGTGTTTCTATTTACACCCACACACATACACACACACACACACACATATATATATATATATGAGTATATATATATGTATATATATAAGATTGTGTATATATACATATATCTATATATATGAATATATATATATATATGTATGTATTTGTATTTATATGAGTACACCATATAACATGAATCAGTCTATATGGGGTTAACTACAAATATATACATATATATATATATGTGAGCATATATATATATATCTGTATATATATCTATATATATTTATCTGAAACTTTGACTACCAAAATGCTGTTATAAGGAAACCATGACCGCATATCCTAGAATTTATACATGAGGGCCAAGGAGAGGACTTGGAGAGGAGTGATATGAGTTTTTGACATGGCCAACACCAAAGTTTTAATCCGAGGGAGTATCCTTCCTAAAGACAGACAAATTACCATCTGCCCCTAAATTTGCTAACTTGTCTGCTATAGAATTACCTTCCCGATAGATATGTTTAACCGAAGTTTCCTCAAAGTATTTGATCAGATCCAGAATTCTTTTTAATTCCGCTTTCAATCTCCAGTTAGACACTTCCCTAGTCCTGACTACATTTATAGTTAATGTCGAATCACCTTCAATTTCCAGATATTTAATCTTGAGTGATTTAGCTATAATCAGTCCCTCCCGCAACGCTGAAAACTCAGCCATGTTATTTGAAGCCACACCTATGGGCTTATTAATGCTAGCTATTAGATCTCCGTTGTCTTGATGAATAGCACACCCAATACCTACTACACCAGGGTTCCCACGGGACGTGCCATCAAAGTTTAGCTTAGCCCAGCCCTTTTGGGGGGGAGCCCATTTTGTTAGCTTCCTATCAATCTCAGCTTGTTTCCTGCCCTTCCCAATAAACGGGGGAATTATCAAACCCAACCATTTAGATCGAAGAACCTCATCCCATCTGGTTAAGTTAATAGACTTTTCCTTTGTATGTCTAAGTTTATTATTAATTTTTTCCACAATTGTTGCTTCGATCTTATTTAGAAGGGATTCTACCCTCAATTTTGAATCTTTGAAGATCCGCCTGTTTCTCTCCTTCCATATTTCCCATATGAGGATTGCCGGGGAAATTAACCACACTAAGTGATATATATCCTTTGTGTGAGGAGGTTGCCAGCTAAGCAGCCAATCTGAAATGTCCCTAGGTCTCGGTGTCAGCCATCCAAGGCTAGAGCAAAGCCAATCCCAACATCTCTGACTGAAACTGCAATTGAGAAGCAGGTGATCCGCATTTTCTTCCCTTGATTCGCATAGAGGACATCTCGATGGACCTAGGAATCCTAATTTTGAGAACTAGTCTAAGGTAAGAATTCTTTTTTGGAAAGCTGCCCATGAGAAGATACCAGCTTTGGGAAGACCAGCGTTATTCCAGCATAGGCTAATCGGTATATTAGGATTGGTTGCAGCTCGACTGAGTTTTAAAAGTGAGTATCCTTCCTTGGCTTTGTAAATGCCTGAAGAGCTACCCGCCCATATTATCTTGTCTTTTCTAGTATGTAATGATAAATGCCTATGCCTCAAATTATTCCAGAGGATCTCCTTGTCTGAATTTGACAAGTTCATCTCATCAAGGGGTTTCCACTCCCAACCCAAAGCGGGATCATTGGAGATAAGCTTGATATAATCCTTAACAAACCTACCCCTGATAGATTTGCAATGTTCTATACCTTCTACGCTTATACCAATTTTGTCTAAGGCTGGATAGCCCCCCCAAGAGTCTTCCCAGAACAGAGCCTCAGATCCTTCCACAATATCCCAAGTTAGATAATCCCTGATCACCTTTCTACATTCTATCATAAAATTCCAAACTTTGGATCCCTTGGGTAATATTTCCATCCTCAATATGCTATCAGGGTTGGAGTTAGTAAGATATTTAGCTTTGAGGATCCTTACCCATTTAAGATTTGGATCCGAGTACATTTTCCAGACTAACTTCGCCCCCAGAGCCATGTTTTGAACCCCCAAATCTTTGATGCCAGCTCCCCCTAAACTGATAGGTTGGCTAATTTTATCCCAAGAAATTAATGCGAATTTCTTTTTGTCTGAATCCATATTCCAAAAGAACTTCCTCATCTTTTTTACCATTTCTAGCCGAGCTCCTTTAGGTAATTGCTGGTAGGACATTTGATATATCGGAATAGCCACCAAAACAGCTTTAAGTAATGTAATCCTCCCAGCCGAAGAGAGGCATTTATTCTTCCAAGAATTCAACCTGAGATCCATCTTATCAAGGATACCTTTCCATAATGGAATAATGTTGTTTCCCTTATCCATCGGAATCCCTAAATATTTACAAGGCAGTTTCCCTCGATCAAACCCAAAAATATTACAAATATCTGTCTCTAAGTTTTGCGAAGTATTGAAGAAGAAGATTTTTGATTTATTCTTGTTCACTTCCTGACTAGAGGCTAATGCATAAATGTCAAGAATCCTTTTGAAAGCCATGGCTTCCGTCCTATTCGTGCATCCCATCAGCATTGTGTCATCAACAAACTGCTGGTGAGTAATGGCCTCCATCCCATTAGTGATTTTAATACCTTTAATAATCTGATTCATACGAGCACATGAAATGATTCTCCCAAGACCCTCTGCCATTATGATGAATAAGAAAGGGGATAAAGGATCTCCCTGTCTAATCCCTCTAGATATCTGGAAGAAGCCTGCAGGGGAACCATTAATAAGTAATGACACCCTGGGAGATGAGATGCATTCGAATATTAAATTGATCCATTGTTTAGAAAACCCAAAGGATTCTAAACATTTGCACTAAAATCTCCAATCGACTTTATCATATGCCTTCTTGATGTCTAATTTGATCATCATAGCCACTGAATGATTTTGTTGTAACGAGTGCATGACTTCTTGAGCCACAATAATGCCATCAAAGATGGATCTACCTAGAATGAATCCGGTCTGTTCCTCTGAAATTATGCAAGGGAGAATGCCCTTCAATCTATTCGCTAAATTTTTTGTAAAAATCTTGTAGATTGTGTTGCATAAGGAAATAGGTCGGAAGTCATCAAAGTTTCTTGATTCCTCCTTCTTAGGAATCAACGTTATGAAAGTATTGTTAATCTCCCTTAAAATACTTCCAGAGTTTCTTACAGCTTCCAAAGCTTCCACCACCTCCTTACCAATAATGTGCCAGCATTTTTGAAAAAAGCAAGCTGGAAAACCATCGAGGCCAGGTACTTTATCAGGGTTAAGTTGCCCCAATGCTAATTTTACTTCTGATTCTGAAAATTTGTTGCTAAGCGCTTTGTTTTGGTTTTCAGTTATGATCTTAGGAATATTCCTAAGCAAAGTTAAATTGGCGTCTTTAGGGGAAGATTCTGAACTGAATAGGGTTTTGAAATGGTTCACCGCTTCTGTAGATATGTCCTTTTGATCTTCTAGAAGTATACCATTATTGCTCATGATCTTGTGAATACTATTGGTGATCCTCCTATTTTTTGTACTGTTGTGGAAGAACTTAGTATTCCTATCCCCATTTTGAAACCAATTCTCTCTAGATTTCTGTTTCCAAAAAATTTCTTCTTTTGTTAACATATCCTCATATTTCTCGAGGAGCTCCTTTTCTTTGAAGAAGCTATCCTGATCCATTCCTAGTCTAAACACTTTTTCATTTAGGTCTGCGATTTCTTTTTCTAATGAAATTTTGGTTTCAAAAATGTTACCGAAGACTTCATTATTCCATTTCAGTAACTTGCTTTTAAGATGTTTTAGTTTATTTACAAGGCAAAACATTTTTGATCCCTGAAAATTAACCTCAGACCACCACCTAGCTACGAGATCATAGAAATCCGGATTTTGCATCCACATTTTTTCAAACTTAAAGGGGCAACACCTCGGTGTAGCCTCTCCCTCAATATTGAGGATGACAGGATAATGATCAGATCCTGAAGAAGGGAGTAATGAAGCTGAGAGGTTAACCGCTAGATCGCTCAGATTCCCTCTAAAAAGGAATTTATCTAATCTCTCAGCGATTTGAGTAAAACCTGATCTTCTATTGTACCAGGTATACATTCCATTACTAGTTTCTATATCAATCAGATTGTTAAGAGCTACCCACTCTCTAAAGTCTTTTAAGGACTGCGGTTCCCTGCGAATACCACCCTTTTTCTCAGATAAATTTAGGATAGCATTGAAGTCCCCTCCTAGAATAACAAGGGAAGAGGGATCTAGCCCCATCATAAATGAGATTTCTGACCAAACTTTGTGTTTTCCAGCATCTAGAATCGGGCCATAGATGTTTATTAGGGTAAATGAGAGCTTGCTGAGTTTGCTTTTTACCTTTCCCAATAGCCAGTTTCTGTTTCCTGCTATTGGACAAAATAATATACTATGCGGATTCCAAATGATACCTAATCCACCAGAGGCACCCCTGGCTTCCACAAATTCACAGCTAAGAAGACCTAATTTCCTTTTAAAAGCCTCAGCTTCTACCTGGGCTAATTTAGTTTCTTGAAGGAGAATGATGTCATGTTTCCATTTTATGATGTTGCGTCTAATTAGATGCTGTTTGTTAGGGGCATTCATGCCCCTAACGTTCCACGAAGAGATTTTCATTGGACCGTGGGAAGGCCCTTCCCCTTCCCAGCATCAAAGAAGGCAGTTAATTTGCCTTGGTCTTTTGCATTTCCATCCTGCAACCTTAATTCGCTCAAAGATTTTCTGCCTCTACTCTTAGCTTCTCTAGCGCAATCAGGAAAGTTTTTCCCATCATATATGTTTGTTATTCCTAAGGATAGCTGGGGAACTATCACTCCTTCTCCGTCATCCTCTCCCAGCTGGGATTGAGCTGCTGTGTAGTCATTGACAGGGAGCGGGTGATATCTCCTACCCTATTCTCATTAATTTCTTCCTCATCCATAGAGGCCAGAAGTTCCTGAATTAGAAACCTCTTCTCATCTTCCTCTTCCGGGGAAAGATTTTCAACTACATTATTATTGAATACCTCTAGAACAACAGCCATTCTAGAAGACATTTCTTCTTGATCTGCCTCATTATCTTGCCCCAAGTTTACGACTGATTTTGTTTGAGAAGGAGATTTCAATGAATCCACCGAATCGGAGATTCTTTTTGACATCTCCACTAAGGCTTCTTCTTTTATGGAATTTGCCTCATCTATTATCTTATCAAGATCATTAATATTATTGAGATTATTGTGTTTATTTTCATCTGTGTTCGCCATAGGAGGGCAGTTAGCATTTTCATGGTTTGAATTTAATGTGATTTTTTCATTCTGATCTGAAAGAGGGTTTTCCTTTTGATCAATACTTTTAACCAGAACCGGGCTTGATTTCAGCCATATATCAGATTCATTTATGACCCCATCATAGAAGGTGGGATGAATGTTCCACTCCCCCCTGTTTGTTACTAGCTTGGTGGGTTCCAAGACCCGAGAATTACTGTCAAATTCAACTAAGATTTTAATGTTCTTGTTTAAAATCATACTTTCAAAACCTTCGCAGCCCAAAAAGGACCCGAACTATTCCCCTAAGAATTCCAAAATTTTAAAATCCAAATACTCGATAGGTAATGAGCCCAGATTAATCCATCTTGGATATTTGTTTAAATTCTGTGAAAGAGGGTCAAAATTCGGCATCCATTCACATCGAAAAAAACCATAGCCTCTATACAATTTAACCTTACCATGCATAATGTCATTCTTTGTATTTTGATTATCACACAAAATTGCAAGAAAATTATTTTCCAGGATAGTAATACTTACCTGTCCCGGATATAGGGCCAACCACCAATCGACAATCCTTTTTGTATCATCACCGAATCCAGTCCATTTTACAAAAACCCCCCATTTTCTATATAAATTGAATTGGGGTTCCATCAGATAAGCCGGGATCTTACATATACGCCTCTGCCTAATATTAGGTTTTGGCTCAAAAATTCTAACTTTCCCAAGCGGCACCAAATTAGCCCCTGTTGCCGGAGATTGCTTTGAGGCTGTGTGATTGAGCCTATCATTATTTAAAGATGTATTTCTATTATTGCCCATCTTTTTCATGGTTTTTTTCGAACGATACACTTGCCAATTTCCGTCAGAGGGTAGTGACAGGGCTTCGGCATTTTTTGCCCTAATTTCATCATTTATCCCAAAATCGCCCTCTCTGAAAACCGAATCCCTCCTTGCGTTTGACAACGTTATATTTCTAGCAGGGATTTTCTTACATGGCGGACTGAAGACAGAGATGCTCCTCGGACATGAGGCAAAAACCTATCTGCAACCCCCCGCCGAAAACCTTGACAAGTGCGCTGCGTGTTTAATTCGCATTTTCGTTGGATAGCAGAACTCATTTATTTATTTATTTTCGCAATAGCATAATTTAAAAAATATATTATATGTTACATATTATATAATATATAATCTATTATTATATTATATAATATATATTATATAATAATATATATAATATAATATAATATAATATATTATATTATATTATATTATATATAATATTATATTATAATATAATATAATATTATATTATATAATATAATATAATATAATATTATATAATATAATATAATATAATATAATATTATATTATATTATATTATATATAACATAATAATGTAATATTATATTATAATATTATATAATATTATATTATATTATATTATATTATAATATTATATAATATTATAATATTATATTATATTGTAATATAATATAATATAATATAATATAATATAATATTATATTATATTATAATATTATATAATATTATATTATTATGTTATATATAATATAATATAATATTATATTATATTATATTATATTATACACTATAATACAATATGTATTATATAATATTATATTATATATTAAATTATATATAATATAATATAATATTACATTATAATATATTATTATATTATATAATATATTATTATATTATATAATATATTATTATATTATATATGTTATTTAAAAATAATTTAAGTATAAAAATTGGATATCCGATTTTATCAGATATCTGATTTTCTGAGACTTTTATATTTTGACAGTGGCAGCGCGTGAGTCATTTTTAACTCAGAGGCCACGTGATTTCATCACAATCCGATATTCGCTCCATCCGATATCTGGTGTTTTGACAAAAAATTGCTAAAAGATAGATTCAGAGGTAAGAATTTTATCGTTTTGAATCATTTTCATTCATTTTTTGTATTTTTTGTTAATGTTTATTTGATTTTTCATTCAAAATATGGTTTTTTTAATGGAAACTAGGTTTTTTAAATCAAATACCTAATTGTTTAAGTTTGTTAACTAAATTTAATTGTTTACATTCAATTAGGTTAAAAATGGGGCATAACAATGAAAACACTAACGAACAACAACTGCAACAACCAAACCCTCATTTGCCAAACCCCCCCTCAATTCAGGATTTGATTGCACAAAATTTGAATGAATTGAGGGGGATTGCAGAAGTATATCATAGGATCCCTTGTCTAAACCCAATGTTTGATCCTCTCACGTCGATCATAAAAAGTATGGAAACCATGACTGAGGAGCACGATGTCGCCTTTTTGTGGCGAGATTCTATGAGGAAAAAATATGCAGATGGCTTGTCATATAAGGATATCAAGGATCTTGAGATATCCTAAGCCGAAATCGCCTCATTGTTTGTCAATCCCCGTATTGGTCAGCCCGTAGATCCCAATAAAACAAAAATTTCTATTAAATGGTGCACAAATGATGGGATTGTGAAAAAATTTTGGGATTGTTGGTGGATGGTTTTTGACAAACCACCCAACAACAATCTTGATATCCCCTTCTATTTTATAAAAAAATTGTATGCTGAGTTTGTTATACACAAACATGTGAACTACTTTGACATCCAACCTTTCTAGGGTGTAGGTTTAGGTATGCCCCAAAATAGACCTGGGGCAGTTAGATTAGTCCAGGGCCCGTATGTCCCCCCTCCTCCTGTTGATCCCCCACCTGTAGTGCAGCATCCTAATATCATTCGTGAGGTGGCTTCATGGACCATATCGGCTATTCACTCTTTGAGTAGCCTTTTGGTTTCTTAGGCCGCCTCAGTAGCTCAGCCTACTGTTGATGGTAGTGGTGCATCCGGTGGTGTTGACACGCCATCCTCGGCTCCACACATATGTGTGCCCCATAGTTGTGTCATGTGTGGGCATGTATGCTTGGGTCTAGTAGGATAGCCCGTCGATCATCCTGTGGACAGTGCAGATTATGAGGTGCATGAGATGCACGATGCACCAGATGTTATTACATAGACTAGAGGATACCCTGGAGAGCCCTCACATGCTACAGGCAAGGAGGCACCATCATCATACATTGATGATGTAGTGGTAAGATTTGTATTTTCATAGTTCATGTTATATTTTAATTAAATATTTATAAATTAGATAATATTAAGTACTAATTTTTATTTACATGGTCTATTTAACAGTTGATGACTGAGGATGAGTTGAGATAGATTCAAGAGGGCACCTTGTCAGCCATTTCATTTGGCCTTGATAGCTTGACGGTACATATATTATTGCACCTAGTCATTTGTATTTTATTGTACATACATGCTCATCATTTATATTGGTATTAATTAGATTATGTAGTAACTTTCATGTATATCTTATTTTACTCTTGTAGGGCACAAGTAGCATGAGTGCAGAGAAGTGTGATTTAGGATCTAGTAGTGTAGCTGGAGACAAGGGAAAGGTAATTGAATGCAAATATGATTGAATGAATAGTTTAAATAACTTATAGTGATTATACATGTCTAGACATAGATTGATAGCTTCATATACATGTTATGTATATATACAGAGAATCCTTGGCTTCACATCCTTGATGACTACACCCAGTATACCTGAAGAAGAAGAAGAGATGCCTCGAGTAGATGTGTGTTTATTTTATTTTTTGATTAGTAGATATAATTTGTTATTATCAGTGACAATTATATGCTAACTTGTATCAATGTCATGTTTCTAAACATATGTAGGTTGTTTATGAAAATATTCAAAACATAACTCCTCTACTAAAGACATACATCAAGAGTCCTGCAAAGCTGAAGAGAAAATGTGGAGATGAGTTAAACATGAATAGTTCAATTATAGTTCATTTTTATGTTAACTTTTCGAATGTGAATTATATAATATAACTAATATTAATCATGGTTTGTTTTTCTTATGCAGGATCCTTTAGAGCTAAGCAGTGCGGCAAAGAGGATCGATTTTGATGATCCATCAGCAACTTAGGATGTTATAGATAGTTTTGGAATGCATACATGTCTAGTTGGCATGTATATTTTGTATATGGACATACATTCATGTATTTAGACATACATTTTGTTTCAGTTGGCATTTATGCCATATTTGTGTATGGACATACATTTGTAATCATTTGACATTTTTATATATATAGAAGTTGATATTCGATCATATAAATTGTTGCTCATCTGTGCGTGGTGTTATCATGGAAATCTTTAATCTTCATTCCAATAATTAACAATGGTTAATAATGGCTATTTAATGAACAATAGAATTAATTTCATTTCATTTCATCGTAAGTGTTGTTTTTATAATGAACGATATAATTCATTTAATGAACAATACAATACAATTCATTTAATGAACAATACAATTCATTTAATCAACAATACAATACAATTCATTCAATGAACAATACATTTCATGAACAATACAATTCATTTAATCAACAATACAATACAATTCATTTAATGAACAATACTTTATACAATTCATTATTACCCTATGCATGGTCCTATTTTGTCCCCCACCTCGGTTGAACACTCAGAGTTTTATTAAGGCAGCAATTTTTCGGTTGGCGAAAAAATCATCAGTCTCACTCAATGGAATGTTGTCGCATGGTCGATTTCTCGTTCTGCTCATCGCGATGATGAACCGTTGGCTTCAACATGTCTAGTTAGGCATTATTACCCTCTGCATGCTCCTATTTTACCCCCCCCAACTCGATCGAATGCTCGGGGTCATACGCTACCGTCATCGTCCTTTGAGCACCCTAAGTGCTCAAAATTGTCAAAACTTTGATGGGCCATAACTTCGAATCCATGGAACCTACGAACATTTCATTTAAACCTATGGGGCAATGAGAGGGGTCCCTACAAAAGCCTATCTCAGTTTTGAAGTTTCCCTACAGTTTTATTAGGGCAGCTATTTTTCGGTTGGTGAAAAAATCGTCAGTCTCACTCAATGGAATGTTGTCACGTGGCTGATTTCTCGTTCTGCTTGTCACAATGATGAACCATTAGCTCCGACATGTCCAGTTAGGCATTATTACCCTACACATGCTCCTATTTTTCCCCCCCACTCGATCGAACGCTTGGGGTCATACCCTACCGACGTCGTCCCTTGAGCGCCCTAAGTGCTCAAAATTGTCAAACTTTGACGGGCTCTAACTCAGAATCTGTGGCATCTACAAATGTTCTATTTAAACCTATGGGGCCATGAGAGGGGTCCCTACAAAATCCTATCTTGGTTTTTCAGTTTGCCCTACGGTTTTATTAGGGCAGCAATTTTTCGATTGGCGAAAAAATCGTCAGTCTCACTCAATGGAATGTTGTCGTGTGGTCGATTTCTCATTCTGCTCATCACGATGATGAACTGTCAGCTCTGACATGTCCAATTAGGTATTATTACCCTACGCATGCTCCTATTTTGGCCCCCCACTCGATCAAATGCTTGGGGTCATACCCTACCAACGTCATCCCTTGAGTGCCCTAAGTGCTAAAAATTTTCAAACTTTGATGGGCCCTAACTTGGAAGCCATGGCACCTGAGAACATTTTGTTTAAACCTATGGGGCCACAAGAGGAGTCCCTACAAAAGCCTATCTCAGTTTTTCAAGTTGCCCTACGGTTTTATTAGGGCAACAATTTTTTGGTTGGAGAAAAAATCGTCAGTCTCACTTAATGGAATGTTGTCGCATGGCCAATTTCTCGTTTTTCTCATCGTGATGATGAACCATCGACTCCGACATGTCTAGTTAGGAATTATTACCCTACGCATGCTCCTATTTTTCCCCCCCACTCGATCGAACGCTCGGGGTCATACCCTACCAGCGTCGTCCCTTGAGTGCCCTAAGTGCTCAAAATTTTCAAACTTTGATGAGCCCTAACTTAGAATCCGTGGCACCTACGAATGATCTGTTTGAACCTACGGGGCCATGAGAGGGGTCCCTATGAAAGCCTATCTCGGTTTTTCAAGTTTCCCTATGGTTTTATTAGGGAAGCAATTTTTTGGTTGGCAAAAAAATCGTCAGTCTCACTTAATGGAATGTTGTCGCATGGCCGATTTCTCATTCTTCTCATCGTGATGATGAACCATCGGCTCCAACATGTCCATTTAGGAATTATTACCCTATGCATGTTCCTATTTTTCCCCCCCACTCAATCAAACGCTTGGGGTCATACCCTACCGGCATCATCCCTTGAGCCCCCTAAGTGCTCAAAATTGTCAAAATTTGACAAGCCCTAACTTAGAATTCATGGCACCTACAAATGATCTATTTGAACCTATGGGGCCATGCAAGGGGTCCCTACAAAAGCCTATCTCGGTTTTTCAAGTTTCCCTACAGTTTTATTAGGGCAGCAATTTTTCGGTTGGCAAAAAAATCATCAGTCTCACTCAATGGAATGTTGTCGCATGGCCGATTTCTCGTTCTTCTCATCATGATGACAAACTATCAGTTCCAACATGTCTAGTTACACATTATTACCCTATGCATGCTCCTATTTTTCCCCCCCACTCGATCAAACGCTCGGGGTCATACCCTACCAACGTCATCCCTTAAGCGCCCTAAGTGCTCAAAATTATCAAACTTTGATGGGCCCTAACTCGAAATTCATGGCACCTACAAATGATTTGTTTGAACATACGGGGCCATGAGAGGGGTCCCTACGAAAGCCTATCTTGATTTTTCAAGTTGCCCTACGGTTTTATTAGGGCAGCAATTTTTTGTTTGGCAAAAAAATCATTAGTCTCACTTAATGGAATGTTGTTGCATGGCCGATTTCTCGTTCTGCTTGTCACGATGACAAACCGTCAGCTCTGACATGTCCAGTTAGGCATTATTACCCTACACATGCTCCTATTTTGCCCCCCCACTTGATCGAACACTCGGAGTCATACCCTATCGGCGTCATCCCTTAAGCGCCCTAAGTGCTCGAAATTGTCAAACTTTGACGGGCCCTAACTTGGAATTCGTGGCACCTGCGAATGATCTGTTTAAACCTATGGGGCCATGAGAGGGGTCCCTACGAATGTCTATCTCATTTTTTCATGTTTCCCTATGGTTTTATTAAGGAAGCAATTTTTTGGTTGGCGAAAAAATCATTAGTCTCACTCAATGGAATGTTGTCACATGGCCGATTTCTCGTTCTGCTCATCGTGATGACGAACCGCCAGCTTCGACATGTCCAGTTAGGCATTATTACCCTACGCATGTTCCTATTTTTCCCCCCCACTCGATCGAACGCTCGGGGTCATACCCTACCGGTGTCTTCCCTTAAGCGCCCTAAGTGCTCAAAATTGTCAAACTTTGACTGCCCCTAACTCAGAATTCGTGGCACCTGTGAACAATCCATTTGAACCTACGGGGCCACGAGAGGGGTCCCTACAAAAGCCTATCTCAGTTTTTCAAGTTGCCCTACGGTTTTATTAGGGCAGCAATTTTTCGGTTGGCAAAAAAATTGTTAGTCTCACTCAATGGAATGTTGTCGCATGGCCGATTTCTCATTCTACTCATCATGATGACAAACCATTGGCTCTGACATGTCTAGTTAGGCATTATTACCCTACGCATGCTCCTATTTTGCCCCCCCATTCAATCAAACGCTCAGGGTCATACCCTACGCATGTGACATCCATGAAGGGATATGAAAGGATATTTTGTAAACAATCAGAAACCTTTAATGATAATCAAGTTGAAGCCTTGAGATTTATGCAATATGGTTCAAGTCTAAAACTGCACCCTGAAGCCAGACACTCTTCCCTCTCCCAGCATATAGTAATGAGTCACAAGTTAACATAGAATTTGGAAGGATTTGATGAGAGCATTTTGATTTTACTTACGTCTTATGTATTATAATATAGACCAATTTGCCAATGTGACATCTTCATATGAGAGAAAAGCTTCATTTTATCTCAATATAGTTGTACCTATTTCATTATTAGAAAAAATAAATAAGTTCTGCACTAAACTGCAATAAATAAATTAGTATCCTCTATATTATGGATTTGAATTGATGTTCTCAATTAGTTATTATTCCTACACCTCACACTCACAAGATTAATAATGAAATGACATTTATGATTCATCAAATGCTAACAAAGTCTAATCAAAATTCAACTTCAAGATGTATACAACATATCATATTCAACTTCAAGATGCATACAACTTACCATATTCAAGCTCATGCCAACCACCACTTGGATATTGTTATATGTTGATTAAAGTACAATATATGTAATAAAACCATATAGTCTTACAAAAAAGCCATCATAGATCATCTATGTCGATTAAAGTACAATTCATTTGTAATAGGGGCACACTCACAATGTGAAGTTGCAAAGCCCTATGGGAAGCATCAAAATAGAAATTTACTAATCTGACTCATACTACTATCAAAAGCATCAAAGATGCTACTGCTAGAGAACACCATGCTCCATTGTGGAGAGAATATTAGGTGCATCTGATGTCAGTGTCTGAAAATGAAAGAATGTTATTCAATTGCCAAAATCTAACTGACTTTATTTTATAAACCATTAATGAATAAAAATAGACAAGGTTACCTGAGTGAAAGTTCGATGACCACCTTGACTAGTCAATGTCAAATGTTTGATTCAATAGATCATCTGTCATGAAAATTTGATCCACTACATATGTGTCCTGGCCAGATGCATTTGAATCATCTTCATGATAATAAACACAACAAGACCCACAATTTAATCTCATTAATCCATAAAGGAATATGTACCATCACCAAGAGCGGGCCTTGTCAACAACAAATGAGCTAGCATGAACCTGTATTTTTAAGAATTGTTAGTCTACACATCAATTGCATGGATGAACATAAGTGGTGTTACAAAAATATGTCCCTTACAATTATATCAAGTGTACTCGCTATGTGCATGTAAAAACTGTGTTGCCCAAAAAAACCGTTCATCAATAGACCTGCGTTTTGAACACATCCTTAATATACACGTAACAAACTTGAACATTAAGGTTTAATGATCATTGTTTGAAATGAAATGCATGATAAAAAAAAAAGGCACTATTAAAGACCTACTACTCAAGTGTGCCTGAAGGGTCATCTCTTTGTTTAAGAGTATCCAGTATTGCTTCATGATCAGCAGTAGTCACTGTCCATAGCTCTTTGGTCTTCGGTTTTTCTTGATGCTTCAACAACTTGACATTTGTAGCTATAATAAGGTGTGAATACATTATAATGGTTTTGTGTCTCTCATAGTCTTCAAATTCAAGTATGCCATTCTTTCTAATCATGTATGTTCACAACCAAGTTCCCACAACAACAACTGAACCTGTAGGATATGTGAACCCATCATCATCTATCACTGGTTGTGTTAGCTTTTGTTTTCTCTAAACACATCATGCCAACCAATATTCTGATCTCTCTTCATTCCCTTGCGGTGCAACAACTGCAAAAACATGTCCTGGTTGTACAAGATCTGATAGATGATCATACTCAAGTGAACTTTCTATGTCATCGTTTGACAAGGATATTGTTTGAGATAAAGGAGTTAGATAGTGGGGAACCCACGTATCAACCCACTCACTTGACTCGCACTAATCCCAATCACACCGAAGATAACTCTGACAAAAACAAGCCAATGCTTGTGTCCAAATGGTCCATGTACTTGCATCTGAGCTGAGAAATGAATGCATCTTTGAAGAATCTTTAATTGTTTGACAATTCAATCTATCTCCCACTATTCCCTCCTCAACCAACCAAAAGAATCTTCTCACTACTGAATCAAGAGTACCTCCATGTGACAATAATGAACTACACCAATCAACAATAGAATGTGCATCAGAGAAATTTGCACCTGAAATCCTCAATTGCTCCTTAACTAGAGCTCTCTTCAAACATGCACCTGCTCCATCATACTCTCCCTTCCCATGCACTGCCTCAGAAAAACACCAAATATGAGGTATATGCCTCTCCACATGCATTCTAATCAACCAGTAAAACATACGGGCATTCTAAATTGACCCGTATAGTTATCTGACCATATTATATGTTGTTTAATTGCAATATCTTAACTCAAAAAAATTCTCAAAAGAATGTTGCACATACTCGAAGGAGTGTGATCTATCATCACTCATATAAAAATGATACTCCCTGATTATCTTCCTGTCCTCTTCTATACTATCAGGAGCATGTCTATATGTAATGTGAACAAAACTAGCAATCTGGACTGAATTGTAGTACCGATACTGTACCTCATTCTGTGGTTGCAATGTATAGTTCTCTGCAAAATCAACCACCGATACAATAGTACCATTCAGGAAAGAGTTCTTACACATCCTAAACTATTGATCCAACCACTAAGACCTATAGGTGTGCCTTGCATACTTGTAGAAAAGATTTTCCTTAAAATCCAAAATAAAATCAGCAATACTCACTTCTCTTGAGACTAATTCGCATCTAGAACCTTCACCTCCACTCTTCAAATTATATTTCACTATCTCGTATCTTTTTTTCTCAACATAATTATTTCCAAACTCGTGTTCGCTGCCCTCATGAAAACATGAAACAAACTTTGACAACCCACTGCATTCTGAGCACTTCTCATTCAAACAATCATTTCTATAGAAATAGCAGCCATCATCTCTAAGGCATAAAAATAGATCTTGCAAGTCTCTTGATGATCTCAGAAATAGAATTGCACCACACTCTTGTAACATCTCATTAGTATGCATCGTAGAACGAATATGACATAAAAGTTCATGGTACATTGAAAACTCCACATGGTACTTGCAACAACAGGTATTGCGAATCTTAAGAGGAACACAATAAAATGGTTTCAAAGATTCAAAGGCCCTTTGTGATATTTGCAAAGTTGGATGTAATTCACAAAAAAATTTGTACAACATTGTTTGGCTTGATTCCAAGAAATGTTTGGGATGTGGTGTGTGGTCTCGATTGCCGATTCTTAAATTCAAAATGTCCTTTACATTGGGTGACAATCTAGAATTAGAGTACAAAAATTGTTCAATCTCTTCCTTCACATTATCAGTCAACTTTCTGTCAACACGTGGAAGCCTCTCACCAAATGCCCATGTATCTTGTTGAAGTGGATCGTCAAGTCTTTGTCTTTGTGCAAATGCTCTATCCAAAGTTTTACGGTTTACGTTAAAATCAACACAAGTTTGTCTCATTTGATGAGCCTTCCTCAATTGATGGCTTACTAAGGAGGTTGTAATCACTCTTCAAGCGGCTCTCTTATCTCTTTCTTTGGTATTCTTTCCAATAGATTTGAGAGCGTCAAATAGATTTTTTGCAATAATAGAATTTCTCTCCATCTTCTTGTTCATACGAATCTTCAATTTGTTTAGCAATGGTCTCATCTTTATCATATTTAGAAATTGAACAAATAGTTGGCATTCCTTGGTCAATGTCTTATTGCTAAAATTTTGGTTGAAAAGTTCTGTAGCCCACAACCGAACGGTTCTTGTTGACCTCTTGCCTTCAAGATTCGCAATAATGTTCTCATCGATTTCAAATAACCATTTTGAGGTTCTTGAAGGTCTTGGATTTGGAGTTTGTCTTTCATCCATGAGAGGGTCTTCATTTCTAAAGTAATTAGGTGTTACATATGGTTCACTTGGTGAGGCAATTCCACCTTCAATGTTAAAGTTTTCCACATTTTCACCTCCTATGTCAAAATTTTCCACATGTTGAGCATTTTCATTATCACTTTCAACATTTTCAAAATTTTCAACATTTTCACTTTCAAAATTTACATTTTCATTTTAAATAACTTGTGGCACATTTTCAATTTCAATTTCCTCTTCAATTGAAGTAACATTAGCAATATTTAACATACCTTGTCTTCTCCTCCTATGACATTCTCTATCTCTTTCTCTATACACTTCAATTTGGTCATTTGAAAGTTTTCTTTTGCGTTTAGACTTCCGACGACTACTACAACCCATTTCCCTCTACACATATGCTCCTTCATGATTGAAAATGTAAGTTTTCACTTTAAGAATCTCCCAAAAGCACAAATTTGTCTCTAGCTGTCTGAGACCCCATGATCCTCGACAGAAAACATAGGACCTAGCCTGTCGGCCGTTGGAATCCACAGAATGGCCCACAAAACCTTTTTTCTTGGTTTTTAGTACTAAAATTAGAATTCGTATAAAATCGGATATCGGATTTTATTTGATATTTGATTTTTGTACAAAAATATGTGGTCCCCCCAAAAAATTCCCATTGCCATCATTTATGAACTATTGCCGCCATTTCTGAACTAAACTGTCACATGGCAAAAATCCAATATCCGATTAAATCGGATATCGGATTTTATTGGTCATATTTTAGAGAGAGAGAGAGGGAGAGGGAGAGGGAGAGGGAGAGGGAGAGGGAGAGAGAGAGAGAGAGAGAGAGGAGGAGGAGAGGGAGAGAGGGAGAGAGAGAGAAGGAGAGGGAGAGAGAGAGAGAGGGAGAGAGAGACACACAATATGACCCCTAATGTTATGATTTGGTGTCGTTAGGGGTCATATGGTGTCTTGTGACACCATCAGACCCTTAAGACACCAAATCATGTCATTAGGGGTCATATTGTGTTGTTAGGGGTCATATGGTGTCTTGGGACACCATAGGACCCCTTAAGACACAATATGACCCCTTAGGATACAATATGACCCAAAGCGACCCAATATGGTGTCCTACGAGGTCATAAGGGTTCATGGGACACCATATGACACCATAGAACCCCTTAAAATAGTAAATCATGTCATTAGGGGTCATATTTACAGGGTCATAGGACACAATATGACCCCTAACAACACAATTTGGTGTCTTAAGGGGTCTTATGGTGTCATAAGACACCATATGACCCCTAACGACACCATAGGACCCCTTAAGACACCAAATCATAACATTAGGGGTCATATTGTGTCTTACAAGGTCGTAGGACACAATATGACCCCTAACAACATGATTTGGTGTCTTAAGGGGTCTGATGGTGTTGTTAGGGGTCATATGTTGTCCATAGGGGTCATATGGTGTCCCATGAACCCTCATGACCTCTTAGGACACCATATGACCCCTAATGACACCATATTGGGTCGCTTTGGGTCATATTGTATCCTAAGGGGTCATATTGTGTCTTAAGGGGTCCTATGGTGTAAATATGACCCCTGACGACATGATTTGGTATCTTAAGGGGTCCTATGGTGTCACAAGACACCATATGACCCCTAACGACACCATAGGACCCATTAAGACACCCAATCATGTCATTGGGGGTAATATTGTGTCTTACAGGGTCGTAGGACACAATATGACCCCTAACGACATGATTTGGTGTTGTTAGGGGTCATATGGTGGTCATAGGGGTCATATGGTGTCCACATAATATGACCCAAAGCAACCCAATATGGTGTCACTAGGGGTCATATGGTGTCCTAAGAGGTCATAAGGGTTCATGGGACACCATATGACACCATAGGACCCCTTAAGACACCAAATCATGTCATTAGGGGTCATATTGTGTCTTACGGGGTCGTAGGACACAATATGACCCCTAACGACACAATTTGGTGTCTTAAGGGATCTTATGGTGTCACAAGACACCATATGACCCCTAACGACACCATATGACCCCTTAAGACACCAAATCATAACATTAGGAGTCATATTGTGTCTTACGGGATTGTAGGACACAATATGACCCCTAACGACATGATTTGTTGTCTTAAGGGGTCCGATGGTGTCGTTAGGGGTCATATGGTGTCCATAGGGGTCATATGGTGTCCCATGAACCCTTATGACCTCTTAGGACACCATATGACCCCTAATGACACCATATTGGGTTGCTTTGGGTCATATTGTGTCCTAAGGGGTCATATTGTGTCTTAAGGGGTCCTATGGTGTAAATATGACCCCTAACGACATGATTTGGTGTTTTAAGGGGTCCTATGGTATCACAAGACACCATATGACCCCCAACAACACCATAGGACCCCTTAAGATAGAAAATCATGTGATTAGGGGTCATATTGTGTCTTACGGGGTCGTAGGACACAATATTATGCCTAATGATATAATTTGGTGTCGTTAGGGGTCATATGGTGTTGTTAGGGGTCATATGGTGTCCATAGGGGTCATATGGTGTCTTGGGATAGTATAGGACCCCTTAAGACACAATATGACCCCTTAGCACACAATATGACCCAAAGCGACCCAATATGGTGTCACTAGGGGTCATATTGTGTCCTAAGAGGTCATAAGGGTTCATGGGACACCATATGACACCATAGGACCCCTTAAGACACCAAATCATGTCATTAGGGGTCATATTGTGTCTTATGGGGTCATAGGACACAATATGACACCTAACGATAAAATTTGGTGTCTTAAGGGGTCTTATGGTGTCACAAGACACCATATGAGCCCTAACGACACCATAGGACCCCTTAAGACACCAAATCATAACATTAGGGGTCATATTGTGTCTTACAGGGTCATAGGACACAATATGACCCCTAACAACATGATTTGGTGTCGTTAGGGGTCATATGGTGTCCCATGAACCCTTATGACCTCTTAGGACACCATATGACCCCTAATGACACCATATTGGGTCGATTTGGGTCATATTGTGTCCTAAGGGGTCATATTGTGTCCTAAGGGGTCCTCTGGTGTCCCAAGAGATCATATGACCCCTACGGATACCATATGACCCCTTAAGACATCAAATCATGTTGTTAGGGGTCATATGGTGTCCTAAGGGGTCATAGACCACAATATGACCCATTAGGACACAATATGAGCCAAAGCAACCCAATATGGTGTCATTAGGGGTCATATGGTGTCCTGAGAGGTCATAAGGGTTCATGGGACACCATATCACATAACTATCATTATGGGTCATAGTTATGGGTCGTAAGACACAATATGACCCCTAACGACATGATTTGGTGTCTTAAGGGGTCCTATGGTGTCTTGGGACACCATAGGACCCCTAATGACACCATAGAACCCCTTAAGACACCAAATTGTGTCATTAGGGGTCATATGGTCTCTCTCTCTCTCTCTCCTTCCTTCCTTCTCTCTCTCTCTCTATTTCTCCCTCTCTCCCTCTCCTCTCTCTACTTCTCTCTCTTTCTCTCTCTCCCTCTCTCTCTCTCCCTCTCCCTCTTCCTCTCTCTCTCTCCCTCTCCTTCTCTCTCTCTCTCCTTCTCTCTCCTCCTCTCTCTCTCTCCCTCCCTCTCCTCTCTCTCTCTTTCTCCCTCTCTCCCTCTCCTTCTCTCTCTCTCTAAAATATGACCAATAAAATCTGATATCCGATTTAATCAGACATCAGATTTCTGCCATGTGGCAGTTTACTTCATAAATGGTGGTAAAGGGAAATTCTTTGGGGACCACAAATTTTTGTCCTCAAATTTTCAAATTTCAAATTTCAGCTCGGGAATGCTTTGGTATTATGCTTGGAAGTGACAAGCCTAGAAAGTCAACTGAAAAAATGTGTTTTTCAGTATTCCTTGATTTTCCAGACTTTACATTGGTGGCTGACGACATTTTTTGTAGCCAAAATTGATAAAATGAAAAGGGTTTTTTAAGGACGTTTCCAACTTTCCAACAATATAAGGCTTGTCTTATTTCGACTTTAGTAAATAATTATTATTTATTTTCTAATTGAATTTTGACAGTAGTCCTGATTGATATATTGATTAAAAAACACTCATAACTTTAAAACGGTATAACATTTTTTGAAACCGAAACATGCGTCACATCCTATGCTTCGTCTACTATAGGGAAAAATTTAAAAAATTAAATTTCATAAGGGTTTGACCAAGTTAAGGTTGTCAGATGTAGGAGTTTCTGAATTTCTAAAAAGTTGTAGTAAACAAATCATAAATAATTATTTAATTCATAAAAATTTTAAAAAAAATATGTATCACATCCGAACATGAGTCTAATACTTATATTATAAATATTATAAAAAAATATTAAGATTTGATTGTGATTAGGGTGGTCAGACATACGTCTACTTCTTATTTTTTTCCTGAAATTTTAGTACCACTGCATTGAAATTTGAAATTTTCATCAAATAGGATTTTTTTTTCCCAAAAAACAACTAGTAGCTTAGAAACTGCATTCAATTTTCTATATATTCTCTTCTTACATATTTTAAAAATAATGTTCACAACTTATTCAAATTTTCATGTCAAGTTGCATAACTCTGATTTTTCTAAAATTTCATTGCCACTTAAGGGCCTATTTTGGCACACCATGATCCTGCACATACCCGTGTCTCAAGCTCTTTTTCATTACTCTTGGATTGTACTAAATTAGTTCTCAACATATCATTCTCATGAACCAACCTACCACATTCTTCAAATTTGTTCTTCAGGGATACAACAAGATTTTTTTCTTTTTCTTTCAGTCCTCAATCTCCTTAGGCATTCTCATAGTTATAACTTGCATTTCATTTTTCATAACCATGTTCTCCTAACTCAATTTTTGACATTGTTCCTTAAGTGCATCTTTCTCTTCATCATCCTGACTTTGAAAAAGTTCCTTCCTCCTAGCCTGAACAGATGATAACCTCTCTTGTAGGACAAGAATGAATTCCTTAGCATAATTCAATTCATCTTGTAGCTTTAAGTTCTTCAACCTTTTAGCATCATAATCTTCAAGTTGCTTCTCCAAAGCCATATCTATGGAATCCAGATTCTGGATCTTCCTCAAGCTGTTAAACTTCCTCTAAGGCACAAGGCTCTGATACCAATTGTTGGAATCCAATAAAACTGAGAGTGGGGGGTGAATCAGTGTTATACCGGAACTATCAACTTTAGCCTTATTAAAACATGCATACACCAACTGGTATACTGATACATAAATAATTGAAAGAAGTAAAGAAACCAAAAAGCCAATCACATATTTGAGAATCATAACGCACAGAATTATACATGGAAAACCTCAAAGAGGAAAAACCATGGTGGGATTTGTGACCCACAATATCAATCTACTGGCCATATGAAGAGATATTACAAAATATAAGGGGCATGCACTTGCAGGGCCTAGATCACACTACTCAATCACATAAGGAGCCTCATTGACCACATATAAATCTAGACTACAATCTGGAGAAGTGTTGAACTGCTAAGATAGCATCTTCTAAGCTAGAATACAGTTCTGGTTTAGGCTCTGTCTATTCTGGTCTGAAACCCTAAACCCTTTAGCGGAATAACCCTTGCATGAATATCTTCACATACATAATCTCTCTAATATTTTTGCATTATATCGCATTCGCATATCCATCACCAAATCTGTTACTCTTATATTACAAAATTATCTAATCCAACTAACCTATATACCCTATATCAAATTACAATATCAAATTGCATGTTGGCTAGATAACTTGAATGCATAAATATTAAAACACAATTGATGATGTCAGATCCAAGAGATGTCGGCCTCCAATACCGAAAACCATATTCAAAACCATGTCAGCCTACATTGTCGGTAACCAAATAAGTCCTTCTATCATGTCGGTGCTAGTGTAGTGTCTGTGAAGTGCCTGCCGATACACAACTGAACCAAAACATGAAGTCGTAATAAGATATCATGTTTCCATCAATGACAACATAGTGAAACCAACCAATTGAGTGTCAATTGCCAACACATGAAGTAGAAGGCACAATAGCGGAACCGGTAATACCAAGGTATGTCAGACTTAAACATTCAAAAGATGAAATAATAGGAGATAAAAATGTTGGTGTACAAACAAGGAGGAAAATCAGATAAAATTCATGTCTGATTTCTACTATTGAGCCTAAAATAGTGAGGGAGGCATTAAAGGATGATGACTAGATTAATGAAATGAATGAGGAATTGGAGAAAAACAAGACTTGGACACTTGGTGCTAGATCGAAAGATAAAAATGTGATTGGCAGTAAATGGATCTTTAGAAACAAGTTAAATGAAGAAGGCAAGGTTGTGAGGAATAAAGAAAGGTTGGTATGCAAAGGCTATGCACAAGAAGAAGGAGAAGATTATGGTGAAACCTTTGCACTGGTGGCAAGATTGGAAGGAGTTATAATGTTACTTGCTTATGTTGCATTTAAAGGATTTAAGGTCTACTAGATGGATGTTAAATCATCTTTTCTTAATGGCATCCTTGAGGAAGAAGTGTACATTGAACAACCAGATGGATTTGCCTTGACTGAGGATAAAGATATTGTTTGTAAGCTACATAAGGCACTGTATGGATTGAAGCAGGCAATGAGAGCATGGTATGAGAGATTGCCTACACACCTAGTCAAGATAGGATTCCAACATACTAGTGAGGATAGTAACATATATCTTAACACTGATGGAGACAAAATGTTGATAGCTGAAGTATTTGTGGATGATATAATTTTTGGTAGTGATGATGATTTATGTATGGATTTTTTTGAGGGAATGAAGAGAATTTGAAATGTCTCTTATTGTTGAAATTAAATTTTTCATTGGGTTGCAGGTCCAACAATTGGATGGTGGAATATTTATATGTCAGAGTAAGTATGTTAAAGAAGTGTTGAAAATAGTTGGTATGGAGGATTGTAAGCTGGTTGGTACTCTGATGGTGATAGGCTGCAGGTTGTCTAAACAAGATGATTCACCATCTGTTGATGAAAAATATTACAAGTCCATGATTGGTAAGTTGCATTATGTTGTTCATAGCAGACCCGATATTGCACATGTTGTACTCATTGCTAGATTTCAAAAGATCCCAAGGAGCCTCACTTGGTAGCAGTGAAAAGGATATTTTGGTACTTGAAAAGGACAATAGATTATGGTTTATGGTATCCTTATAAAGGTGATTTTTCTTTGAATGTGTTTATGGATGCAGATTGGGAAGGCAATGTTGATGACTGGAAAAGCACTACTAGTGGAGCTTTTCTTGTTGGAGGTAGATTGGTTTCTTCGACAAGTAAGAAGCAAACTTGTGTTTCTCAGTCAATAGCAGAGGCAGAGTATGTTGCAGTATCAATGAATTGCACGTAGGCAATCTGGATGAGACATGTGCTAGAAGGATTTAAATTTGATATGTCTGAATCGGTAACTATTTACTATGACAATAGTAGTGCAATTAATATTTCAAAAAATCATGTCTTACATGAAAGAACAAAGCACATAGAATTTAAATACCATTTTCTAAGGGAAAGAGTATAGGAGAACCAAGTTAGAATGGAGTATGTGACAAGCAAAGAGAAACTAGCAGACATTTTCACTAAACCATTGCCAAAGAAAATCTTTGAGTACCTTAGAGGTAAATTAGGGGTCAGACCCCTACATAAGAAGAACTAGGATGTAGGAGATGCATCAATCCAGTAGGCTTAATGAATATTTTTCACTATGGATTGATGAGATGCAGGCTACTCCATAGTGGGAGAAGCTTAGATATGGTTAACAGAGATGTTAATGTCAGCGGTAACATATTTGATGACCAGTGATGCATATGCACCTTTGGCATTCTCATCAAATGGGGAGAAGAAAACTATTAGACATGGGAGAAGAAAAGTGATTGGGGGAGAAGAAAACTATCTGAAAGGGGGAGATGACATGAGGATGAAGTGTAACCAACAGATGAGGTACTCAAGAGAAGAGTTGCAGAGGAGGTCCAGAACAAACCAAAATAGTATGAGTTGAGCATGTTGATGTTTGGTGTTGCCATCAATGCCAAGGGGGGAGAATGTTGGCATGATTGGCATAACTGATGCAGATGGAGAATGCTCACTGAACCAGTAAAAGACTGATGGTTATGACATTGTGATGAAGAGATTGAGATTGCATGATTGGAAGACTTTGATTAGTTATTTATGTTCTCATTGATGGCAACTGATGTTTATTCATGACTACTAATGTTTGTTGATGTGGTATTCTGTTATCTAAGTCTTTTTTATCTACTGGAAAGAGCTTACTAGTAATGAAACAAGAAACTGGGAATTAGGACCTTAACCGGTAAATGAGGAAAAGTTTCGATTGTATTTGGCGATTGGTGATGATTGAGGCTTTGCAGTTTGGAATGAGAGTTTGTATCATTGTAACATGTATCTGACTGGAACCACAACATATTGTGACAATCGAAAGTTATGTTTATAATTTATGTTGAGTTTTTGCTAGGGTTTAAGAAGGGTTTAAGGACTGGTAAAGAATTCTCTTAACCAGTAATGATCTATTTGATGACCTGTGATGATTTGTATTGTAAAGTCTTCATGTATCTATGGTTTAGTTGTCGACCTAGTTGTAAAATTATTTATGTTGGTGTTGTTGATGTTTGTTGTGTCGGTCGCTGGTTTTTGAGAAGAGTGTGAAGCCAAACCAGAGTGTGAGAAGATCTGCCAGAGTGTTGTAGACTTGGAGCATAATTGGATCTGATCACTTAAGCAGTTGAGTGCTATACGCAGATCATTGACTATTACTCCCTGAAAGTTGTAGTAGATTAAATCCCTTAACCAAGTAGGTCCTAATAGGCCTTACATTTTAAATCCCCTAATAAGGTGACTCAACATCTGAGTTCTAAATCCTCTTGTGAGGTTGATCCTAATAGGTCAAAGCTCCTAATAGGGCTCATCATCTAAATCCCTTACCCGGGTGACTCCTAATAGGATCTTCTCCTAATAGGGCATCTTTGTAAGCTCCTAACTGGGCTAGGCTCCTAGCAGGGTGCTTTCCGAAAGAGTGCAAAATTCTCATGGATACCAATTCCCACCGTCGTTTTTCCCTATTTGGGTTTCCACGTGAAAATCATTGTGTTCATATGGTGAATGTTTTTGATGCGTTGTGATGATTTACTTTCAATTTATGCATGTTTATTGAACACTTAATGAGAAACATTGATATATCAGTTTAGCAGATAATTATCAGTAGATACGGGTACTGATAAATGGGTTTTTTATTCGTTTATGTTTGATTTGGTAAATGTTTGATAAGTTTAAGTTTTAGTTTTTTCAAGTGGTGTTAATACTGATTCACCCCCCCTCTTAGTATTAACTAAATCCTCTAAGATTAAGATAGTTGAGAACATGTAGATCAAAATAGATACACCTAAACCACAAATAAGAGCAAGAGCCTTCACCGATGCATCACAATCATAAAACAAATGCATAAAAATTAATCAATGGTGAATCATAATCCATTCCAAATCCTCAACAGTGAGGCAACCACATCCCACTAGAGACATAAAAACATTCCTCAAACAACAAGGAATCCATCCTCTTGCTGGAGCAATCAAAAGCATATAAAACCACCTTAACAGTAAGGCATAAACCCACTTACTAAAGCACATAAGACATCATGAAAGGTCAAGAAACATCAAGAATAACTCAGAGAAGCCCAACACAATCCGCTCATGCCTCTAGGAAATGCACAGAGTCCAATACGACATCCACATGATAAAAACTGACCTTTTTAACCCCTCTAGAGCAATTCAACGCTCCTAAAATATATAATAGTCCCTCTAGTATGCAGGATAGCATTTTAGGTAAGCATGATAATGTTCTTGGTTGATTGCATAGCATTTTTGGTCATTTGGTCAGCGTTTTGGGTAGGTAGGCTATCTTTTTCAATCTATAGGCCAGGACTCTTAAAATGTAGAACAATATTCTTGGTCTATTGAATGGCATTCTTGGCATGTAGATTAGCATTCTAGGTTGATATCCCAACGCTCCTAGTACATAGAATAGATTTTTTGGTAGTTTGCATAGCATTTTTGGTAAAGTTTGCCAAAACTAAGGATAATGAACTCATAAGGCCAAAAATCCCTACCCAGATATGTTAAGGGATCAAAAATGGCTCACCAATCTGACTCAGAAGGTCAGGAGGGTTCAAAAGGTAGTGATCAAACTCAAAACAACAAAGTTACAACTGACAGACAAAAAACTACATATACATATTTCTCCCACGATGCTCAAAATGACACTTGGAGAGCATAGCAACAAAGGAGATACCAAAAACTCTACAAATTCCTCAAAGGATCAATACTAGAACTTTTTCAGAGCTCAAAAACATTTACTGACTCCACTAAGAATGTCTGCACTCCAATATGTGCATACAGAGTGAGTTCAAGGAACTCCTGACAACAACAAGATTGTCAAACTCTCTGAATCCTAGTCCTATTGCAAAGGAGATGCATAGAGCACGAAACACAAAGGAAAACTCATTCCAACAATGATGCACTATCACATTCAATATCATAACATAATTTACAATCATTCACAGTAAAAGAACAAAGAATGCACTCTCGCCAGTCCATTTTCAAAACATAAAACCATAATTACAAATTCCCTTTCCAAATTCCTTTTCAATGCAAATAAGATTCATAAATATCAATACCAATTTCTCCGAACAAGATTCAGAAAGCAATCTTTCAGAGTCGCCAAAAAATAGTTATTTTCCTGAAACAAAATCCAAAAGAAAAGAATGCACCAACCTGCAAACGCAATCCAATGAAGGTTGAATTGAAGAAGAGTAATCCACAATCAACCCAAGCTTCAACAATCTTCAAATCAAAATCCAAAATCCAAAAGCCAATTCAAAATTCCACTAGAAGGTAACTCAACAACCCTTACAGAAAGTTCAAAATAAAATTTTAAATAAAAACTATAGGTTAAAACCGACCAATAAGAATATTCGAAAATATGATATATTCTACCTACCATGCATAATTTTGAGGTTATATTATTTTATTATATTTCTAACTTACCATTTCAAAATTAACCAATCACCAAAGAGGGTGGGTAACTTTTATAATATGTTATTTTTACACAACCACGAATTGTAATAATATAATTACTAATGAATAATAATAAATCATGAGTAATAATAGAATAGCCATTATAAATATTATATCAATAATAATCAATAGATGACTATATAACTATATCAAATAAATTAAATAAATCAAATCAATAAATAAATATTAATTAAATAAATCAATTAAATCAAGGTAAATCAATTAAATAATAAATCAAATAAAATAGATTAATTAAATATAAACCTTAATAATAAATAATTATTCATTAATTAATTTAATCAAATAAATAGACATTAATCAAACTAGAGGATAATTTAGTCCAATTATCAATGAATTACATTATCCTATAATTAATTAAAATAAATATATATACACTCACATACTCAAGCAATCCGATGAAAAGGAAACACTAACTCAAGATCAACTATCAACTTATGTCACAACTAGACTGACAAAGTGAACAACTAAATCTAGAGTGGGTGAGGGAAACCTAAGCCATCTCCAACAATTTCCATTGGGATAGGACATGCTCAAACCTATAAGACCAAGTAGAGTCGATGTCTGGTACTTGCAATCCTGCATCCACCAATAAAACACAAAATGATACATATACAACATATATATATATATACACACATCTTGAATGATCAGGAAAGTGATAGAGAATCACAATGAGTGATATGTCATCATCTCTAATCATGAAGACACTATTAGACAATCACACCATCTTAACATTAGTTTAAACATCACAATCATAGAGTAGGGTTAGCACACAGAATGATAAAATCAAATCTCCATAAGATAGACTAAGTTAGATCAATACAATCCTTCAATATTTAAAATACAAGATGAGTCAGGGAGGGACACTACATCCTCCCCCCCTTGGGCTCAAATTACTCTTGGAAATCACCAAGGGTTAGATTGAAAAAATACATAGGCTAACCAAAATTTCTTAATTAAAACATTTCCTAGCTCAAAGTAAGATAATGACTACAAAAGGTTCTTTTCTACGCTTCAATTATCCAAGTAAATATGTTACACGAGGTAAAACAAGTCACAAAACTCTTACTAGTTACAATAAGCACCATAAATCATTGAAATATCTTCAACAAAATTTTATTTAACCACTTTTTGAAAGACTAAAACTATAGTTCTTGTATCTGAATTAGCATCTATAAGCAAAAAATGCAATAAATCACACTATTCAAGCATGGCAATACTTCTTTAGGATCTAATTGTATTCTATTAAGAAGACATCTATACATTTTACACAATACACTAAACATAGTCACCTCCTCAAGAAGCCACATGCCATACATCTAAATGAGGCAATTTGCATAAAATTCCTTCACGACTGAATAAAATCAAGATAATCTTGCAACTACTAGAAATCTATGTTTTATAATTCCCACAAGAAAGCAAGATTTGCAATATCAAACTACTCAGTCTCTACCACACTTCCGCTATGCTATTCTGATACAAATATTTACACATCTATCATCTAATCAATTATTCAAAGGCACTCTAATTCATTCACTTTGCATGATATATATATGCATAAACATTCAATCAAGATATTAAATCAACAATTTCTTTTTCTTTATCTACTTAAGATTTTACAAAAAAATTCAAATTTCACTACACTTCTATTAAACATTTTGTGAATCTAGAAAATTCCAACACATGACATCTTATAAACATATTTCATTACTCTACTAATATCATTATTATCCAATTGTTCACTAGGGCTAGTGCACTTCTTCATGGTGTACTCCCTTGCATACACTATCAAAGGTTCGAGATGAACATGATAGATACAATACTGACACAGAATGAGGGCCCACAACTCAACATACAAAATGACCACTATGGACAACAAGGAGAAAGTCCAAAAGGAGAAAATCGTTAAATAGAGCATTGAATCACAAAAGAGAGAAAATTTGCCAGCTAAATCAATCAAGAAAAAAAGTGTGACAAGTGCCACCACAAGAATGAAATCAATGAAAGAAGAAATTAGTGGTCAATTCCTAAAGCGAGGAGGTCCAAAAATAAAATTAACTTCAATTATTCTTCACAACATCATGAAAATAACTCAAACAAAATTAGCTAACTCATCCAAAATCTTCATCACTAGGTAACCAATATCAGCCACTCTAAAGGGAGTAACCGCTACACAACAGCCAGGAATACAATGCCTTGGGTGTGTTAGAGAGTGTGCACCAACATTTAAAGTCATAAATGTATTTATATACCCAAATTACTTTTACCATTTTATTGCAACACTATCCTTCCTCAATGATAACTTATGCAAGAAGATAATAAGGTGTCTCATGCATACACAAGGCATACACTCATACATGATTGATGTTTGAGGTATCCTATCTATGAAATAATCACCTTTACCGAGTTGTAATAGAAAAAAATGTTAGATGTTCTATTAATAATTTAATGACATGCTTTAACATACATACACCATTTCTAGATCAATGTTCAATAAATAGTAACTAGATGATTATAATGTTCTACGTGATGCCATTAAACATTTGGTCAATTACATTTCACTCAAATTGCTTACTCATAACAAATGAATCTCATTACTTAAAGGAAAAAATTACATCAGATTTCCACTTCAACCACCTATGAACATTTCCCTACATGCCATTAGCCACTCAATTGTCTATATTAAGAAATAGACTTGATATCACAACCTTACTTGCCATCACTTAATTTCCATTTAATGTCACATGCATAAATTCAACTTCAAACATAATTTACCTTATTCAATCTCATCTCCTACTATCCCTTGACTATAATCATTCACAAACTAAGCATATCTAGTGATCAAGAAGCACAGTCATATAGAATTGCAATATGACATCATTCAACATACTATCAATTTCATCCTGCTAGAATTCATGGAACAAACACTTTCTTTTGCATTTGAATAGGATAAGGGAATAGCATCTTATCTTTAATCTATCTATTTGATCAAGTCAAACATTTCAACAATCCACACAACTCATACTTAAGGCTCAAACTTTTATCTTACCAACCAAATAAAGACATAATGATATGATTCCCAAATTTTTCCTATACTATACATACAATGCATCAGTTTTACTTTGTTCCAATATATGTATGTTAACATGATTTTTTAATCAATTAATTAATAAAGCTTCCTACATTTTCCATGCAACATGCATTCTATCTAATTAATTCTTCCTCTAAGCAACATCATGGATGCAATACATAAATTTTGATCTTCAAACAATTTTATTTTATCCAAAAAAATTCTTTAATATATGCAATACCACTCTACATCAATAAATATCCAATGCTTCTACTCATTACTAATAAACTCCTAAGCACTATAATTTTTTTATCCAAATGGAGAGAAAAGGGGGAAAACACTTGCCAATCAACCAATGTATGCACACAAGAATTTTGCATGAACAATTTGAAATTCCTAGACATGTCACATTTATCTTGCTATTCAGCTATTCATATCATCTTTTTAGATATGCAGATTCAACTTCCCATGAGCTCTCATAATGTTACAAATGCAGTTAGAAATCTCAAGTCCTTATTGAAAGATATGATTTATTCAAACAATCTTTTTTTAAATGTAGAATCACACACATATACAAACACCCAATAGTTCTATTTAGTACCCATACTTTACTAGTTAAATCCCCTTACATTTACATAGGAGATTAAACGAAAGAGAAGGGCTTCAACAACTTCTATTTTCTTACACAAGTGCAACACATACAAGTTCTTCAATTTCAGATCATGGTCTACACTAAATTGTTATATGCATAATACAAACAATCAATCTTAATATTCCTAAGAGACTCATCGTAAAAGGTTGATCTTATAAACATAATATTAGTTAAGGGAACACACACAATTTTCTTTCATTTTATAGTACAATCATTAATGTACGGAAGACAACCTCTACTATTCAGGTAAGCACTAGAAATTATAAGCAGAAAAGACTGCATAGAGTTGTATATACATCACTCTCATCTAAGAGGCATGCATAAGACATTATTACTCGTATTGCACACAATTATGATTTTTAGGAAGGATTAGGGAGAAACACAAAGCATAAACATATAAGATCTCCAAAATTCCAATGACTTTTTTTTTCATCATGAATCTCAAGAATAACTCATTTCAAGAGAACATTATAGTACATCAATATGAGATCAAAGACTAATCCAAAAGAAATTCCAAGCCTTAAAATTAAGGCAATAACATCCCATTGGAGCTCTCATAAACATTCATCAATAACGATCCATTCTTCCTCTTTCTAGAGCAACTCAACGTATGAACAATATCCTTAATAGTAAGGCAAAAATACTCTTATTAGAGCATAAAAAGATCATGTAATGACCAAGATAACATCATAAAGACCTCTAAGGAATTCAATGTATTCATAAAATGCATCTAGTGAATGCCCAAAATCAGACAAATAAATCACAGCGACCAAAACTGACAAAACCTACACCCCAGAGTAGTCCATGTTGGCAATTGACACTCATCGGATTCATTTTGTTGTCATTGATGGCAACAAGATTAGATGGAAATCATTTATCGGCATTAGGAGGCATATACCGATAGACATCAACTTTGGAGCATTTAGGGCTACACTGACACTGGCACCGACACGGGCATCAATACTTCAAGGAAGCCGACATCAAGGAAGATTTATTTAGAAAAATCATTTTGTAATTATTGTCGAGGCCAACATTGAATATATTTTGTAATATATTGTAAGCTGACATAAGGCATATTGTTTGTAATGGGTATATAGGTCAGTTTGCTAAGTCATTTTGTAATATATAGGTGAGGTAGAATATAGCATAACTATATAATGCGAAGTATGTGTATGTAGATCATTTGTATGTGAATGCTATATCATGCAATGATTTGTAGATAGTTTGGATAGCATTCTTGGAGGAGAAGAGATATTGGTAGTAGTGTTCAAGGTTTATGAACCAGTACACAGCAGAGCTAGAACCAAAACTTTATTTGGCATAACAGATGCATTTTTTAGTTCATTTTTATTGTTTTACTTTAATAGAAGCTTGTAGTCAGTGAGACGCTTTAGTGATGAGCAATATGCTCTAGGCACTGTGCCTTCCTATATGTGCAGGCCCCCATTATATTTAATATCCTTTCATATGGCCAATGAACTGCTATTGTGGGTCACAAATCCTAGTGTGGTTTTTCCACTTTGAGGTTTTCCACATACAAATTTTGTGTGTTATGGTGTTCATTTGTGTGGATGGTTTATTTACTTCATGTTATATGTTTATTTGTTTACCAGTTTATATGTGTATGGTATAAAAGGATAAACTCTTGTCTTATCGGCAGAATAGTGATTCACCACCCCCTCTCAGTGTTCTTGGATTCCAACAATTGGTATCAGAGTCTAGTACATCGAAAGAAGTTTAACAGCCTGAGTAAGGGGGCTTGTGTTTTTTTTAACCTCTAGAGTATTCTCGTGACTCAGCCTGAAGCTCGTCTGCCTTACCTTGGTCATACTTACTGCCAAGTTGGGGTCAAGACGAAGCTAAGGCCAAGGAAGGGGGTTAAAGTTTATTTTCAAAATTGTGATTTTTAAATTTAATGTTGAGATCAAAATTAAAAATTTCTTAAATAAAACATAAACTGAAAAAAATGCAAAAAAAATTAGACACAAACTTTTAAAAATGACTTTGGCTTATTAAAAAGGGGATTATATTATTTTCTAAATTAAAAGCATTCCCCACGACCGAGCCCAATGCATGTCCGTCTTACCTTGGTCTTACTTACCACCAAGTTGGGGTCAGGAAGGAATTGAGGCGAAGAAAGGAGGCTTATATTGTGAGGGTTATTTATAATTATCGATTGTGCATTATATTAATAACAATTTATTTTTATTTTTTAAATATTCATAAAACGTTTAAAAATGGGACATATTTTTTTACCTCTAAAGTATTCTCATGACTCAGCCCAAGCCCGTCTGCCTTACCTTGGTCTTACTTACTACCTAGTTGGGGCAAAAATAGAGCTGAGCAAAAGAAGAAAGTCAAAATTTATTTTTAGAATTGTGATTTTTAAATTTAGTGTTGAGATCAAAATTGATAAATTTTTAAATAAAACATAAATGAAAAAAAAATGCAAAGAAAAATAGACACAAACCTTAAATAATGGTCTTTGCCTATTAAAAAAAGGGGGGATTATGTTTTATTTTAAATTAGATGACATTATTTTAGTAACAATTCATAGTTTTTGTTAAAATATTCATAAAACATTTAGGAAGGGGGCTTATGTTTTTTTTCTTACTTGTAGAGTATCCTCGTGACCTGGCTCAAGATTCCTCTGCCTTGCCTTGGTATTACTTACTGACAATTCGGGGTCAAGAGGAGCTGAGGCGAAGGATGGGGGTTAAAATTTATTTTCTGAATTGCAATTTTTAAATTTACTATTGAAATTAAAATTAATAAATTTTTAAATAAAACATAAACTAAAAGAAAATGCAAAAAAAAATGAGACAAACTTTAAATTATTGTCTTGACCTATTAAGAAATGGGGCTTATGTTTTCTTTTTTAATTAGAGGCATTCCCCATGGCCCAACCCAACATCTGTCTGTCTTACTTTGGTCTTATTTATTGCCAAGTTGAAATCAAAAAATATTTGAGGCGAAAGAAGAGGGTTTATGTTGTGAGGGTTATTTATAATTATCGATTGTGCATTATTTTAGTTACAATTTATATTTTTTTAAAGATATTCATAAAACATTTAGTAAAGGGGCTTATGTTTTTTTTTTTACATTTAAAGTATCCCCGTGACTCAGCCCAAGGCTCGTCTGTCTTACCTTGGTCTTACTAACTGCCAAGTTGGGATCAAGAAGAAGGTGAGACAAAGGAAGGGGCCTAAAATTTATTTTTCAAAATTGTGAATTTTAAATTTAGTGTTGAGATCAAAATTAAAAAATTCTTAAATAAAGCATAAACTAAAAAACAATGCAAAGAAAAAAAAAAGACAAACCTTACAAAATGGTCTTGGCTTAATAAGAAGAGGGGATTATGGTTTATTTTAAATTAGTTGCATTCCCCATGACCTAACCCAACATATGTCCACCTTACCTAGGCCTTAGTTACTCCCAAGTTGGGGTTAGGAAGACATTTGGCCAAAGGAAGGGGGTTTATGTTGCGAGGGTTATTTATAATTATTGATTGTGCATTATTTTAATAACAATTCATACTTTTTGTTAAAATATTCATAAAACATTTAAGAAAGGGGCTTATGTTTTTTTTTAACCTATTGAGTATCCCCGTGACCTGGCTCAAGATTTATTTGCCTTGCCTTGGTATTACTTACTAAGAATTTGGGGTCAAAAGTAGCTGAAGCGAAGGAAGGGGGGCTTAAATTTATTTTGAGAATTGCAATTTTTAAGTCTACTGTTGAAATTAAAATTAATAAATTGTTAAATTAAACATAAACTAAAAAAGAATCCAAAAAAAATGAGACAAACTTTAAAGAATTTTCTTGACCTATTAAGAAATGGGAATTATGTTTGTTTTTTTAATTAAAGGCATTTTCGTAGCCCACCCCAATGCCTGCCTATCTTATTTTGGTCTTACTAATTGCTAAGTTAAGATCAAAAAATATTTGAGGCGAAATAGGGAGCTTATGTTGTGAGGGTTATTTATAATTATCGATTGTGCATTATTTTTGTAACAATTCATACTTTTTTAAAAAATATTCATTAAACATTTAGTAAGGGGCTTATGTTTTTTTTTTTACCTTTAGAGTAACCTCGTCATGCAGCCTAAAACTTGTCTACCTTGCCTTGGTCTTACTTACTGCCAAGTTAGAGTCAGGGCTATATTTTATTTTCAAAATTGTGATTTTTAAATTTAGTGTTGAGACCAAAATTAAAAAATTCTTAAATAAAACATAAACTGAAAAAAATGCAAAAAAAAATTGGACACACTTTAAAAAATGACTTTGGCTTATTAAAAAGGGGCTTATATTTTTTTCTGAATTAAAAGCATTCCCCACAACTGAGCCCAACGCATGTCCGCCTTACCTTGGTCTTACTTACTGCCAAGTTGTGGTCAGGAAGGAGTTGAGGCGAAGAAAGGAGGCTTATATTGCGAGGGTTATTTATAATTATCGATTGTGCATTATATTAATAACAATTTATTTTTATTTTTCAAATATTCATAAAACATTTAAAAACGGGACATATGTTTTTACCTCTAAAGTATTTTCATGACTTAGCCCAAGTCCGTCTGTCTTACCTTGGTCTTACTTACTACCTAGTTGGGGTAAAAATAGAGCAAGGGCAAACAAAGTTAGTTAAAAAAAAAATTAGAATTGTGATTTTTAAATTCAGTGTTGAGATCAAAATTAATAAATTTTTAAATAAAATGTAAACTAAAAAAAAAAGCAAAGAAAAACAGACACAAACCTTAAATAATGGTCTTTGCCTATTAAAAAAGGGGGATTATGTTTTATTTTAAATTAGATGACATTCTCACAACCCAGCTCAACGTCTGTCTGCTTTACCTTGGTCTTACTTACTGTCAAGTTGGGATGAGGAAGGAGTTGAGACAAAGGAAAGGGGCTTATGTTGTGAGAGTTATTTATAATTATCGATTGTGCATTATTTTAGTAACAATTCATTTTTTTTAAAATTCATAAAATATTTAGGAAGGGGGCTTATGTTTTTTTTTTAACTTGTACAGAATCTCCATGACGTAGCTCAGAGCTCATCTGCCTTACCTTCATTTTACTTATTGCCAAATTAGGGTCAAAAAGGAGTTGAGGCGAAAGTAGTGAGCCAAAATTTATTTTAAATATTATGATTTTTAAATTTAATGTTGAAATCAAAATTACTAAATTTTTAAATAAAACATAAACTAAAAAAAATTAGACACAAACCTTAAAAAATTGTCTTGGCCTATTAATGAAGGGGCTTATGTTTTTTTTTTTAAATAGAGGCATTACACATGACCCAGTCCAACACTTGTCCATCTTACTTTGGTTTTATTTACTACCAAGTTTGGATTAGAAAATAGTTGAGGTGGAGAAAATAGGGGCTTATGTTGCGAAAGTTATTTATAATTAAAATTATACATTATTTCAATAACAATTCATACATTTTTTTAAATATTCATAGAACATTTAGGAAGTGGGCTTATAGTTTTTTTCCATTTATAATATCCTCGTGACTTAGCCTAATGCCCATCTATCTTACATTGGTCTTACTGTCAAGTTGGGGTCAAAAATAAGTTGAGGTGAATGAAAGGGGGCTAAAATTTATTTTTTAAATTGAGATTTTTAAATTTAGTGTTGACATCAAAACTAATATATTCTTATATAAAACGTAAACTAAAAAAATGCAAAGAAAAACAAGACATAAACTTTAAAATATGGTCTTGGCATTTTAAAAAGGGTGAATTATGGTTTATTTTAAATTAGATGCATTCCCCACGACCCAGTCCAACGCTTGTCCACCTTACCTTGGTCTTACTTACTGCCAAGTTGGGGTCAGGAAAAAGTTGAGGTGAAGGAAGGGGGCTTATGTTGCGAGGGTTATTTATAATTATCGATTGTGCATTATTTTAGTAACAAAAGTATGAAAATATTCATAAAACATTTAAGAAGGATGCTTATGTTTTTTTTTTTAACCTGTAGAGTATCCCCGTGACCTGGCTCAAGATTCGTTTGTCTTGCCTTGGTATTACTTACTGACAATTTGAAGTCAAGGCTAGCTGAACCGAAGGAAGGGGGGCTTAAATTTATTTTTAGAATTGCAATTTTTAAATTTACTGTTGAGATTAAAATTAATAAATTGTTAAATAAAACATAAACTAAAAGAAAAATGCAAAAAAAAATGACACAAACGTTAAAAAATAGTTTTGACCTATTAAGAAATGGGACTTGTAGCATCGTAAATTGTACGCACTTGCTAGGGTGGTACAATTTCACACCTAGTTTAGCACCCGCCTTGGCGTATTTTGTATTTTGCATTGCATTTCCCCTTTAGCACTTAATTAATCAAATTAATTAGGTCTAAGGTTCTATTTCATCATCTTCCACATCATAAAGTTGGGCCCTTTCATTAAAGTGTGCCCTTTTCATTTTATTCCTCCAATACATCATTTAATCAAAAACCCTAATTAGGTCCTATTTTGAACTTGGGGGCTTGATTTCGGGGGTCAAAACTTCTCGAAATCACCTGTAATTTCAGGATTCTCTCTAAAATCATCATATCCGACGGCCCTGAAAATTTGGTGAAAAGTTGTCGGGAGCATGGCGCTCGGAGAGGACCATGGTGCCCGGAGTGCACATGGTCTCGGACATTTTTCCTAAAATTTTAGGAGCGTGATCCAATCATAAAATAAAGCTTAACCCCAAGAAATTGGCAGGAGATTCAATCTCTAGGTCGGCCAAAAGTTGAAATTAAGACCTAGGGTTTCATATATAAGAGCTCTCTTTCTTCATTTGAAAGGGGATCCAAATTTTTTGGTTTCAAGGACCTTCTATGCAACAAAAGAGCAGACTTCAACAACATTCAACATCCATCCATCAAGCATTCATCAATTTCATTCATCCATTTAGGGCTTTGAAGGCATTGAAGAGCAATAAGGGATCATCGACTGAAGATTGTCTTGTACCCCTCCCTTGGGGTTGGGTATGATTTCATGTTGTTTTCATGTCTTTGCATAAGCCTCATTATATCATTTGTATTCATGCTTTAGATCACTTTACATCTTGATTTGGAGCATTTACATTATCATTTACAAGCAATTAGGGTTTACTTTCTAGGTTGCTCTAGTTTGCTTACTTACATTTTAGGATCTTGCACACACAAGATCTGCACACACAATATTATTACAATACAACTTGGCTATTCATGGAGGTGGAAATCACCAAAGTGGGGGTTTGACTAAGGCAAAACCCTATATAGCCGCCCACCACACCTTTTCAGATATTAGTGCAGGTTTCAAGATTCGGACGACGCTACACATTGCAGATACGACGGAAGTAGACTGGGATAGACTCTCACACCAAATCTCAGAGCAAAAGACCAGGACAGGGGCATGGGGCACCCTGGTCCTACCAGGACAGGGGCGCTGGGTGCCCTGGTCCCTGGGACAGGGGCGCTGGGCGCCCTGGTCCTTCTGACAGACAACATTTCCGACAGTTTTCCAGAGTGCAAACCAGCAGTTTTAGGAGCAGTTTCCGGAATAGTATCAGGACAATGGCGCCTGCGCCCTCGTCCTGAACATTTTCATTCCAATTTTGACTCCGGCTACGTATCTGCATTCTTGTCTTATCCTTGTGTTTACAGCTTTCCATTGTTTAAGTTCAATTCTGCAATCTTGTCATTAGTTCATACTTGCATTTTGGGGTTAGCAATTGAACTTGCATCATTTTATCTTTCAATTACAACAAAGGAATAGAAATCCTAATAGGTAGCCCGTGGCTCTCTCTTTCACCAAAAAGAAGTAGCCAATTGTGTGATACCTCTAGGCTCTTTTGTATTCCACAAGTGTGTGATTGAAAGTGAGATTAGGGCATGTTTGCTTAGTGTCACTTTTTCCCCCGCACATTTTGGTGAACCTGACGTGAATTCCAATCTTCTCTAATTCTGATTTATGTTTTCAAATTTGAGTGTTTATGCTATTTGCAAGTTTTAATTTCTTGCAAGATTCAAAAAAATTTAGAGGAAATTTTTGCTAAAACCCTAATTTTTCAATTCAAAGTTGAACTTGTGGATAGCTTAATTGGATCAATAATTTCAAATCTGATTTAGGAACTCATTTGAATCATAAATTTCATTTTCTAAATCTACATTCTAAGTGCTTGCATTGGTTGAAATTAAATATTTCCTTCTATTTTGCATGTGTTATCATTTGAAAAAGGAAAATTGTTGTCATGATGCATTCATTTCATAGATGTGATAATGGGTTAGCTTCCCTTGTTTCAATTTTTCCTTCTCCTAAAGAACCTTCCCCTATCTATAACAACATTTTAGTGCCTAAAAGAGTTGCTACCAATCCCTTTGAGACTCTCCCATTCTCTAAGGATGCAGACTTTAAGAGTGATCTTGACAATTCTCCTAAAATGTGCCCTTCCTATTTAGCTATCCTAGAGGAAGAGAATGATATCATAAACACCTTTCTTAATGTTACTTCACCTTCCCTACATGATTCCTCTCTAAGTGAAAAGGTATTGATGGACATTGACTTATTTTCTCCTAAAGTTGGTCCTTCCAATGGGGGCATGTTAGTGCAACAAGAGGTTATGAACACTTCTTTCAAAGATCTCCTTCCTAAGCATGAATCTTTGGAGAAATATGTTCATGTTCCTCCTAAAAAACACTCCCTTCATGAGGATCCTTTTGTGCAAGAAGATGACATTATCCCTACATTTCCTAGTGATGGCATTTCCTTTTCTAACAAAATTCCCACTAGAAATGACAAATTAATGATAAATGCTTACCCTTCTCCTAAAGTTTGTCTTACCCATAAGCATCCCTTAGAGAAAGAAGATGAAATAATAAGCAATTTCCTTAATTCTCTCTCCCCTAAAGATCATAATAAAAATATTGATGCTCTCCCTCCTAAGGATGAGGAATTAATAAACAATGTTATCTCCTCTCCCGAAATTGACAATACTTCAAACATTCCTTTCAACCACTTCACTATTTGGGATGAACCATTAGAAGAAGGTGTAGATTATTCTCTATCCCATGAGAGAACCCTAGCCAAAGGGGATGAAATCAAGATTGAAAACTCCCTTGATAGTTTCTCACCTTCCTTGAATCTCAATTATTCTCCCTATAAAAATAAAACATCTCCCTCTCCTCAACTTGGTTCTACTCATAAGGATACCCTAGTTCAAAGCAAGATGGTTAACATCTCTTTCAAAGATCTCCCTCTCAAAAGTGAGACTTTAGAGAGTAATGTTGATCCTTCTCCTAGAGAGTTTATTCCCCGCGTAGATCCTTTAATGATAGAGGATGATATGACCTTTCCTAGTATTACTCTTCCTACTAGAACATCAATGCCTATCCCTTGTCTCTCTCCTAAAATTGATTTGATCCATGATAAGATTTTAGTGCAAGAGAAGACTATCAATAATTCTTCCAACACTTTTGTTCTTTCCTCTAAACCATCCTCAATCAATTTGATACATGTGAATGAAACACCTAACAAACCTCTCTTCACTGTCCAAGGTGCTTGTCCTTCTCAAAATTCTCAACCTGTAAATAAGCCTATCTTAGTGGTTCAAGGTGGTTATGCTAACGATTCTTTTTGCACTCCTAAGAAACCTATTATTACTATGCAAGGAGGTTATTCTTCTAAGAGCCCTTAAGAGTATGCTAAGCAACTGACTAGAGAGAGTTATAATGCGGTTGCTCATACCTATAACACAAGAAATAATAGGCAACCTAATCCTCCTCCAGTTATCCCAACCTATTCTTCCTCAAGCTCCACATATTTCACAAGTTCTTGGTAAGGAATATGATCTCATAGAACAACTTAAAGCTACTTCGGCAAAGATATCCCTTTTGGATTTGATCCAAACTTCTTCTGCTCATCATGGAATGTTACAAGATGCCTTGAAAGATTTGAATGTTCCTCCACCTAATACATCTAGTAATATAGTGTCTTTGGTTAACTCTGTGATGAATCCTAAAGCTCAAATTGTGTTTACTCAAGATGAATTGCCTACTAGTGAAATTCAACATCAATATGATCCCTTGATGATTGTGGTTATCATAAATGACACTGCTATAAGACGAACACTGGTAGATAATGGCTCTGGCCTTAATGTGTGTAGCATTAATCTATTGCATAAGATGAATGTGGATACATCCCTTATTGAGCCTGACTCTTGTCCCATTCAAGGCTTTGATAATGTGGCTAAGTCTTCATTAGGTATTATCACCTTACCCATCACAATGGGACCTGTTACTTTGCCTACTCCTATCCATGTTATGTTAGGAAATCTAACATACAACTTGTTATTAGAGAGGCCTTGGATTCACAGTATGCAAGCTATCCCCTCTACATTGCATAGACAAGTTAAATTTATTTATAACAATAAGACATATACCTTGATAGGTGATACTAATTTTCAAGCTTGTTTGCAAACATCTACTTCCAAAGTGAGTTCTTCTAAACCTTCCTCTTCTAGTGATGACTCTTTAAACAAAATACCTATGGATGAATCATCACCCTCTGATAATCAAGATTCTTTGGATGAATATGAAGTTCTTGAAGAAGATTCTTCTCAACTTGAATCTACACATGAAAAGGCTTTTGATCTTGAAAAGATTCTTGCAGAGGATGATTGGGGATCTTTAGACTTTAACCCTACTTTTGTAGGAGAATATAGAGTGCCTAAGATTGAGAAGGGAAAATCTAAGGAAGAAACTAAAGAGAAGTCCACTTTGTCTAAGCAATTCAGTAACAACTTTGTGGCTACCTCTGATTCAAATAACTCTTTAACATCTTCCTCTAATACAAATAGCACTGAGACCTATGGGGCATCTTCATCCTTCTCTGATTTAGCATCCCTTTATGGTCGTGGTTTTCACATTTTGGCTAAGAGTGGCTATAGTGGAAATGGTTGTGGCACAAATGAACAAGGAATTAAAGTTCCTTTAGAACATAACATGCATGAATATTCATTTGGACTTGGATATAATCTTTCTAAGCCCACCAAAGAATCTAAAAGACCATCTCTCAAAGTGAATGCTATATTTAGTAGTGATGATGATCTCACTTCAACTAAATCATCTTCTACTTCTATCAACTCTCATTCCCCTCATAAGGAAATCTTGGCGATGAACAAATCTCTTTATGAATCCCCTCAAATTTCTAAATCCACTTATGAATCTTCATCTCCTATTCATCATAAAGTCCTTTCCTTCAAGGATAAGGCTCTAATAAATTACACTCATCCCTCTTCTAAGATTTCTTGTGACTTTTCTTCTTCAATTTTTATCATTTTATACATGTTTTTTATCTCACTTATAGTTGAGCATTTAGCATGTGATATTCAAATACCTCACTCAATCTATCATGTCTTTAAATAACATTAATGGCTATTATGTTTCTCATCATTATGTGACATTGGTAGCTCATTTACTGGGGGCTCATTGTCATTCATGATGGTACAATTTCAAGTGCAATCATATTTTTGAAGCAACATAATAGCCTACTTTTCTATGTTATCTCTTGTTCCTATGGGGACAAGAGTGATTTCATACATCTCTTCTTTTTATGGTTAAAATTTCCCTTTGGGGTACTAGTGTGAAAATATTGATCATCTTTTCTTTAGTATCCTCTTTTCCTAGATATGGGAGAAGATGTGTATTCTCTTTCTTATCCTACCCACTTCTTGTGAGGAGCATTTTACATACACTAATGTCTTGCTTGCATGAACTCATGTGAGTATGTAGTACATTCTGCTTATGTATAAATCCCTCCCTAGAAGATTGTGTAAGTCCTTCTCATTGTCCTTATCCTTGGGAGGCAATGATCTTTCCTTATTTTTATCTAAGGATCCACTTTTTCCTATTTTGTGGATGGTGTGAACTTTATTACTTGATGTTATTCCTTGTATGCATTTGTTGTTGTTTGTTCAAGAGGTGTAAGTCCTTGACTACAACCTCTTTTGTACTTGGTAAAATACATCCATAATGAATTCACTCTCCCAATTGGGTTAAAAAGAGTGTCATCCTTCATTAAGAATCACTTTCACCTCGCAAAAGAAGGAAGTATTGCATTCTTATTCTCTTCTTTGTCTTATTCTAGAAGATGTTATATTTGTCTAAGACAATTCCTCTTGGGGATAGGTGTGTTTTGTACAAAGATCTCTTCTCCTCTAAGGATCTCCTTTACACATACTACAAGATATCCCTTTTCAACTATCTTATCCTTGCTTAAAGAGTGCAAAACTCTCTTGCTTGGATCTATGACATTGTCGCATGTTTGGGGTATCTTCTTTTGTGATGAAGGTAGGTATCCTTGTTCTAATTTTCTTATGACATAAAAATTACACTTTTTGAGCAATGGGTCATTCTCAGAACTAGAGCACATACTCTTAGAGCAAGATGTCTCCATTTTTCTTTTATGCAAGGTGATTATTCTCGGAACCAGAGCACAGACTCTTAGAGTGAGATGTCATGTTTTTGTACTATACATATATAGGTTGTAGCATACTTAGGCATAGACTCCTATGAGGTGCTTCTAACCTCCCTTACACACACATGCACGAGGTTGAGTGGAACTAGCGGCATAAGGCTAGACTTTCTCACTCTCCTCCCTTACATGGATCACCTAGATAGACTCTAGGGGCTAGTTTTCCATGTCCTTTTCCCATGGATCACCTAGACAAGATCTAGGGGCGCGAAGTCCATGTTTTCTCTCTCACTATTCTTCTCATGGATCACCAATGTGTGTATTCATGCCTTTTTTCCTTTCTTTACTTCTCTTTGCATTTTGTTTCCATTTACATCCTTCATCTTGTGTTAGAGAACTCTCAAATCCTCACACTCTTTGTTGTTTTGGAATTGAGATTTAGTCCTCTTTCTTACCAAATGATTCTCCATTAGTTTTTGATGTCATATCAAATCTTCTTGTGAGCATTTGTCATCAATATTCTTTAAGAATTCGAAGTGGTAAACATGATACCCTGTTTCAACTCACTAAAATTAGCAAGCCGAACAGGGGGGGGCATATAGCTACCCTCAAATTTTCATCACCTTCCTTAGTAAGCATTAGGTGATTTTGTGATCTAACGTGTGTTTTGTAGGGTGCGGTTCCTAAATGTGTACTGCAGATACCGCTGGGGGCTTCATTCGATAGACTTATGGATATATCCTTTTTCAAATAATGTTTACTTTTCTGTACTTTAGCTTGCATATGCACGTAGTGTTCATATGACCTCTAAAGTGGAGGCTAAATGTAGCATCCTATTTTGAACTTGGGGGCTTGATTTCAGAGGTCAAAACATCTCAAAATCACCTATAACTTCAGGATTCTCTCTAAAATCATCATATCCGACGGCCCTGAAAATTTGGTGAAAAGTTGTCGAGACCATGGCGCCTGGAGAGGACCATGGCGCCCGGAGTGCACATGGTCCTGGACATTTTTCCCAAAATTTTAGGAGCGCGATCCAATCATAAAATAAAGCTTAACCCCAAGAAATTGGTGGGAGATTCAATCTCTAGGTCGGCCAAAAGTTGAAATTAAGACCTAGGGTTTCATATATAAGACCAATTCTCAGAGGAAAAGACCAGGACAGGGGCGTGGGGCACCCTTGTCCTACTAGGACAGGGGTGCTGGGTGCCCTGGTCCCTAGGACAGGGGCACTGGGCACCTTGGTCCTTCTGACAGACAACATTTTTGACAGTTTTCCAGAGTGCAAAACAGCAGTTTCAGGAGCAGTTTCCAGAATAGTATCAGGACAGTGGCGTCTACACCCCCGTCCCGAACATTTTCATTCCGATTTTGACTCCGGGTACGTATCTACATTCTTGTCTTATCCTTGTGTTTACAGCTTTCCATTGTTTAATTTCAATTCTGCAATCTTGTCATTAGTTCATACTTGCATTTTGGGGTTAGGAATTGAACTTGCATCATTTTATCTTTCAATTACAACAAAGGAATAGAAATCCTAATAGGTAGCCCGTGGCTCTCTCTTTCACCAAAAAGAAGTAGCCAATTGTGTGATACCTCTAGGCTCTTTCGTATTCCACAAGTGTGTGATTGAAAGTGAGATTAGGGCATGTTTGCTTAGTGTCACTTTTTCCCCCGCACAGGACTTATGTTATCTTTTTTAATTAAAGATATTTTCACAGCTCAGCCCAACACCTGTCCGTCTTACTTTGGTTTTACTTATTGCCAAGTTGAGATCATAAAATATTAAGGCGAAATAGGGGGCTTATATTGCGAGGGTTATTTATAATTATCGATTGTGCATTATTTTTGAAACAATTCATACTTTTTTTAAAAAAATATTCATTAAACATGTAGTAAGGGGGCTTATATTTTTTTTTTTAACCTCTAAAGAATCCCCGTGACTCAGCCTAGAGCTCGTCTATCTTACCTTGGTCTTACTTACTGCCAAGTTGGGGTCAAGACAAACCTGAAGCAAAGGAAAGGGGATAAATTTTATTTTCAAAATTGTCATTTTAAAATTTAGTGTTGAGATCAAAATTAAAAAATGCCTCAATAAAACATAAACTGAAAAAAATGTCAAAAAATATTAGACACAAATTTGTGGTTTTTTCCCCTCTATAATATCCTCGTGACTCGGCCTAGCACCCGTCTGTCTTACATTGGTCTTACTGTCGAGTTGGGGTCAAAAAGAAGTTGGGGTGAATGAAAGGGGGCTAAAATTTGTTTTCAAAATTGAGATTTTTAAATTTAGTGTTGAGATCAAAATTAATAAATTCTTAAATAAAACGTAAACTAAAAAAAAATGCAAAGAAAAACAAGACATAAACTTTAAAAAATGGTCTTGGCTTATTAAGAAGAGTGAATTATGATTTATTTTAAATTACATGCATTTCTCACGACCCAGTCCAACGCCTATCCGCCTTACCTTGGTCTTACTTACTGTCAAGTTGGGGTCAGGAAAGAGTTGAGGCAAAGGAAGGGGGCTTATGTTGCGAGGGTTATTTATAATTATTAATTGTGCACTATTTTAGTAACAAAAGTATGAAAATATTCATAAAACATTTAAGAAGGGTGCTTATGTTTTTTTTTTTTTTTTTTTGGAGAATATCCCCGTTACCTGGCTCAAGATTCGTTTGTCTTGCCTTGATATTACTTACTGACAATTTGGAGTCAAGACCAGCTGAAGCGAAGGAAGGGTGGCTTAAATTTATTTTCACAATTGCAATTTTTAATTTTAGTGTTGAGATCAAAATTAAAAAATTGTTAAATAAAAATAAACTAAAAGAAAAATGCAAAAAAAATGAAACACAAAATTTAAAAAATAGTTTTGACCTATTAAGAAATGGGACTTATGTTAGATTTCTTAATCAAAGGCATTTTCACAGCCCAACCCAATGCCTATCCGTCTTACTTTGGTTTTTACTTATTGCCAAGTTGAGATCAGAAAATATTTGAGGCGAAATAGGAGGCTTATAATGCGAGGGTTATTTATAATTATTGATCATGCATTATTTTTGAAACAACTCATACTTTTTTTAAAAAATATTCATTAAACATTTAGTAAGGGGGCTTATGTTTTTTTTTTTTTACCTCTAGAGTATCCCCGTGACTCAGCCTAAAGCTCGTCTACCTTACCTTGGTCTTACTTACTACCAAGTTGGGGTCAAGACGAAAGTGAGGCAAAGGAAAGAGGCTAAATTTTATTTTCAAAATTGTCATTTTTAAATTTAGTGTTGAGATCAAAATTAAAAACTACTTAAATAAAACATAAACTGAAAAAAATGCCAAAAAATATTAGACACAAAATTATGTTTTTTTCCATCTATAATATCCCCGTGACTTGGCCTAACGCCCGTCTGTCTTACATTGGTCTTACTGTCAAGTTGGGGTAAAAAAGAAGATGAGGTGAATGAAGGGGGGCTAAAATTTGTTTTCAAAATTGAAATTTTTAAATTTAGTGTTGCGATCAAAATTAATAAATTCTTAAATAAAACGTAAACTAAAAAAACATGCAAAGAAAAATGAGACATAAAATTTTAAAAATGGTCTTGGCTTATTAAGAATAGTGAATTATGGTTTATTTTAAATTAGATGCATTCCCCACAACCCAGTCCAATGCCTGTCCGCCTTACTTTGGTCTTACTTACTGCCAAGTTGGGGTCAAGAAGGAGTTGAGGCGAAGGTAGGGGGCTTATGTTGCGAGGGATATTTATAATTATCGATTGTGCATTATTTTAGTAACAAAATTATGAAAATATTCATAAAACATTTAAGAGGAGTGCTTATGTTTTTTTGTTTACCAGTAGAGTATCCCCGTGACTTGGTTCAAGATTCCTTTGTCTTGCCTTGGTATTACTTACTGACAATTTGAAGTCAAGACTAGCTGAAGCGAAAGAAGGGTGGCTCAAATTTATTTTCAGAATTGCGATTTTTAAATTTGGTGTTGAGATCAAAATTAAATTGTTTTTAACTAAACAAGTTGAGATCAAAAAATATTTGAGGCAAAATAGAGGGCTTATACTGTGAGGGTTATTTATAATTATCAATTGTGCATTATTTTTGAAGTAATTCATACTTTTTTTTTAAAATATTCATTAAAGATTTAGTAAGGGGGATTATGTTTTGGTTTTTTTATCTCTAGAGTATCCCATGACTCAGCCTAAAACTTGTCTGCCTTACCTTTGTCTTACTTACTGCCAAGTTGGGGTCAAGACGAAGCTGGGGCAAAGGAAATGGGCTAAATTTTATTTTCAAAATTATCATTTTTAAATTTAGTGTTGAGATAAAAATTAAAAAATAATTAAATAAAAATAAACTAAAAGAAAATAATTCAAAAAAAATGAGACAAAAACTTTAAAAAATAGTTTTGACCTATTAAAAAATGGGACTTATGTTATCTTTCTTAATTAAAGGCATTTTCATAGCCCAGCCCAACGCCTGTCCGTCTTACTTTGATTTTTTACTTATTGCCAAGTTGAAATCAGAAAATATTTGAGGCAAAATAAAGGGCTTATACTGCGAGGGTTATTTATAATTATCGATTATGCATTATTTTTGAAACAATTCATACTTTTTAAAAAAAAATATTCATTAAACATTTAGTAAGGGGGCTTATGTTTTGTTTTTTTACCTCTAGAGTATCCCCGTGACTCAGCCTAAAGCTCGTTTATCTTACCTTGGTCTTACTTACTGCCAAGTTGGGGTCAAGATGAAGCTGGGGCAAAGGAAAGGGGCTAAATTTTATTTTCAAAATTGTCATTTTTCAATTTAGTGTTGAGATCAAAATTAAAAAATTCTTAAATAAAACATAAACTGAAAAAAATGCCAAAAAATATTAAACACAAACTTATGGTTTTTTCCCTCTATAATATCCCTGTGACTCGGCCTAACACCCATCTGTCTTACATTGGTCTTAATATCGAGTTCGAGGCAAAAAGAAGTTGAGGTGAATGAAGGGGGCTAAATTTTTTTTCAAAATTGAGATTTTTAAATTTAATGTTGAGATCAAAATTAATAAAATCTTAAATAAAACATAAATTTAAAAAAAATGCAAAGAAAAACGAGACATAAACTTTAGAAAATGGTCTTGGCTTATTAAGAAGAGCAAATTATGGTTTAATTTAAATTAGAGGCATTCCCCACAAGCTAGTCCAACGTCTGTCCGCCTTATCTTGGTTTTACTTACTGTCAAGTTGGTGTCAGGAAGGAGTCGAGGCGAAAGAAGCGGGCTTATGTTGTGAGGGTTATTTATAATTATCGATTGTGCATTATTTTAGTAACAATTCATATTTTTTGTTAAAATATTCATAAAACATTTAGGAAAGGGGCTTAAGTCTTTTTTCTTACCTGTAGAGCATCCCCATGACCTAGCTCAAGATTCTTCTGTCTTGCCTTGGTATTACTTGCTGATAATTCGAGGTCAAGAGGAGTTGAGGCGAAGGAAGGGGGCTAAAATTTATTTTTTGAATTGTGATTTTTAAATTTATTGATGAAATTAAAATTAATAAATATTCTTAAAAAAAAACATAAACTAAAAGAAAATGCAAAAAAAAATGAGACAAACTTTAAATAATTGTCTTGACCTATTAATAAATGGGGCTTATGTTTTAGTTTTTAATTAAAGACATTCCCCACATCATAGCCCAACGTATATCTATCTTACTTTGATCTTACTTATTGCCAAGTTGAGATCATTAAAAATTAGAGGCAAAAGAAAAAGAGGGCTTATGTTGCAAGGGTTATTTATAATTATCGATTGTGCATTATTTTAGTTACAATTTATATGTTTTTAAAGATATTCATAAAACATTTAGTAAAAGGGCTCATGTTTTTTTATTTTTTTTCATTTAAAGTATCTTTGTAACTTAGCCCAAGGCTCGTCTGTCTTATCTTGGTCTTACTCACTCCCAGGTTGGGGTCAAGAAGAAGCTGAGGCGAAAGAAGGGGCCTAAAATTTATTTTTCAGAATTGTGATTTTTAAATTTAGTGTTGAGATCAAAATTAATAAATTTTTAAATAAAAAATAAACTAAAAAACAATGCAAAGAAAGAAAAAAAGACAAAAAACTTAAAAAATGGTCTTTGCTTATTGAGAAGAGGGGATTATGATTTATTTTAAATTAAAGGCATTCCCCATGACCTAGCTCAACGCATGTCTACCTTACCTTGGTCTTACTTACTGCCAAGTTGGGGTTAGGAAGGAGTTGAACCAAAGGAAGAGGCTTATGTTGCGAGGGTTATTTATAATTATCGATTGTGCATTATTTTAGTAACAATTCATATTTTTTGTAAAAATGTTCATAAAACATTTAAGAAGGGTGTTTATGTTTTATTTTTTTTACCTTTAGAGTATCCCCGTGACTGAGCTCAAGATTCGTTTGTCTTGCCTTGGTATTACTTACTAACAATTTGGAGTCAAGACTAGCTGAACTGAAGGAAAGCGAGGCTTAAATTTATTTTCAGAATTGCGATTTTTAAATTTACTATTGAAACTAAAATTAATAAATTGTTAAATAAAACATAAACTAAAAGGAAAATGCAAAAAACAATGAGACAACTTTAAAAAATAGTTTTGACCTATTAATAAATGGGGCTTATGTTAACTTTTTAATTAAAGGCATTTTCATAGCTCAGCCCAACGCCTGTCCTTCTTACTTTGGTTTTACTTATTGCCAAGTTGAGATCAAAAAATATTTGAGGCGAAATAAAGGGCTTATAGTGCAAAGGTTATTTATAACTATCGATTGTGCATTATTTTTGAAACAATTCATACATTTTTTTTTAAATATTCATTAAACATTTGGTAAGGGGGCTTATGTTTTTGTTTTTTTATCTCTACAGTATCCCCATGACTTAGCTTAAAACTCGTCTGCCTTACCTTGGTTTTACTTGCTACCAAGTTGGGGTCAAAATGAAGTTGAGACAAAGGAAAGGGGCTAAATTTTATTTTCAAAATTGTCATTTTTCAATTTAGTGTTGAGATCAAAATTAAAAAATTATTAAATAAAACATAAACTGAAAAAAATGCCAAAAAATATTAAACACAAACTTATGGTTTTTTTTCCCTCTATAATATCCCCATGACTCGGCCTAATGCTCGTCTATCTTACATTGGTCTCACTCTCAAGTTGGGGTAGAAAAGAAGTTGAGTTAAATGAAGGGGGGCTAAAATTTTGTTTTCAAAATTGAGATTTTAAAATTTAGTGTTGTGATCAAAATTAATAAATTCTTAAATAAAACGTAAACTAAAAAAAAATGCAAATAAAAATGAGACATAAACTTTAAAAAATGGACTTGGCTTTTTAAGAAGAGTGAATTATGGTTTATTTTAAATTAGATGCATTCCCCATGACCCAATTCAATGGCTGTCTACCTTACCTTGGTGTTACTTACTGTCAAGTTGGGGTCAAGAAGGAGTTGAGACGAAGGAAGGGAGCTTATGTTGTGAGGGTTATTTATAATTATCGATTGTGCATTATTTTAGTAACAAAAGTATGAAAATATTCATAAAACATTTAAGAAGGGTGCTTATGTTTTTTTTTTTACCTGTAGAGTATCGCCGTGACCTGGCTCAAGATTCGTTTGTCTTGCCTTGGTATTACTTACTGACAATTTGGAATCAAGACTAGCTGAAGCGAAGAAAGGGTGGCTTAAATTTATTTTCAGAATTGCAATTTTTAAATTTAGTGATGAGATCAAAATTTAAAAATTGTTAAACAAAAATAAACTAAAAGAAAAAAAATGCAAAAAAAAATGAGACAAACTTTAAAAAATAGTTTTGACCTATTAAGAAAATGAGACTTGTGTCATCTTTCTTAATTAAAGGCATTTTCAAAGCCCAACCCAATGCCCGTTCATCTTACTTTGGTTTTTTTACTTATTGCCAAGTTGAGATCAGAAAATATTTGAGGCAAAATAGAGAGCTTATACTGCGAAGGTTATTTAGAATTATCGATTGTGCATTATTTTTAAAACAATTCATACTTTTTAAAAAAAATATTCATTAAACATTAAGGGGGCTTATGTTTTTGGTTTTTTACCTCTAGAGTATCCCCGTGACTCAGCCTAAAGCTCATATGCCTTACCTTGGTCTTACTTACTACAAAGTTGAGGTCAAAACGAAGCTGAGGCAAAGGAAAGGGGCTAAATTTTATTTTCAAAATTGTTATTTTTCAATTTAGTGTTGAGATCAAAATTAAAAAATTCTTAAATAAAACATAAACTAGAAAAAATGCCAAAAAATATTAGACACAAACTTATGGTTTTTTTTCCCTCTGTAATATCCCCATGACTTGGCTTAACGCCCGTCTGTCTTACATTGGTCTTACTGTTGAATTGGGGTCAAAAAGAAGTTGAGTTGAATGAAGGGGGCCTAAAATTTGTTTTCAAAATTGAGATTTTTAAATTTAGTGTTGAGATCAAAATTAATAAATTCTTAAATAAAATGTAAACTAAAAAAATGCAAAGAAAAATGAGACAGAAACTTTAAAAATGGTCTTGGCTTATTAAGAAGAGCGAATTATTGTTTACTTTAAATTAGAGGCATTCCCCACGATGCAGTCCAGGGGCTAAATTTTACTTTCAAAATTGTCATGTTTAGATTTAGTGTTGAAATCAAAATTTAAAAATTCTTAAATAAAACATAAACTGAAACAAATGCCAAAAAATATTAGACTCGGCTTAACGCCCGTCTATCTTACATTGGTCTCACTATCGAGTTGGGGTCAAAAAGAAGTTGAGTTGAATGAAGGAGGGGCTAAAATTTGTTTTCAAAATTGAGATTTTAAAATTTAGTGTTGAGATCAAAATTAATAAATTCTTAAATAAAACGTAAACTAAAAAAAAATGCAAATAAAAATGAGACATAAACTTTAAAAAATGGTCTTAGCTTTTTAAGAAGAGCGAATTATAGTTTATTTTAAATTAGATGCATTCCCCATGACCCAGTCCAACACCTATCCACCCTACCTTGGTCTTACTTACTGCCAAGTTGGGGTCAGGAAGGAGTTGAGGCGAAGGAAGGAGGCTTATGTTGTGAGGGTTATTTATAATTATTGATTGTGCATTATTTTAGTAACAAAAGTATGAAAATATTTTTCAAACATTTAAGAAGGGTGTTTATGTTTTTTTTTTTTTAACCTATAGAGTATCCCTGTGACCTGGCTCAAAATTCATTTGTCTTGCCTTGGTATTACTTACTGACAATTTGGAGTCAAGACTAGCTGAAGAGAAGGAAGGGTGACTTAAATTTATTTTCAAAATTATGATTTTTAAATTTAGTGTTGAGATCAAAATTTAAAAATTGTTAAATAAAAATAAACTAAAAGAAAAAAACGCAAAAAAAAATGAGACAAACTTTAAAAAATAGTTTTGACCTATTAAGAAATGGGATTTATGTTATCTTTATTAATTAAAGGCATTTTTACAGCCCAACCCAACGCCTGTCCATCTTACTTTGGTTTTTTTACTTATTGCTAAGTTGAGATCAGAAAATATTTGAGGTGAAATAAGGGGCTTATACTGTGAGGGTTATTTATAATTATCGATTGTACATTATTTTGGAAACAATTCATAACTTTCATTTTTAATATTCATTAAACATTTAGTAAGGGGGCTTAGTTTTTTTTTTACCTCTAGAGTATCCCAATAACTCAGTTTAAAGCTCGTCTGCCTTACCTTGGTCTTACTTATTGCCAACTTGCGGTCAAGACGAAGCTGGGGCAAAGGAAAGGGGCTAAATTTTATTTTCCAAATTGTCATTTTTCAATTTAGTGTTGAGATTAAAATTAAAAATTTCTTAAATAAAACATAAACTAAAAAAAATGCCAAAAAATATTAGATACAAACTTGTGGTTTTTTTCCTCTCTATAATATCTCCGTGACTCAGCCTAATGCCCCTCTGTCTTACATTGGTCTCAATGTCGAGTTGGGGTCAAAAAGAAGTTGAGTTGAATGAAGGGGTGCTAAAATTTGTTTTCAAAATTGAGATTTTAAAATTTAGTGTTGAGATCAAAATTAATAAAATTTTAAATAAAACATAAATTAAAAAAAAATGCAAAGAAAAACAAAACATAAACTTTAAAGAATGGTTTTTGCTTATTAAGAAGAGCGAAGTATGGTTTATTTTAAATTAGATGCATTCTCCATGACCCAGTCCAACGCATGTTCACCTTACCTTGGTCTTACTTACTGCCAAGTTGGGGTCAAGAAGAAGTTGAGGTGAAGGAAGAGGGCTTATGTTGTGAAGATTATTTATAATTATCGATTGTGCATTATTTTAATAACAAAAGTATTAAAAATATTCATAAAATGGGTGCTTATGTTTGTTTCTTTTACCTGTAGAGTATCCCCGTGACCTGGCTCCAGATTCGTTTGTCTTGCCTTAGTATTAGTTACTAACAATTAAGAGTCAATACTAGCTGAAGCAAAAGGGGTGACTTAAACTTATTTTCAGAATTGCGATTTTTAAATTTAGTGTTGAGATCAAAATTAAAAAATTGTTAAATAAAAATAAACTAAAACAAAAAATTATAAAAAAAAAATGAGACACAAACATTAAAAAATAGTTTTGACCTATTACGAAATGGGATTTATGTTATCTTTCTTAATTAAAGGCATTTTCATAGCCCAGCCCAACACATATCCGTCTTACTTTGGTATTTTTACTTATGGTCAAGTTGAGATCATAAAATATTTGAGGCGAAATAGGGGGCTTATACTACGAGGGTTATTCATAATTATCGATTATGCATTATTTTTGAAACAATTCATAACTTTTTTTTTAAATATTCATTAAACATTTAGTAAGGGGGCTTAGTTTTTTTTTTTACCTCTAGAGTATGCTCGTGACTTCACTTAAAGCTCGTTTACCTTACCTTGATCTTACTTACTGTCAAGTTGGGGTCAAGACAAAGCTGGGGCAAAGGAAAGGGGCTAAATTTTACTTTCAAAATTGTCCATTTTCAATTTAATGTTGAGATCAAAATTAAAAAATTCTTAAATAAAACATAAACTGAAAAAAATGCCAAAAAATATTAGACACAAACTTAAGGTTTTTTTTCCCTCTATAATATCCCCGTGACTCGCCCTAACACCCGTCTATCTTACATTGGTCTCACTGTCGAGTTGGGGTCAAAAAGAAGTTGAGTTGAATGAAGGGGGGGCTAAAATTTGTTTTCAAAATTGAGATTTTTAAATTTAGTGTTGAGATCAAAATTAATAAATTATTAAATAAAACGTAAACTAAAAAAAAATGCAAAGAAAAATGAGACAAACTTTATAAAATGGCCTTGGCTTTTTAAGAAGAGTGAATTATGGTTTATTTTAAATTAGATGCATTCCCCAGGACCCAGTCCAACGCCTGTCTGTCTTACCTTGGTCTTACTTACTGTCAAGTTGGAGTCAGGAAGGAGTTGAGGCAAAGGAAGGGAGTTTATGTTGCAAGAGTTATTTATAATTATCAATTGTGCATTATTTTAGTAACAAAAGTATGAAAATATTCATAAAACATTTAAGAAGGGTGCTTATGTTTTTTTTTTTTACCTATAGAGTATCCCCGTGCCATGGTTCAAGATTTGTTTATCTTGCCTTGGTATTACTTACTGAGAATTTGGAATCAAGACTAGCTGAAATGAAGGAAGGGTGGCTTAAATTTATTTTCAAAATTGCGGTTTTTAAATTTAATGTTGAGATCAAAATTTACAAATTGTTAAATAAGAATAAACTAAAAAAAAAAAATTGCAAAAAAAAATGAGACACAAACTTTAAAAAATAGTTGTGACCTATTAAGAAAATGGGACTTATGTTATCTTTCTTAATTAAAGGCATTTTCACAGCCCAATCCAACGCCTATTCATCTTGCTTTGGTTTTCTTACTTATTGCCAAGATGATATCAGAAAATATTTGAGGCGAAATAGGGGGCTTATATTGCGAGGGTTATTTATAATTATCGATTATGCATTATTTTTAAAACAATTCATACTTTTTTTAAAAAATATTCATTAAACATTTAGTAAAAGTGCTTATGTTTTTTGTTTTTTTTACCTCTAGAGTATCCCCGTGACTCAGCTTAAAGCTCGTCTGCCTTACCTTGGTCTTACTTACTGCCAAGTTGTGGTCAAAACGAAGCTAAAGCAAAGGAAAGGGGCTAAATTTTATTTTCAAAATTGTCATTTTTCAATTTAATGTTGAGATCAAAATTAAAAAACTCTTAAATAAAACATAAACTAAAAAAATGTCAAAAAATATTAAACACAAACTTATGGTTTTTTTTCCCTCTATAATATCCCCGTGATTCGGCCTAACACCCATCTGTCTAACATTGGTCTTACTGTCGAGTTGGGGTCAAAAAGAAGTTGAATTGAATGAAGGGGGGCTAAAATTTGTTTTCAAAACTGAGAATTTTAAATTTAGTGTTGAGATCAAAATTAATAAATTTCTTAAATAAAACGTAAACTAAAAAAATACAAAGAAAAAAATGAGACATAAACTTTAAAAGTGGTCTTCGCTTATTAAGAATTGCGAATTATGGTTTATTTTAAATTAGAGGCATTCCCCACGACCTAGTCCGGGGGCTAAATTTTACTCTCAAAATTGTCATTTTTAAATTTAGTGTTGAGATCGAAATTAAAATTTTTTTAAATAAAACATAAACTGAAAAAAATGCCAAAAAATATTAGACACAAACTTATAGTTTGTTTTCCCTCTATAATATCCTCATGACTCAGCTTGACACCCGTCTGTCTTACATTTGTCTTACTATCGAGTTCAGGCAAAAAGAAGTTGAGGTGAATCAAGGGGGCTTATACTGCGAGGGTTATTAATAATTATCGATTGTGCATTATTTTTGAAACAATTCATACTTTTTTTTAAAATATTCATTAAACATTTAGTAAGGGGGCTTATGTTTTTTTTTTTTAGTTATAGAGTATCCCCATGACTCAACGTAAAGCTCGTCTGCCTTACCTTGGTCTTATTTACTGCCAAGTTGGGGTCAAGATGAAGCTGGGGCAAAGGAAAGGGGCTAAATTTTACTTTCAAAATTGTCATTTTCCAATTTAGTGTTGAGATCAAAATTAAAAAATTCTTAAATAAAACATAAACTCACAAAAATGCCAAAAAATATTAGACACAAACTTATGGTTTTTTTTCCCTCTATAATATCCCTATGACTCGGCCTAACACCCGTCTGTCTTACATTGGTCTTACTATCGAGTTAGGGACAAAAAAAGGTTGAGGTGATTGAAGGGGGCTAAAATTTGTTTTCAAAATTGAGATTTTTAAATTTAGTGTTGAGATCAAAATTAATAAATTCTTAAATAAAATGTAAACTAAAAAAAATGCAAAGAAAAACGAGACATAAACTTTAAAAAATGGTCTTGGCTTATTAAGAAGTGCAAATTATGATTTATTTTAAATTAGATGCATTCCTCAAGACCTAGTCCAATGCCTTTCCACCTTATCTTGGTCTTACTTACCGTCAAGTTGGGGTTAGGAAGGAGTTGAGGGGAAGGAAGGGGGCTTATGTTGTGAGGGTTATTTATAATTATCGATTGTGCATTATTTTAGTAACGAAAGTATGACACTATTCATAAAACATTTAAAAAGGGTACTTATGTTTTTTTTTGTAACCTGTAGAGTATCCCCGTGACCTGGCTCAAGATTCGTTTGTCTTGTCTTGGTTTTACTTACTGACAATTTGGAGTCAAGACTAGCTGAAGCGAAGGAATGGTGGCTTAAATTTATTTTCAGAATTGCGATTTTTAAATTTAGTGTTGAGATCAAAATTTAAAAATTGTTAAATAAAAATAAACTAAAAGAAAAAAATGCAAAAAAAAATGAGACACAAACTTTAAAAAATAGTTTTGACCTATTAAGAAATGGGACTTATGTTATCTTTCTTAATTAAAGATATTTTCACAGCCCAACCCAATGCTTGTCTGTCTTACTTTGGTTTTTACTTATTGCCAAGTTGAGATCAGAAAATATATGAGATGAAATAGGTGGCTTATACTGTGAGGGTTATTTATAATTATTGATTGTTCATTATTTTTGAAACAACTCATACATTTTTTTAAAAATATTCATTAAAGATTTAGTAAGGAGGCTTATGTGTTTTTTTTTTTACCTCTAGTGTATCCCCGTAACTCAGCCTAAAGCTCTTTTGCCTTACGTTGGTCTTACTTATTGCCAAATTGGGGTCAAGATGAAGGTGAGGCAAAGGAAAGGGGCTAAATTTTATTTTCAAAATTGTCATTTTTCAATTTTGTTAGTTGAGATCAAAATTAAAAAATTCTTAAATAAAACATAAACTGAAAAAAATGCCAAAAAATATTAAACACAAACTTATGGTTTTTTTTCCCTCTATAATATCCCTGTGACTCGGCCTAACATCTATCTATCTTGCATTGGTCTTACTATCAAGTTCGAGGCAAAAAGAAGTTGAGGTGAATGAAGGGGGCTATATTTTTTTCAAAATTGAGATTTTTAAATTTAGTATTGAGATCAAAATTAATAAAATCTTAAATAAAACATAAATTAAAAAAAAATGCAAAGAAAAACAAGACAAACTTTAGAAAATGGTCTTGGCTTATTAAAAAGAACAAATTATAGTTTAATTTAAATTAGAGGCATTCCCCACGAACCAGTCCAATGTCTGTCTGCCTTATCTTGGTTTTACTTACTGTCAATTTGGGGTCAGGAAGGAGTTGAGGAGAAAGTAGGGGCTTATGTTGTGAGGGTTATTTATAATTATCGATTGTGCATTATTTTAGTAACAATTCATATTTTTTGTTAAAATATTCATAAAACATTTAGGAAGGGGGCTTATGTCTTTTTTCTTACCTGTAGAGTATCCCCATGACCTAGCTTAAGATTCTTGTCTTGCCTTGGTATTACTTGCTGACAATTTGAGGTCAAGAGGAGTTGAGGTGAAGGAAGAGGGCTAAAATTTATTTTCTGAATTGGGATTTTTAAATTTACTATTGAAATTAAAATTAATAAATATTCTTAAAAAAAACATAAACTAAAAGAAAATGCAAAAAAAAATGAGACAAACTTTAAATAATTGTCTTGACCTATTAAGAAATGAGGCTTATGTTTTCTTTTTTAATTAAAGGCATTCCCCATGGCACAACCCAACGTATATTCGTCTTAATTTGATCTTACTTATTGTCAAGTTGAGATCATAAAAAATTAGAGGTGAAAGAAAAAGAGGGCTTATGTTGCGAGGGTATTTATAATTATCAATTGTGCATTATTTTAGTTACAATTTATATTTTTTTAAAGATATTCATAAAACATTTAGTAAAGGGGCTTATGTTTTATTTTTTTTTACATTTAAAGTATCTCTGTAACTCAGCCCAAGGCTCGTCTATCTTATATTGGTCTTACTTACTGTCATGTTGGGGTCAAGAAGAAGCTGAGGTGAAAGAAGGGGCCTAAAATTTATTTTTCAGAATTGTGATTTTTAAATTTAGTGTTGAGATCAAAATTAAGAAATTTTTAAATAAAACATAAACTAAAAAACAATGCAAAGAAAAAAAAGACCAAAAACTTAAAAAATGGTCTTTGCTTATTAAGAAGAGGGGATCAAAATTTATTTTAAATTTAAAAAATGGTCTTCGCTTATTAAGAAGAGGGGATCAAAATTTATTTTAAATTAAAAGCATTCCCCATGACCTAGCTCAACGCATGTCTGCCTTACCTTGGTCTTACTTACTGTCAAATTGGGGTCAAGAGAGAGTTGAGCCAAAAGAAGGGGCTTATGTTGCGAGGGTTATTTATAATTATCGATTGTGCATTATTTTAGTAACAAAAGTATTTAAATATTCATAAAACATTTAAGAAGGGTGCTTATGTTTTGTTTTTTTTACCTGTAGAGTATCCCCATGACCTGGCTCAAGATTCGTTTGTCTTGCCTTGGTATTAGTTACTAACAATTAGGAGTCAACACTACCTGAAGCAAAGGAAGCGTGATTTAAACTTATTTTCAGAATTGCGATTTTTAAATTTAGTGTTGAGATCAAAATTAAAAAATTGTTAAATAAAAATAAACTAAAAGAAAAAAATTGCAAAAAAAAATGAGACACAAACTTTAAAAAATAGTTTTGACCTATTAAGAAATGGGATTTATGTTATCTTTCTTAATTAAAAGCATTTTCATAGCTTAGCACAATGCATGTCCATCTGACTTTGGTTTTTTTAATTATTGCCAAGTTGAGATCAGAAAATATTTGAGGTCAAATAGGTGGCTTATACTGCGAAGGTTATTTATAATTATCGATTGTGCATTATTTTTGAAACAATTCATAACTTTTTTTTAAAATATTCATTAAACATTTAGTAAGGGGGCTTAGGTTTTTTTTATCACCTCTAGAGTATCCTTGTGACTCACCGTAAAGATCGTCTGCCTTACCTTGGTCTTACTTACTGCCAAGTTGAGGTCAAAATGAAGTTGGGGCAAAGTAAGGGGCTAAATTTTGTTTTCAAAATTGTCATCTTTCAATTTAGTGTTGAGATCAAAATTAAAAAATTATTAAATAAAACATAAACTGAAAAAAATGCCAAAAAATATTAGATATAAACTTATGGTTTTTTTTCCCTTCATAATATCCCCGTATGTCTTACATTGGGCTGGTTGTCGAGTTGGGGTCAAAAAGAAGTTGAGTTGAATGAAGAGGGGCTAAAATTTGTTTTCAAAATTGAGATTTTCAAATTTAGTGTTGAAATCAAAATTAATAAATTCTTAAATAAAACGTAAACTAAAAAAAATGCAAAGAAAAAGAAGACATAAACTTTAAAAAATAGTTTTGACTTATTAAGAAGAGCGAATTATGGTTTATTTTAAATTAGATGAATTGCCCACTACCCAGTCCAATGCCTGTCTGCCTTACCTTGGTCTTACTTACTACCAAGTTGGGGTCAAGAAAGAGTTGAGGCAAAAAAAGGGGGCTTATGTTGCGAGGGTTATTTCTAATTATCGATTGTGCATTATTTTAGTAACAAAAGTATGACAATATTCATAAAACATTTAAGAAGGGTATTTATGTTTTTTTTGTAACCTGTAGGGTATCCGCGTGACCTGGCTCAAGATTTGTTTGTCTTGTCTTGGTTTTAATTACTGACAATTTGGAGTTAAAACTAGCTGAAGTGAAGGAAGGGTGGCTTAAATTTATTTTTAGAATTGCGATTTTTAAATTTAGTGTTGAAATCAAAATTTAAAAATTGTTAAATAAAAATAAACTAAAAGAAAAAAATGCAAAAAGAAATGAGACACAAACTTGAAAAAATAGTTTTGACCTATTAAGAAACAGGACTTATGTTATATTTCTTAATTAAAGGCATTTTCACAGCTCAACCCAATGCTTGTTAGTCTTACTTTGGTTTTTACTTATTGTCAAGTTGAAATCAGAAAATATATATGAGACGAAATAGGGGGCTTATACTGTGAGGGTTATTTATAATTATCGATTGTGCATTATTTTTGAAACAACTCATACATTTTTTTTTAAATATTAATTAAACATTCAGTAAGGAGGCTTATGTTTTTTTGTTTTTTTTTACCTCTAGAGTATCCCCGTGACTCAGCCTAAAGCTCGTCTGCCTTATCTTGGTCTTACTTACTGCCAAGTTGGGGTCAAGACAAAGTTGGGGCAAAGGAAAGGGGCTAAATTTTATTTTCAAAATTGTCATTTTTGAATTTAGCGTTGAGATCAAATTAAAAATTTCTTAAATAAAACATAAACTGAAAAAAATGCCAATAAATATTAGACACAAACTTATGGTTTTTTCCCCCTCTATAATATCACAGCGACCCGACCTAACACCTGTCTGTCTTACATTGGTCTCATTGTTGAGTTGGGGTCAAAAAGAAGTTGAGTTGAATGAAGGGGGGGCTAAAATTTGTTTTTAAAATTGAGATTTTTAAATTTAGTGTTGAGATCAAAATTAATAAAATCTTAAATAAAATGTAAAATAAAAAAAAATGCAAAGAAAAATGAAACATAAACTTTAAAAAATGGTATTGGCTTATTAAGAAGAGGGAATTATGGTTTATTTTAAATTAGATGCAATCCTCATGACCCAGTCCAACGCATGTCCGCCTTACCTTGGTTTTACTTACTGCCACGTTGGGGTCAGGAAGAAGTTGAGGCAAAGGAAGGGGGCTTATGTTGCGAGGGTTATTTATAATTATCGATTGTGCATTATTTTAATAACAAAAGTATTAAAAAATATTCAGAAAATGGGTGCTTATGTTTTGTTTTTTTAACCTATAGAGTATTGCCGTGACCTGGCTCAAGATTCGTTTGTCTTGCTTTGGTATTAGTTACTAACAATTAGGAGTCAAGACTAGCTGAAGCGAAGGAAGCATTATTTAAACTAATTTTTAGAATTGCGATTTTTAAATTTAGTGTTGAGATCAAAATTAAAAAATTGTTAAATAAAAATAAACTAAAAGAAAAAAATTGCAAAAACAAATGAGACACAAACTTTAAAAAATAGTTTTGACCTATTAAGAAATGGGATTTATGTTATCTTTCTTAATTAAAAGCATTTTCACAGCTCAGCACAACGCATGTCCATCTTACTTTGGTTTTTTTACTTATTGCCAAGTTCAGATCAGAAAATATTTGAGGCGAAATAGGTGGCTTATATTGCGCGGGTTATTTACAATTATCGATTGTGCATTATTTTTGAAACAATTCATAACTTTTTTTTTAAATATTCATTAAACATTTAGTAAGGGGGCTTAGTTTTTTTTTCACCTCTAGAGTATCCCCATGACTCAGCCTAAAGCTTGTCTGCCTTACCCTGGTCTTACTTACTGTCAAGTTGGGGTCAAAATGAAGTTGCGGCAAAGTAAGGGGCTAAATTTTATTTTCAAAATTGTCATTTTTCAATTTAGTGTTGAGATCAAAATTAAAAAATTATTAAATAAAACATAAACTGAAAAAAATGCCAAAAAATATTAGATATAAACTTATGGTTTTTTTTCCCTCCATAATATCCCCGTATGTCTTACATTGGGTTGACTGTCAAGTTGGGGTCAAAAAGAAGTTGAGTTGAATGAAGGGGGGCTAAAATTTGTTTTCAAAATTGAGATTTTCAAATTTAGTGTTGAATTCAAAATTAATAAATTCTTAAATAAAACGTAAACTAAAAAAAATGCGAAGAAAACGGAGACATAAACTTTAAAAAAAAGTTTTGGCTTATTAAGAAGAGCGAATTATGGTTTATTTTAAATTAGATGAATTCCCCACTACCCAGTCCAACGCCTGTCCGCCTTACCTTGGTCTTACTTACTGCCAAGGTTGGGTCAAGATAGAGTTGAGGTCAAAAAAGGGGGCTTATGTTGTGAGGGTTATTTATAATTATCGATTGTGCATTATTTTAGTAACAAAAGTATGACAATATTCATAAAACATTTAAGAAGGGTATTTATGTTTTTTTTGTAACTTGTAGGGTATCCCCGTGACTTGGCTCAAGATTCGTTTGTCTTGTCTTGGTTTTAATTACTAACAATTTGGAGTCAAAACTAGCTGAAGTGAAAGAAGGGTGGCTTAAATTTATTTTCAGAATTGCGATTTTTAAATTTAGTGTTGAAATCAAAATTGTTAAATTGTTAAATAAAAATAAAGTAAAAGAAAAAAATGCAAAAAAAATGAGACACAAACTTGAAAAAAGAGTTTTGACATATTAAGAAATAGGACTTATGTTATCTTTCTTAATTAAAGGCATTTTCATAGCTCAACCCAATCCTTGTTAGTCTTACTTTGGTTTTTACTTATTGTAAAGTTGAAATCAGAAAATATATGAGACGAAATAGGGGGCTTATATTGCGAGGGTTATTTATAATTATCGATTGTGGATTATTTTTGAAACAACTCATACATTTTTTTTTAAATATTAATTAAACATTTAGTAAGGAGGCTTATGTTTTTTTTTGTTTTTTTTTACCTCTAGAGTATCCCCGTGACTCAGCCTAAAGCTCGTCTGCCTTATCTTGGTCTTACTTACTACCAAGTTGGGCTCAAGACGAAGTTGGGGCAAAGGAAAGGGGTTAAATTTTATTTTCAAAATTGTCATTTTTCAATTTAGCATTGAGATCAAATTAAAAAATTCTTAAATAAAATATAAACTAAAAAAAATGCCAGTAAATATTAGACACAAACTTATGGTTTTTTCCCCCTCTATAATATCCCAGCGACCTGACCTAACACCTGTCTGTCTTACATTGGTCTCATTGTTGAGTTGGGGTCACAAAGAAGTTGAGTTGAATGAAGGGGGGACTAAAATTTGTTTTTGAAATTGAGATTTTTAAATTTAGTGTTGAGATCAAAATTAATAAAATCTTAAATAAAACATAAACTAAAAAAAAATGCAAAGAAAAATGAAACATAATCTTTAAAAAATGGTTTTCGCTTATTAAGAAGAGGGAATTATGGTTTATTTTAAATTAGATGCAATCCCCACGACCCAGTCCAACGCATGTCCACCTTACCTTGGTTTTACTTACTGCCAAGTTGGGGTCAGGAAGAAGTTGCGGCCAAGGAAGGGGGCTTATGTTGCGAGGGTTATTTATAATTATCGATTGTGCATTATTTTAATAACAAAAGTATTAAAAATTATTCGGAAAATGGGTGCTTATGTTTTGTCTTTTTTACCTGTAGAGTATCCCCATGACCTGGCTCAAGATTCGTTTGTCTTGCCTTGGTATTAGTTACTAACAATTAGGAGTCAAGACTAGCTGAAGCAAAGGAAGCGTGATTTAAACTTATTTTCAGAATTGCGATTTTTAAATTTAGCGTTGAGATCAAAATTATAAAATTTTTAAATATAAATAAACTAAAAGAAAAAAATTGCAAAAAAAAATGAGACACAAACCTTAAAAAATTGTTTTGACCTATTAAGAAATGGGATTTATGTTATCTTTCTTAATTAAAAGCATTTTCAAAGCTCAGCACAACGTATGTCCATCTTACTTTGGTTTTATTACTTATTGCCAAGTTGAGATCAGAAAATATTTGAGGCGAAATAGGTGGCTTATACTGCAAGGGTTATTTATAATTATCGATTGTGCATTATTTTTTAAACAATTCATAACTTTTTTTTTAAATATTCATTAAACATTTAGTAAGGGGGCTTACTTTTTTTTTTTTACCTCTAGAGTATCCCCGTTACTCAGCCTAAAGCTTGTCTGCCTTACCTTGGTCTTACTTACTGTCAAGTTGGGGTCAAAATGAAGCTGGGGCAAAGTAAGGGGCTAAATTTTATTTTCAAAATTGTCATTTTTCAATTTAGTGTTGAGATCAAAATTAAAAAATTATTAAATAAAACATATACTGAAAAAAATGCCAAAAAATATTAGATATAAACTTATTGTTTTTTTCCCTCCATAATATCCCCGTATGTCTTACATTGGGCTGATTGTCGAGTTGGGGTCAAAAAGAAGTTGAGCTGAATGAAGGGGGGCTAAAATTTGTTTTCAAAATTGAGATTTTCAAATTTAGTGTTGAAATCAAACTTAATAAATTCTTAAATAAAACGTAAACTAAAAAAAATGCAAAGAAAAACAAGACATAAACATTAAAAAAAAGTTTTGGCTTATTAAGAAAAGCCAATTATGGTTTATTTTAAATTAGATGAATTCCCCACTACCCAGTCCAATGCCTGTTCGTCTTACCTTGGTCTTACTTACTGCCAAGTTGTGGTCAAGAAAGAGTTGAGGCCAAAAAAGGGGGCTTATATTGCGAGGGTTATTTATAATTATCGATTATGCATTATTTTAGTAACAAAAGTATGACAATATTCATAAAACATTTAAGAAGGGTATTTATGTTTTTTTTGTAACTTGTAGGGTATCCCCATGACCTGGCTCAAGATTCGTTTGTCTTGTCTTGGTTTTAATTGCTGACAATTTGGAGTCAAAACTAGCTGAAGTGAAGGAAGGGTGGCTTAAATTTATTTTCAGAATTGCGATTTTTAAATTTAGTGTTGAAATCAAAATTGTTAAATTGTTAAATAAAAATAAACTAAAAGAAAAAAATGCAAAAAAAAATGAGACACAAACTTGAAAAAATAGTTTTGACCTATTAAGAAATAGGACTTATGTTATCTTTCTTAATTAAAAGCATTTTCATAGCTCAACCCAATGCTTGTTAGTCTTACTTTGGTTTTTACTTATTGTAAAGTTGAAATCAGAAAATATATGAGATGAAATAGGGGGCTTATACTGCGAGGGTTATTTATAATTATCGATTGTGCATTATTTTTGAAACAACTCATACATTTTTTTTAAAATATTAATTAAATATTTAGTAAGGAGGCTTATGTTTTTTTTTTTTTTTACCTCTAGAGTATCCCCGTGACTCAACCTAAACTTCGTCTGCCTTATCTTTGTCTTACTTACTGCCAAGTTGGGGTCAAGATGAAGTTGGGGCAAAGGAAAGGGGCTAAATTTTATTTTCAAAATTGTCATTTTTCAGTTTACCGTTGAGATCAAATTAAAAAATTCTTAAATAAAACATAAACTGAAAAAAATGCCAATAAATATTAGACACAAACTTATGGCTTTTTCCCCATCTATAATATCCTAGCGACCTGGCCTAACACCCGTCTGTCTTACATTGGTCTCATTGTTGAGATGGGGTCAAAAAGAAGTTGAGTTGAATGAAGGAGGGGCTAAAATTTGTTTTTAAAATTGAGATTTTTAAATTTAGTTTTGAGATCAAAATTAATAAAATCTTAAATAAAACGTAAACTAAAAAAAAATGCAAAGAAAAACAAAACATAAACTTTAAAAAATGGTTTTGGCTTATTAAGAAGAGGGAATTATGGTTTATTTTAAATTAGATGCAATCCCCATGACCCAGTCCAACGCATGTCCGCCTTACCTTGGTTTTACTTACTGCTAAGTTGGGGTCAGGAAGAAGTTGAGGCAAAGGAAGGGGCTTATGTTGCAAGGGTTATTTATAATTATCGATTGTGCATTATTTTTTAAACAATTCATAACTTTTTTAAAAAATATTCATTAAACATTTAGTAAGGGGGCTTAGTTTTTTTTTTTTACCTCTAGAGTATCCCCGTGACTCAGCCTAAAGCTTGTCTGCCTTACCTTGGTCTTACTTACTGTCAAGTTGGGGTCAAAATGAAGCTGGGGCAAAGTAAGGGGCTAAATTTTATTTTCAAAATTGTCATTTTTCAATTTAGTGTTGAGATCAAAATTAAAAAATTACTTAATGAAACATAAACTGAAAAAAATGCCAAAAAATATTAGATATAAACTTATGGTTTTTTTTCCCTCCATAATATCCCTGTATGTCTTACATTGGGCTGACTGTCGAGTTGGGGTCAAAAAGAAGTTGAGTTGAATGAAGGGGGGCTAAAATTTGTTTTCAAAATTGAGATTTTCAAATTTAGTGGTGAAATCAAAATTAATAAATTCTTAAATAAAATGTAAACTAAAAAAAATGCAAAGAAAAAGGAGGCATAAACTTTAAAAAATAGTTTTGGCTTATTAAGAAGAGCGAATTATGGTTTATTTTAAATTAGATGAATTCCCCACTACCCAGTCCAACGCCTGTCCGCCTTACCTTGGTCTTACTTACTGCCAAGTTGGGGTCAAGAAAGAGTTGAGACCAAAAAAGGGGCTTATGTTGCGAGGGTTATTTATAATTATCGATTGTGCATTATTTTAGTAACAAAAGTAAGACAATATTCATAAAACATTTAAGAAGGGTATTTATGTTTTTTTTGTAACCTGTAGGGTATCCCCGTGACCTGGCTCAAGATTCGTTTGTCTTGTCTTGGTTTTAATTACTAATAATTTGGAGTCAAAACTAGCTGAAGTGAAGGAAGGGTGGCTTAAATTTATTTTCAGAATTGCGATTTTTAAATTTAGTGTTGAAATCAAAATTTAAAAATTGTTAAATAAAAATAAACTAAAAGAAATAAATGCAAAAAAAAATGAGAGACAAACTTGAAAAAATAGTTTTGACCTATTAAGAAATAGGACTTATGTTATATTTCTTAATTAAAGGCATTTTCATAGCTCAACCCAATGCTTGTCAGTCTGACTTTGGTTTTTACTTATTGTAAAGTTGAAATTAGAAAATATATGAGATGAAATAGAGGGCTTATACCTCGAGGGTTATTTATAATTATCGATTGTTCATTATTTTTGAAACAACTCATACATTTTCTTTTAAATATTAATTAAACATTTAGTAAGGAGGCTTATGTTTTTCTTTTTTTTTTTACCTATAGACTATCCCCGTGACTCAGCCTAAAGCTCGACTGCCTTATCTTGGTCTTACTTACTGCCAAGTTCGGGTCAAGACAAAGTTGGGGCAAAGGAAAGGGGCTAAATTTTATTTTCAAAATTGTCATTTTTCAAATTAGCATTGAGATCAAATTAAAAAATTCTTAAATAAAACATAAACTTAAAAAAATGCCAATAAATATTAGACACAAACTAATGGTTCTTTCCCTCTCCATAATATCCCAGCGACCCGGCCTAACACCCGTCTATCTTACATTGGTCTCATTGTTGAGTTGGGGTCAAAAAAAAGTTGAGTTGAATGAAGGGGGGAGCTAAACTTTGTTTTGAAAATTGAGATTTTTAAATTTAGTGTTGAGATCAAAATTAATAAAATCTTAAATAAAACGTAAACTAAAAAAAAATGCAATGAAAAACGAAAAATAAACTTTAAAAAATGGTTTTGGCTTATTAAGAAGAGGGAATTATGGTTTATTTTAAATTAGATGCAATCCCCACGACCCAGTCCAACGCATGTCCGCCTTACCTTGGTTTTACTTACTACCAAGTTGGGGTCAGGAAGAAGTTAAGGCAAAGGTAGGGGGCTTATGTTGCGAGGGTTATTTATAATTATCGATTGTACATTATTTTAGTAACAAAAGTATTTAAAAATATTCAGAAAACGGGTGCTTATGTTTTGTTTTTTTTACCTATAGAGTATCCCTGTGACCTGGCTCAAGATTCATTTGTCTTGCCTTGGTATTAGTTACTAACAATTAGGAGTCAAGACTAGCTGAAGCAAAGGAAGCGTGATTTAAACTTATTTTCAGAATTGTGATTTTTAAATTTAGTGTTGATATCAAAATTAAAAAATTGTTAAATAAAAATAAACTAAAAGAAAAAAATTGCAGAAAAAAATGAGACACAAACTTTAAAAAATAGTTTTGACATATTAAGAAATGGGATTTATGTTATCTTTCTTAATTAAAAGCATTTTCACAGCTCAGCACAACGCATATCCATCTTACTTTCATTTTTTTACTTATTGCCAAGTTCAGATCATAAAATATTTGAGGCGAAATAGGTGGCTTATACTACGAGGGTTATTTATAATTATCGATTGTGCATTATTTTTTAAACAATTCATAACTTTTTTTTAAAATATTCATTAAACATTTAGTAAGGAGGCTTAGTTTTTTTTTTTTACCTCTAGAGTATCCCCATGACTCAGCCTAAAGCTTGTCTGCCTTACCCTTGTCTTACTTACTGTCAAGCTGGGGTCAAAATGAAGCTGGGGCAAAGTAAGGGGCTAAATTTTCTTTTTAAAATTGTCATTTTTCAATTTAGTGTTGAGATCAAAATTAAAAAATTATTAAATAAAACATAAACTGAAAAAAATGCCAAAAAATATTAGATATAAACTTATGGTTTTTTTTCCCTCCATAATATCCCTGTATGTCTTACATTGGGCTGACTATTGAGTTGGGGTCAAAAAGAAGTTGAGTTGAATGAAGGGGGTCTAAAATTTGTTTTCAAAATTGAGATTTTCAAATTTAGTGTTGAAATCAAAATTAATAAATTCTTAAATAAAACGTAAACCAAAAAAAATGCAAAGAAAAAGGAGACATAAACTTTAAAAAATAGTTTTGGCTTATTAAGAAGAGCGAATTATGGTTTATTTTAAATTAGATGAATACTCCACTGCCTAGTCCAACACCTGTCCGCCTTACCTTGGTCTTACTTACTGCCAAGTTGGGGTCAAGAAAGAGTTGAGGCCAAAAAAGGGGGGTTTATGTTGCGAGGGTTAATTATAATTATCGATTGTGCATTATTCTAGTAACAAAAGTATGACAATATTCATAAAACATTTAAGAAGGGTATTTATGTTTTTTTTGTAACCTGTAGGGTATCCTTGTGACCTGGCTCAAGATTCGTTAGTCTTGTCTTGGTTTTAATTACTGACAATTTGGAGTCAAAACTAGCTAAAGTGAAGGAAGGGTGGCTTAAATTTATTTTCAGAATTGCGATTTTTAAATTTAGTGTTGAAATCAAAATTTAAAAATTGTTAAATAAAAATAAACTAAAAGAAAAAAATGCAAACAAAAATGAGACACAAACTTGAAAAAATAGTTTTGACCTATTAAGAAATAGGAGTTATGTTATCTTTCTTAATTAAAGGCATTTTCACAGCTCAACCCAGTGCTTGTCAGTCTTACTTTGGTTTTTACTTATTGTAAAGTTGAAATCAGAAAATATATGAGACGAAATAGGGGGCTTATACTGCGAGGGTTATTTATAATTATCAATTGTGCATTATTTTTGAAACAACTCATACATGTTTTTAAAAATATTAATTAAACATTTAGTAAGGAGGATTATGCTTTTTAATTTTTTTTTACCTCTAGAGTATCCCTGTGACTCAGCGTAAAGCTCGTCTACCTTATCTTGGTCTTACTTACTGCCAAGTTGGGGTCAAGACGAAGTTGGGGCAAAGGAAAGGGGCTAAATTTTATTTTCAAAATTGTCATTTTTCAATTTAGTGTTGAGATCAAATTAAAAAATTCTTAAATAAAACATAAACTGAAAAAAATACCAATAAATATTAGACACAAACTTATAGTTTTTTCCCCCTCTATAATATCCCAGCGACACGGCCTAACACCCATCTGTCTTACATTGGTCTTATTTTTGAGTTGGGGTCAAAAAGAAGTTGAGTTGAATGAAGGGGGGGCTAAAACTTGTTTTTAAAATTGAGATTTTTAAATTTAGTGTTGAGATCAAAATTAATAAAATCTTAAATAAATTGTAAACTTCAAAAAAATGCAAAGAAAAATGAAACATAAACTTTAAAAATGGTTTTGGCTTATTAAGAAGAGGGAATTATGGTTTATTTTAAATTAGATGCAATCCCCACGACCCAGTCCAACGCATGTCCGCCTTACCTTGGTTTTACTTACTACCAAGTTGGGGTCAGGAAGAAGTTAAGGCAAAGGAAGGGGGCTTATGTTGCGAGGGTTATTTATAATTATCGATTGTGCATTATTTTAATAACAAAAGTATTAAAAATTATTCAGAAAACAGGTGCTTATGTTTTATTTTTTTTACCTGTAGAGTATCGCCGTGACCTGGTTGAAGATTCGTTTGTCTTGCCTTGGTATTAGTTACTAACAATTAGGAGTCAAGACTAGCTGAAGCAAAGGAATCATGATTTAAACTTATTTTTGGAATTGCGATTTTTAAATTTAGTGTTGAAATCAAAATTATAAATTAGTTAAATAAAAATAAAGTAAAAGAAAAAAATTGCAAAAAAAAATGAGACACAAACTTTAAAAAATAGTTTTGACCTATTAAGAAATGGGATTTATGTTATCTTTCTTAATTAAAAGCATTTTCACAGCTCAGCACAATGCATGTCCGTCTTACTTTAATTTTTTTACTTATTGCCAAGTTGAGATCAGAAAATATTTGAGGCGGAATAGGTGGCTTATATTGCGAGGGTTATTTATAATTATCGATTGTGCATTATTTTTGAAACAATTCTTTTTTTTTTTTTAAATATTCATTAAACATTTAGTAAGGGGGCTTATTTTTTATTTTTTTACCTTTAGAGTATCCCTGTGACTCACCCTAAAGATCGTCTACCTTACCTTAGTCTTACTTACTGCCAAGTTGGGGTCAAGATGAAGCTGGGGCAAAGGAAAGGGGCTAAATTTTATTTTCAAAATTATCATTTTTCAATTTAGTGTTGAGATCAAAATTTAAAAATTATTAAATAAAACATAAACTAAAAAAAATGCCAAAAAATATTAGATATAAACTTATGGTTTTTTTCCCTCCATAATATCCCCGTATGTCTTACATTGGGTTGACTGACGAGTTGGGGTCAAAAAGAAGTTGAGTTGAATGAAGGGGGGCTAAAATTTGTTTTCAAAATTGAGATTTTCAAATGTAGTGTTGAAATCAAAATTAATAAATTCTTAAATAAAACGTAAACTAAAAACAATGCAAAGAAAAAGGAGACATAAACTTTAAAAAATAGTTTTGGCTTATTAAGAAGAGCGAATTATGGTTTATTTTAAATTAGATGAATTCTCCACTACCCAGTCCAATGTCTGTCCGCCTTACCTTGGTCTTACTTACTGCCAAGTTGGGGTCAAGAAAGAGTTGAGGCCAAAAAAGGGGGGCTTATGTTGCGTGGGTTATTTATAATTATCAATTGTGCATTATTTTAGTAACAAAAGTATGACAATATTCATAAAACATTTAAGAAGGGTATTTATGTTTTTTTTGTAACCTGTAGGGTATCCCCGTGACCTGGCTCAAGATTCATTTGTCTTGTCTTGGTTTTAATTACTGACAATTTGGAGTCAAAACTAGCTAAAGTGAAGGAAGGGTGGCTTAAATTTATTTTTAGAATTGAGATTTTTAAATTTAGTGTTGAAATCAAAATTTAAAAATTGTTAAATAAAAATAAACCAAAAGAAAAAAATGCAAAAAAAAATGAGACACAAACTTGAAAAAATAGTTTTGACCTATTAAGAAATAGGACTTATGTTATCTTTTTTAATTAAAGGCATTTTCACAGCTCAACCCAATGCTTGTCAGTCTGTCTTTGGTTTTTACTTATTGTAAAGTTGAAATCAGAAAATATATGAGATGAAATAGGGGGCTTATACTGCGAGGGTTATTTATAATTATCGATTGTGCATTATTTTTGAAACAACTCATACATTTTTTTTTAAATATTAATTAAACATTTAGTAAGGAGGCTTATGTTTTTTTGTTTATTTTTACCTCTAGTGTATCCCCATGACTCAGCATAAAGCTCGTCTGCCTTATCTTGGTCTTACTTACTGCCAAGTTGGGGTCAAGACGAAGTTGGGGCAAAGGAAAGGGGCTAAATTTTATTTTCAAAATTGTCATTTTTCAATTTAGTGTTGAGATCAAATTAAAAAATTCTTAAATAAAATATAAACTAAAAAAATTGCCAATAAATATTAGACACAAACTTATGGTTTTTTCCCCCTCTATAATATCCCAGCAACCCGACCTAACACTCGTCTATCTTACATTGGTCTTATTGTTGAGTTGGGGTCAAAAAGAAGTTGAGTTGAATGAAGGGGGGGCTAAAACTTGTTTTTAAAATTGAGATTTTTAAATTTAGTGTTGAGATCAAAATTAATAAAATCTTAAATAAAATGTAAACTAAAAAAAAATGCAAAGAAACACGAAACATAAACTTTAAAAATGGTTTTGGATTATTAAGAAGAGGGAATTATGGTTTATTTTAAATTAGATGCAATCCCCATGACCCAGTCCAACGCATGTCCGCCTTACCTTGGTTTTACTTACTACTAAGTTGGGGTCAGGAAGAAGTTAAGGCAAAGGAAGGGCGCTTATGTTGCGAGGGTTATTTATAATTATCAATTGTGCATTATTTTAATAGCATAAGTATTAAAAAATATTCAGAAAACAGGTGCTTATGTTTTGTTTTTTTTACCTGTAGAGTATCGCCGTGACCTGGCTGAAGATTCGTTTGTCTTGCCTTAGTATTAGTTACTAACAATTAGGAGTCAAGACTAGCTGAAGCAAAGGAATCACGATTTAAACTTATTTTTGGAATTGCGATTTTTAAATCTAGTGTTGAAATCAAAATTAAAAATTAGTTAAATAAAAATAAAGTAAAAGAAAAAAATTGCAAAAAAAAATGAGACACATACTTTATAAAATAGTTTTGACCTATTAAGAAATGGGATTTATGTTATCTTTCTTAATTAAAAGCATTTTCACAGCCCAGCACAACGCATGTCCGTCTTACTTTCATTTTTTTACTTATTGCCAAGTTGAGATCAGAAAATATTTGAGGCGGAATAGGTGGCTTATATTGCGAGGGTTATTTATAATTATCGATTGTGCATTATTTTTGAAACAATTCATTTTTTTTTTTTAAATATTCATTAAACATTTAGTAAGGGGGCTTATTTTTTATTTTTTTACCTTTAGAGTATCCCTATGACTCACCCTAAAGATCATCTACCTTACCTTGGTCTTATTTACTGCCAAGTTGGGGTCAAGACGAAGCTGGGGCAAAGAAAAGGGGCTAAATTTTATTTTCAAAATTATCATTTTTCAATTTAGTTTTGAGATCAAAATTAAAAAATTATTAAATAAAACATAAACTGAAAAAAATGTCAAAAAATATTAGATATAAACTTATGGTTTTTTTTCCCTCCATAATATCCCCGTATGTCTTACATTTGGCTGACTGACGAGTTGGTGTCAAAAAGAAGTTGAGTTGAATGAAGGGGGGCTACAATTTGTTTTCAAAATTGAGATTTTCAAATTTAGTGTTGAAATTAAAATTAATAAATTCTTAAATAAAACGTAAAGTAAAAAAAATGCAAAGAAAAAGGAGACATAAACTTTAAAAAATAGTTTTGGCTTATTAAGAAGAGCGCATTATGGTTTATTTTAAATTAGATGAATTCCCCACTACCCAGTCCAATGCCTGTCCACCTTACCTTGGTCTTACTTACTGCCAAGTTGGGGTCAAGAAAGAGTTGAGGCCAAAAAAGGGGGCTTATGTTGCGAGGGTTATTTATAATTATCGATTGTGCATTATTTTAGTAACAAAAGTATGACAACATTCATAAAACATTTAAGAAGGGTATTTATGTTTTTTTTGTAACCTGTAGGGTATCCCCATGACCTGGCTCAAGATTCATTTGTCTTGTCATGGTTTTAATTACTGACAATTTGGAATCAAAACTAGCTGAACTGAAGGAAGGGTGGCTTAATTTTATTTTCAGAATTGCGATTTTAAATTTAGTGTTGAAATCAAAATTTAAAAATTGTTAAATAAAAATAAACTAAAAGAAAAAAATGCAAAAAAAAATGAGACACAAACTTGAAAAAATAGTTTTGACCTATTAAGAAATAGGACTTATGTTATCTTTCATAATTAAAGGCATTTTCACAGCTCAACCCAATGCTTGTCATGAGATGAAATAGGGGGCTTATACTGCGAGGGTTATTTATAATTATCGATTGTGCATTATTTTTGAAACAACTCATACATTTTTTTAAAATATTAATTAAACATTCAGTAAGGAGGCTTATGTTTTTTTGGTTTTTTTTACCTCTAGAGTATCCCTGTGATTCAGCCGAAAGCTCGTCTGCCTTAGCTTGGTCTTACTTACTACCAAGTTAGGGTCAAGACAAAGTTGGGGCAAAGGAAAGGGGCTAAATTTTATTTTCAAAATTGTCATTTTTCAATTTAGCGTTGAGATCAAATTAAAAAATTCTTAAATAAAACATAAACTGAAAAAAATGCCAATAAATATTAGACACAAACTTATGGTTTTTTCCCCCTCTATAATATACCAGCGACCCGGCCTAACACCCGTCTGTCTTACATTGGTCTCATTGTTGAGTTGGGGTCAAAAAGAAATTGAGTTGAATGAAGGGGGGGCTAAAATTTGTTTTTAAAATTGAGATTTTTAAATTTAGTGTTGAGATCAAAATTAATAAAATCTTAAATAAAACGTAAATTAAAAAAAAATGCAAAGAAAAATGAAACATAAACTTTAAAAAATAGTTTTGGCTTATTAAGAAGAGGGAATTATGGTTTATTTTAAATTAGATGCAATCCCCACGACCCAGTCCAACGCATGTCCGCCTTACCTTGGTTTTACTTACTGCCAAGTTGGGGTCAAGAAGAAGTTGAGGCAAAGGAAGGGGTCTTATGTTGCGAGGGTTATTTATAATTATCGATTGTGCATTATTTTAATAACAAAAGTATTAAAAAATATTCAGAAAATGGGTGCTTATGTTTTGTTTTTTTTACCTGTAGAGTATCGCCGTGACTTGGCTCAAGATTCGTTTGTCTTGCTTTGGTATTAGTTACTAACAATTAGGAGTCAAGACTAGCTGAAGAAAAGGAAGCATGATTTAAACTTATTTTCAGAATTGCGATTTTTAAATTTAGTGTTGAGATCAAAATTAAAAAATTGTTAAATAAAAATAAACTAAAAGAAAAAAATTGCAAAAAAAAATGAGACACAAACTTTAAAAAATAGTTTTGACCTATTAAGAAATGGGATTTATGTTATCTTTCTTAATTAAAAGCATTTTCACAGCTCAGCACAACACATGTCTGTCTTACTTTGGTTTTTTTACTTATTGCCAAGTTGAGATCAAAAAATATTTGAGGCAAAATAGGTGGCTTATATTGCGAGGGTTATTTATAATTATCGATTGTGCATTATTTTTTAAACAATTCATAACTTTTTTAAAAAATATTCATTAAACATTTAGTAAGCGGGCTTAGTTTTTTTTTTTTACCTCTAGAGTATCCCGGTGACTCAGCCTAAAGCTTGTCTGCCTTACCTTGGTCTTACTTACTATCAAGTTGGCGTCAAAATGAAGCTGGGGCAAAGTAAGGGGCTAAATTTTATTTTCAAAATTGTCATTTTTCAATTTAGCGTTGAGATCAAAATAAAAAAATTATTAAATAAAACATAAACTGAAAAAAATGCCAAAAAATATTAGATATAAACTTATGGGTTTTTTTCCCTCCATAATATCCCCATATGTCTTACATTGGGCTGACTGTCGAGTTGGGGTCAAAAAGAAGTTGAGTTGAATGAAGGGGGGCTAAAATTTGTTTTCAAAATTGAGATTTTCAAATTTAGTGTTGAAATCAAAATTAATAAATTCTTAAATAAAACGTAAACTAAAAAAATGCAAAGAAAAAGGAGACAAACTTTAAAAAATAGTTTTGGCTTATTAAGAAGAGCGAATTATGGTTTATTTTAAATTAGATGAATTCCCCACTACCCAGTCCAACGCCTGTCCACCTTACCTTGGTCTTAATTACTGTCAAGTTGGGGTCAAGAAAGAGTTGAGGCCAAAAAAGGGGGCTTATGTTGCGAGGGTTATTTATAATTATCGATTGTGCATTATTTTAGTAACAAAAGTATGACAATATTCATAAAACATTTAAGAAGGGTATTTATGTTTTTTTTGTAACCTGTAGGGTATCCCCGTGACCTGGCTCAAGATTTGTTTGTCTTGTCTTGGTTTTAATTACTGACAATTTGGAGTCAAAACTAGCTGAAGTGAAGGAAGGGTGGCTTAAATTTATTTTCAGAATTGCGATTTTTAAATTTAGTGTTGAAATCAAAATTTAAATATTGTTAAATAAAAATAAACTAAAAGAAAAAAATGCAAAAAAAAATGAGACACAAACTTGAAAAAATAGTTTTGACCTATTAAGAAATAGGACTTATTTTATCTTTCTTAATTAAAGGCATTTTCACAGCTCAACCCAATGCTTGTCAGTCTTAATTTGGTTTTTACTTATTGTAAAGTTGAAATCAGAAAATATATGAGATGAAATAGGGGGCTTATACTGCGAGGGTTATTTATAATTATCGATTGTGCATTATTTTTGAAACAACTCATACATTTTTTTTTTAAATATTAATTAAACATTTAGTAAGGAGGCTTATGTTTTTTTTTTTTTTACCTCTAGAGTATCCCCGTGACTCAGCCTAAAGCTCGTCTGCCTTATCTTGGTCTTACTTACTTGTAAAAAGATTAATTTCATGGTTAAGCAAGAAATAGAGTTGTACATCACTATGAATAACAAAATCAGAATATGTTGCAACAGCAACTAATTGTATACAGGTGCTATGGATTAAGAAAATGTTGAAGGACATTAAGGTAAAAGAAAGGAACCTATAATCATTTACTATGATAACATGACAACAATTGGTATATCTAAGAATCCGGTATTTCATTCTAAAACTAAAGATGTTTCTATCAAATTAAATTTTCTGAAAGAGAATGTTTAAGCAAAAGAAGTAAAATTGTTTCATGTGAATACTAAAGAGAAGATTGCAAATATTTTTACTAAGCCTTTGCCTAAGGAAGATTTTGAATATCTTAGAGAACAACTTGGGGTAATACCCTCACCGGTAGAGAGTTAGACAGTTGGAGATTGGCATTAGATCAACAAAATTAATAGAGAAATCTTATTCCGGCTTTGATGAGGAGAGCTACTTCTCAGGGGGGTAGTTGGTATTTTGTAATAAGTTCTATGAACTATTGTATTTGGTTTTGTATTGCTTTGGCATTTGATGTCAAAGGGGGAGAGATACTATGAACAAACACAGTAACCTTTGGGGAGATTATTCATTGGGGGAGAGATTGCTACTCTCTGTATCTGTATTTTGATTTTTGGATAATAATCTCTCTGGGAGATTGTTGGTATTTTGGATGCGTTTCATTAGTTTTTTCATTGATGTCAACACTTGTTATCACTTGTCAAAACTTATCAACACTTGGAAATCTTTGGTTATGTTCACCGGTATGTTCAGTGAATTATGCACAGTCACTGGTATCTAGTTTACTGACAGGTTATATTTTTCACCAGCACCTGGAATGACTTGAAGGATACTTGGTTATGTCAAAGAAATTATTTGATCACTTGGTTTTGGCGATTTGGTTATTGGTCTAATTGGGTTTGCATATTTTCTATTACTGGCAAATAGGTCTAGGTTATGGACCGGCAAGCATTATCTATTCCAGATTAGCACGACACGTTATGGAGATGTTTTGTTTATTGATTATCATTGTAAATGCATTGAGCTAACATGATGCATCGCATATTGATTCATTTTTAATTGATTTAATTGTAATATTCTTTGTAAGCCGACCTACACATTTGGTCTTAGGGTTTGGTATATATGTAAGATCTCATTTGTGAGATTGATATGGGAATGTAAGGAAGTGTGAATAAGGTATATGCAAATATAAGCAGAGATATACACATAGACATCATTTTAAGATTGAAGGAAGGATTTGAGAAGATAATCAAAGCTTAACCGGTACTGAATCCAACATATGAAGATGCTATTTTGAGCAGTACATTATCATTAGATTTAACCATCCAATTGTAGTCAGTGTGACTCCCATCTTGTGATTGAGCAGTGAGCTATAGGCAGTTGGCCTTTCTGCATGTGCAGACCCCATATTGTACACACATACTATTTGGAGTAGTATCATCTGATTATGGGTAAGGTTTCCCACAATTGTTTTTCCCCTTATAGGGTTTCTATGTACAAATAACTGTGTTATGTGTTGTGGATGTTATTTGTCTTTTTGTTAAACTTTACCGGTACTGTAATTAACTATTAAACTGTCTACCGACATTTAAGTTTGGTTTAACATCATTAAGCATTAAGTTTGGTTAAGTAATATTTGGGTTAAAATTTATAGACAACTGATTCACCCCCCACCCTCTTAGTTGCCTCTGGGACCTATCATTTAGGAGTATACAAGATAAATCTAATGATGTTCTTGATCTTATTCAAATTGATTTGTGTGGCCCTGCTAGAGTTAAAAGTTTTCAAGGTGATAGATATTTCATGCTAATCATTGATGATTATTCTAGAATGATGTGGGTTACTTTTCTAAGGAAAAATCTGAAACATTTGAAAAGTTTAAAATCTTTAAGGCTAAAGTGGACACTAAGACAGGATTCAAGATTAAATGTTTCAAGTTAGATCATGTTGGAGAATTCACATCCAACTTTAAATAACGTTTGTGAGAAGCGTGGTATAAGGAGACAATTGTCTGCTACCCGGATACCTCAATAGAATGGAGTTGTGGAAAGGAAGAAAAGGACTATCTTGGATACTACTAGAACAATGATGATGGAATCTAGTCTACCTCATATCTACTGGAGAGAAGTAGTGAGCACAATGGTTTATACATTCAACATAGTACATGTCAAAGGAGAAACCGGTAAGACACCTTATGAATTATGGTTTGACAATACACCTACAGTTAAGTATTTCAGAATCTTCGATAGTAAATGTTATATCAGGAGAGATGATATCATTGGAAAATTTGATCTTAGATTTGATGAAGGCATATTTCTTGGTTATTTTAACAAAAGCAAGGCATATATATGTTATAACAAGAGATTGCAGATAATTGTGGAGAGTGTTAATGTCAATATGGATGAGCTGAATATAGGTCAAATCAGAGTTTATGAGAAGGAATCGGTGGTGGAAATGATTATATCAGAACTGGTAGCAACTTTACTAGAACAAAGTGTTGAACTAGTTACTTTGACAATATCAGAAAATTCTATAGTAAATAAAGAACTGGGAAGAGGAACAGAGAGTTAGAGGACTCCTAGGCATGTGAGATGGATTCATTCAGAAGATCAGATCATTGGGGATAAGAATAATGGATTAATGATAAGAAGAAGACTAGAAACTAATGAGGTATGTTTAATTTCACAAGTTGAACCAGTATCAATAATTGAGGCATGTAAAGATGAATATTGGTTGAAAGCTATGGAAGAAGAATTAGATCAAAATGAGAAAAATAACACATAGAATTTGGTTCCCCGACCTAAAAATAAGAATGTTATTGGAACTAAATGAGTTTTTAGGAATAAATTAAATGAGGATGGTCAAGTTGTAAGGAATAAGGCTAGATTGGTTTGTAAAGGATATTCTCAGAAGAAAGGAATTGATTATGGTAAGACTTTTGCACCTGTAGCTAGGATTGAAGTTGTAAGATTATTTCTTGCCTATGATGCCCATAAAAACTACAAGGTTTATCAGATGGATGCTAAGTGTGCATTTTTTAATGGGGATCTTGATGAGGAATTTAATATTGAGCAACCTGATGGTTTTTCACTATCAAATGATACAAATATGGTTTGCAGGTTAAGGAAATATTTATATGGATTGAAACAAGCACCTAGAGCTTGGTATGTAAGGTTGGATAAATATCTTTTGAAGCTTGGTTTTACTAAGGGTAATGCTGACAATAATTTATATTATAAGATCACTGTTGATGATATATTGATTATTGAAGTATTTGTTGATGAAATTATTTTTGGAGGTGAAGATAAGTTGTGCATGGAATTTTCTAAAAATATGGAGAAAGAGTTTGAAATGTCTATGATTGGGGAAATAAATTTTTTCTTATGTTTGTAGATTACTCAGATTGACAAAGATATTTTTATTTTTCAAACTAAGTATGCTAGGGAATTGTTGAAGAAATTTGGTATGGGAGATTCTAAACCGGTAATTACTCCTATGATTATAAATGAGAAATTGACAAGGAAATATTTTTCTGCACCGACAAATCCTACAAGATACAAATCTATGATTAGAGGTCTACTTTATTTGACTCAAACTAGACCTAACATAATGAATGTTATTTGTATTGCATCTAGATTTTAGAGTGATCCTAGAGAAAATCATGAGAGTGCGGTGAAAAGGATTTTTAGATACTTGCAAGTTACATCAGAATATAGTTTGTGGTACCCAAAGGATGATGATTTTACTTTATATGCATATATAGATGTTGATTGGGCTGGAGATGTTGATGATTGGAAAAGTACTTCCGGTGGAGCTTTCTTTCTTGGAAAGATGTTGGTTTCATTGATCAACAAGAAACAATCATGTACTTATTTATCTATTATTGAAGCTGAGTATGGTGTTGCTTCTACTAATTGTACACAAGTTTTATGGATGAAGCAAATGTTCAAGGATATCAAAGTGCATTGCACTGGACTGGTAGTTATTCACTGTGATAACTTTGTTGCTATTAACATATCAAAGAATCTAGTATTTCACTCTAAGAAAAAGCACATATCTATCAAGTATAAATTTTTTAAGGAGAAGGTGGAAGAAAATGAAGTTAGACTAGTTTATGTGAACACTAAAGAGCAGATTGCATATATTTTCACTAAACCTTTTCCTAAAGAACCATATGAGTACCTAAGAGACAAGTTAGGGGGTTTTGCCCCTCCGATAGAGAACTGATTGATGGTTTTTGGCATCAGTCTGGTATGCATTATTAAAGACATTTTTCATTTCGGCATTGATTTAGGGATGCTACTTCTTAGGGGGAGTAGTCAACTTTGTGATTCAGTGGTTTATGTTTTTTTATTTGATATTTTTGTCATATTTCCAGCCATGATGTCAAAGGGGGAGAGATATTGATGTGAAAAAAGAAAAAATTAAGGAGTTGTATACATTAGGGGGAGATGTATGTATATCACTCACAAGGGGAGTTTGGTCTTAGTTTCAGAACTTCATTACTATATCTTTGAGTGGGAGATTGTTGGTTGTCTTCCATTTGGGGAGACTTGTTTGGCATTTCTTGGTACTTAGATGTTTTTCACATCTAATGTTGCCATCAATGTCAAAGGAGGATATTGTTCGCCATTTGGTGGAATTGATTATGTTTTGTATTGATGTTTTATCAGCGATACCAACACTAGCTATTTGGATGCTTTACCGTCACCCTTCTGGTCTGGGTAGGATTGAGTAGTTTCTCATTAGTTTGGATCTGACATGATCTGGTATGATCCAATATGGTTTGGTTATGGAATTGGATTATTCATGATACTCATGTTCATATTCAGTAAGTTGGTTTTGGTCCAGTGATCAGATCTTCTCCTGTTTGCTTGGAAGCTTGGCTTGTTGTTCCGGTGAGGGTTTCACCAACAGAGTGGTGTCAATGCAACTTCTGGTGGAGATTCAGGATGTTGTTGGTGATCATGTTTGAGACTTGGAGGATGGAGATCATTGCTTTAGTATGTGGATCTATATTGGGTCTTGGTTGATCTAGGGTATGGACTGGCTTAGTGTAACATGTGCATTGGACCTCTCAATGTTTTTCTGAGATGTCTTATGTGTTGGATATTATTTGTTTGGTCTAAGGTCGACATGTTTTATAATTATATAATTGGTTTAATGTCTAGTGGTCGACCTGATTGTTTATGGTTGAGGTTTTGTATATATATATGATGTAATATCTCATTGTAGATCATCATGGGATATGACCATAGGTATAAGGTCAAGGAATGGGATATGGATATGTAATGTGTAAATAATGTAATATGATTCAAGAAAAGGTTTGGTTGATCATTGGAGATTGAATTGGGTTTATGTAAGAGGATTTAGTCATCCAGTATAGAGCTTAACCAAAAATTTACTCAGGCATAGGAGATGCTATCTTTTTAGTTCAAACACTTCTCTGGATTGTAGTATAAATTTCTATGTAGTCAGTGAGACTCCTTTTATGATGAGTAGTGCGCTCTAGGCTATTGGTCTTCCTTCAAGTGCAGGCCCCTCAATTGTAATTCACATACTTACTGCAGAAGTATTATCTGACTGTGGGTAGGATTCTCATCTTGGTTTTTCCCTTCACCAGGTTTTCCATGTATAAATCTTGGTGTCGTGTGGATGGTATTTATTCTGTAATTATTGTTTGTGCTTAATTGTTTTAACTGCTATTCTAGTATTTGGTTTAAGCATTCTAGTATTAATATTTTGGTTTTTGGTGTTAAAGTTTAAATTTCTAAATGTTCTGGTAATCTATGACAACTGATTCACCCCCCTCTTAGTTGTCTTCCAGTTATTTGAACTATCTAACACCTTCATCATCACCTATTGCACAATCAAATGAAGAAGAAACATTAGATACATAGAAATATGTAGAGGAGGACTTTCCTTGTGAAGACAAATATATTTATCCAAATTCATTGATAAATAAAACCGATGCTCATATATGTGCTATACCCACAATCTGTTATGTGAATGAAGGTAGAAATCTACCTCTTGTATTTCAAGACATGTATATTGGGGGAAATAGGAAAGACCACACCTAGATTGGTTTTAGAATGGAAAAGAAATAGTAAAGTTCCTTTGTGCACATGAAGGGCTACCCTATGATGATTATAAGGCCAAATTTACAATTGATCTAGAAAGAACAACATACTTTGGGGAAGAAAATACCTCCTCTAGTCACAATAATTCAAAAAATCTTGAAAGAAAACATAAAGATAAATTAGATGGTTTACCTATCGAGCAAGAAAGATCACCATTGTTGGTTGAAAAATAAGAAGAATTTAACTTTGGTGAGGGTTAAATAGTATGTAAAATGCATTTGGAAGAATCCTTGAAACCAACAGAGAAAGATAAAATTTGCCTACCCCTATGCTAACATTCTTGGATTAGATCTTGAACTTGTTTTACATCATCTGTTGCTAATTCTTGGAGAAAAACCTTACAAGATGAAGCTTAGGCAAATGCATCCTCAAATAGCCTTTTTTGTCAAAGTTGAGCTACAAAACTTGTTAGACATGGGTTTCATCAAACCAATCGACTATGTCGAGTGGATTTAAAATTTGGTACCAATAAAAAATCCCACTAGAGGAATCAGGATGTGTACATACTTCAGAGATTTCAACAAAGCATTCCCAAAAGATGACTTTCATCTTTTGAATTGGTGCAAGAGCACCTAGTTGAGTAAAACTCTCATTTTTTAGCATTTCATGCTTTAATGTTTGTAAAATCTTGTGTTAGGTTTATTATGTTGTTTTAGGTTGTTTTGGGTCATGTTTAGTGGTTTTGATCTCATTTTGGGCTCTAGAGATCAAGTTTTGCCTTTTAGGCCTTGAGTTGACAATTTTTAGCAAAAATGTGCAAAATTGCCAAAAAGGTCTTCTAATGCTTTCCAAAGAACATGTTTGTTAGGTCTTTTTAGGAATGCATAAGTTTTTTAGACAAGTTGATAAGGTTAGATTGTGAAAAATGCATCTTGGAGTAAGAAAAGTTGTCATTTGGTTTGAAAAGTTGTCAAAAGTTCTAACTTTTGTGTTTCTCTTGCAAAACATGGTTATGGAAGCTTCCTGTCCATAATGAGCATGATAACCACCTTGGTGGAATATAAAAACACCTCTCTTTTCTTTGAAAAGGGTTGGTGATTGTTAAAACCAAAGTTTCTTCAATAAAATCAGAAAATAATGGCTTTATGACTGGTTTTTTATATCTTTTAGTGAAATGGTCCATATTGTACCTTCTTAATCTGTACTGTACCTTTAGAAAAGTGTTCATGGTACTTTTGTAATTCCTTTTAGTTTATTGTGGCATTGGTTTCTTCAAAAATTTTGGTTTTACAAAATTATTTCTAAAACTGGGTGCTTGCTGCCCTGTCAAGGGTTTGAAGCTCCAAAATGACTCCACTTGACTAATCCATGCTTGGGATCCCACAATATGGATTCAGTCAAGTTGGAATTCATGTATATACTGTACATATGCTCTATTTTGTGCCAAGGGTGTGGTTGGAAGAAGAACTTGAGTGAATACTAGGCAAATATTGGTTATTTGGCTAGTAGCATGAACAAAAACTCAAGATTTGCACCCAAAGGCAATTTGGAGTGAACAAATGAATGAGGCAGAGGTCTAGACATGTGACGAAGGGTGTTGAGAATAATTTTGGTTTGTTAGAGTATCTTGTTCCTTTTAAAAATATTCTCAATTTCTAAGCAAATAGTGAGTTCACTGTTTTTGCAACTATGTTTGTCAAAATGCCAAATGGAATGCTTCAAAAGCATTATCCAAGCATTGGAACTCTAAAGGAAATGTAATAGGAATATTGATTGTTTTTTTTCAGACCTCATTGAGGTATAACTCCAGTACAAACTCCTTGATATGCAGGTCCAAAGAAGTGGCAGTAGTTGACTGGAAAAAAGGGCATTTTTTGATAGTGAAAGTGTCAATTTTCTCTACTTCCTCAAAGGTTTGCGAAGTGTTTGGAAAAATGACAAAAGGAAAGGCATTTAATAGTTGTCTCCATGTTTGAGTAGACCTAATCAGTTATTTTTAGGCCTTGGTTCATGAAGGAGTTGACAAATCAAACTTTGCAAGCTCACAACCCTCATTAAACCCTTCTTTTGTACCATAAAAAGTGGACAATCATTAAAACTTCCTCATGGAGCTCAAGACCTGAAAAATATTCAAGCATAGACCTCCTAGACATCATCCAAAACAAGTTGTATTCTGGAAATGCCCATCGTTGGGCTATGTGAGCAAAAAAAGAGCCAATCATGCCTCACAGGCTAGTAGCCTTTGTTGCATAACACACAAAAATAACAGTTTTTGAAAGAATACTCAAACCCATTTGTAAGGAGGAATTGGGGGCTTGTGAAACTTTTCTAGAACATTAAAAAATAGTCAAGAAAGTGATATTTGGAGCCTTGGGTGGTGTGCAACCTCTTTTGGAGGTTTTGACCTTTAGTTGGCAAACTTGAGTAGTTAAGGGTTATGAGCCTAAAACCAATTTGTGAGCATCTAAATTTGAAGAAAACTTTGCTGCCCTTACTTGTCCTTGAAAATGACTCCTAAAGCTCTTTGAAATAGAGGTTTGATTTCCTAAGAGCAGGGGTTGAGAATGAGTAGTTGGGTGGTGTGAGAACTTGAGTAGATTTGAGCATGGCTATGAGCCAACACCTTAAGGGGAGTTTGTTAGGAAGGTGATACTGGAAGTACTTGACACTATAACCATCAAGACTGATTTTATGAACACAAATAGAAGACTCAAACATATCCTTTGGGTAGTAAAAGTTAACTTCTTGAGCAGATTGTCCTTTTGAGTACTTTCCTAGCAATCACCCTATCATAGTGGTATCAGAGCCAACAAAAGATTCAGGAGAAAAGAAACATTAGGAAAACATGGTGACTAATGCAGAATAAGCTAAGAAGGTTGAAGAAAAAGAAGAAGAAAATAGGGCACTCAGAGAAAGGTTGGAACAAATAGCAATGAAACTAGTTGAAGTAGAAGTGAAAACTGAGGGGGTCCAAGATAAGGGTAAAATGGGGGCCATAGAAGATGAGGTCCCAATACCAGAACCTGACATTGAGAAAGAACCATTCTTGAAAGCCTTGAGAGCCATGAGTGGTAATACCTTAGAAGGAGTGGCCCTTTTCAATGGGAAGATGGATCTAGATTCTCTAATAGAGTGGATTGAAGGTCTATAAAACCATTTTGAGTGTGATGGGAAAACCGAAGTACATAAGGTTAAGGTGGAAAAATCAAGGCTGAGAGGGGCAGCCTTAACTTGGTGGAAGTTCATCCAAGAGGAAAGGGTGAAGGATGGTAAACAACCAATAGTCACCTGGAAAGAAATGGTAGCCAAAATCAAAGAGACCTACCTTCCTGAAGACTATGAAATACAACTTGACAAGAAAAGACAAAACTTGAGACAAAAAGACCTAGATGTTAGTAGCTACACTAAGGAGTTTCAAAAAATATGTATGAGATCTAGAGTAGTAGAGGATGAGAGCATAAAAGTGGCAAGGTACTTGAATGGGTTAAGGTGGAACATCCAGAAAGAGATGAGCTTGTTATGCCCACAAACAGTCCACAAGTGCTATCAATTGGCACTTAAGGTGGAAGAGAAGGGTAGGAGAAAGAAAGAGAAAAACAATAGAGGAAGAGGTAGGGGAAGAGATGGTAGAGGCCATAGAGGCAGTTTTGGGGGAAGGAGCACAGATCAATGATCCCAGGGAGAGTCTAAACTTATTGAGAAAAGTGGGGATTCTCAGAGCAAAACCAACTATAGGGGTAGGGGATCAAGCAACCCGAGTAGAGGTAGATCTAATGAACTGGAGAGAGGGTCCTACTTCTCAACCATGACGAGCTATAACTGCCAAAAGTTGGGCCACCCTGCCTATAGATCCCCAGAGAAACCTAGTTCATCCTATGGTGGTGAAAAGAGAGTAAACTATGTTCAAGAAGATGGAGGTAATACCAGAACTTCAGCACTGAACAACCTAGATTCAGAAGAAGGTGAGGGCTTGATGATGAAGAGAGTGTTAATGAAGAAGCCACATAGTATAGAGGCCTCACAGAGAAGAGCATTGTTTAGGATCAAGTGTAAAATCATGGGAAAGGTATGTAAGGTGATCATAGATTCAGGATACACAGATAACATCATATCAGAGGAAGTGGTAATTAATCTGAAACTACCTAGGTGTAATGTCCTAAAATTGTGACACTTGCAATTTCAACAACATTTGGGTCTTCATGATGGCGATGCAACACTGAACCTGAATGGAGGCCCCAAAACCTATTTACGACACCGAAAACTGCATTTTTCTACACCTTGGCATGATCCCTCCTTGCACCCTGTTGTCCTGGGAGGTGGGACCATGGCGCCCAGCACCCTGGTCCTTCAGGACAAGGGTGCCCAGCACCCTGGTCCCCCAAGACCATGGCGCCCAACACCTTGGTCCTTGGCCCTATTTTGGGCCTGGTCTCTTTTGGGTCTCGGGTCTTTATGTTTGCAATTCAGGAAATAATGTTTCCTGGTCGGCCTAAGGTTAGAAAAATCAATCTATCAGCCCTAATTGACAAGTATATAAACTACATTTCCCCTCTCAAAAAGGGTAGATGAAAAAAAGGAGGAAGGACATATCTGTGCAAGATGCGGAAGCAATATTCAAATATTCAAACATTCAAGCATTCAAGCATTCAAGCAATTGATCATTCTAAGTCTCCATTCAAGGCTAAGTGTTGCATTCAAGACAAGGATTCAACCATTGAAGAGGAGATCACATACAACATACAACAACATTTACACCTTCACATGTAAGAATACAAACATTCTTACAACAAGGTATCAGTACTTGTTTACATTACAAACATTTATATTTACAACATTCTCATTTCTTGGTTAATTCCAAAACCGGGGTTTGACCTAAAGGCAAACCCCTAATCCCTAACCCCCTAATCGTCCCCTCTTTTCTGTGTGTAGGTTGCAGGTACGCGGCTGTAATTGAAGATCTCGAACCCTTGTGCAGAGACGAACAAATCCCCCTTCATTTCACGGATTTTTCAGAAGACCGTGTGCACGCCGGGCGCCATCGTCCCGTCAACTTTCACTCAAATTTGCAGGACAGTGTCGTCTCAACATTTTACTACTAATTCCAGGTCCGCAGCTTCATCCTATATTCCTATCTCTGTTTATAAGTGAATCTTTCTCACTTTACATGCATTCCTAGCTCAATCCTTCTATCCACATTCTTTACAAAAGAGGGTAGCCTTGCTATCTTAACCCTTGAAACTCATTTAAAATCTAGTCTTGCATTGTGTGAGATTGGATGTTGTGGGTTTCAACCCCTCTTTTGAATGTAAAGTCCCTCCTAAGTGAAAACCGTCAACCCTAGTAACCTCCTTTCTCTCTCCTTGGAGTGGTGGGGGGGGAACACTTAGGGTTCGATCACTTTTTTCGCTTTACATTTTGGTGAACCTGACGTGAACATCCTTTCTGATTATTCATGGTTAGATCTGAAAATTGGATGCCTTGATTACATTTCCATGTTTGATCTTTTGCAAATTTTAGAGGTTAATTGCATGAAAACCCTAAATTTTCTTTTTTGAGCTTGAGAAATGTCTAAATGTTAATGCTTGTTTCAGATCTACCCTTCTATTGCAAATTATCAATTCATATTTGTGTCTTAATTCTAAAAATTAAGTGGTTAAGTGTCAAAACCCTAATTTTTAAAACCCTCTTGATTCAACCTTTGACCGACAATTTCACTGATCAAAACATCTCCAAATCAGCTGTAACTTTGGATTCCGGAACAAAATCATAATATCTTTCATCCCTGAAAAATTTGGAAAAAAGTTGCGAGGACCGTGTGCACCCCGAGCGCCATTGTCCTCGACATTTTTTCTGAAATTTTGGGAGCTAGATCTTACTGTATTTTTCTGCTAAAATCCAGAATCTTGGCTGATTTCATCAATTCTAACACTTTCAAAATTAAAGTCAAAGTTGGTCTAGTGATTGCTTGGATTAAGGCTCCTAATCATTCAAAAATTGTTGAAATTGAAATTTTGTGTCAAAATTGTGTTCTTACTCTCCTAAATCTGAAAAGTGTGTCGACATTCATTCGAAATTTCAGTGCTTTATTCAAATTCTTGCAATTTGTGACTTTTGAAATTAAGTGTTTAATTACACCAACTTTGATTTCTGCTTTCAAAATTGAATTTTTCGTGAAATTGAGTCAACTTTTAAATTTCAAAGCTTGCATTGCTCTTAGTATTCCCTCTAAAATCATAAAATTCAAAATTTCAGTTTCCATCTCTTTTTCAAAATTCAAATTTTGCATTTTTCAACAATCTTGGTAGGGTTCAATTTTGAGATTGCAACTTTAATTTGGCCTATCTACAAATCATAAAATCACTCAATTTTTTTAGATTAGCTTTAAAATCATCATAACTTTCATCCCTGAAAATTTCAAAAAAAGTTGCGAGGACCGTGTGCACTCCGTTCGCCACGGTCCCTGACATTTTTTCCAAAATTTCGGGAGATTGTCGTGATTGCATTTAACAGCCTAAATCTAGGAGATTGGCTGATTTTATTGAAATTTGCTACCTCTAAATTCAAAATCTTCTCTCCCTCTCTAGTGCATGAGTTTTACAACAATAAGCCCTACTTACACTATTCCCGTTGGACGAAGCCTTAGAATTAAGTCTTTCCAAGGTTTAATTACTGAGGAGATGGAACCTAATTTGAATAGCCTTTTTAACAAGGACACGGGTAATTCCTCTAATCCTCCTAATAATGAAGAAGCTCTCCATGAGGTGTCTGTAGAACAACTTTCAAAATTGGATAACCAATTTGATGATTTTCAGCAATGGATGTCTCAAGAGTATCCCGATAGTCAAGCTCTTTCATTAATTGAGGGTCTAAAACGTATGGTTCAAAGTGATAAGAATGGAATTGATATTTTGCGTGGTATTGCACACATTGTGGATTTGAATGTGATGCCTATGAAGAGTTGTGCCGAAACTTTAGGTTATACACAACCTCCCACTCAAGTCAATCATTCCATTCCTTTAACAACTTCTATTGCTAGCATACCTACCTTTACATCAAACATAATGACCACTTCAATACAAAACATTCCTCCTATGATCACCAGTCATGGGGGCAATCCCTCCTCTTCAATCAACCCTCTTCCTTCATTCAATCTGACTTCTTCATTCATTCCTTCAATGAGTGTCCCTATTACATCTCCACAACTGAACATGACGCAAGGGGGCAATTCATTTAACCATTCCATTCCTCCTTGTAGTGCTCCTCTTTTCCAATCATCTCCTATGACTAACTATCATAGTGTCCTGCCACCTTACTCTCAATCAATACCTTCTTTCAATAACCTAATACCTCCATCACAATCCAACATGTCTAATATAAACTCTTCGACTGAAGTGACCATTAACAATCTTGCACAAACTGTCTCTTCTTTACAACAACAAATTGCCTCTATGAATCAATCTAAGTTTAGTGTGCCCACATTTGATGTTGCGAGCCCACTTTCTCTTGACATTGTTCGAGCTATCCCCCCTAAACATGTTGAAATCCCGCATTTGGAGCTTTATAATGGTAAAGGTGATCCTCTAACACATGTTAAGACTTTTCAAACAATATGTAGCGATTTTGCTTATGACCAAAGGTTGCTTGCAAAACTGTTTACTAGGACATTAAGAGATAAATACCTACAATGGTATTGCTCATTGCCTTCTTATTCTATTACTTCTTTTGAACAACTTGCAAATGCTTTTATTCAACAATTTCAAAACAATATAAGTCCTAAAGTTACTTTGATTGATTTAATGCATTGTAAACAAGGTGTTAAAGAAAAAGTGACTGATTTCATTGGTAGATATAAGCATTTGTATGCTCAAATCTCTTTTCTAGTGCCTGACAATGATATTCAAAGAATCTTTATTTCTAATTTACAAAAAGATATTAGAGAAAAACTTTTATTTTCTGAGTTTACTTCTTTCCAACAATTGTGTGCAACTCTTCACAATTATCAACTAACTGTGAGTCAAATGGAACAAGCAAATCCTATGGCTCCGAGTGATAAGGGTGATAGTAGTCAACAACCATTTGGGAAGTTTAAACCAAACAGAGAGTCCATTAAATTCAATGAGAACATCATCAACAACAATGTGAATGCAGCATCAGGTGTGCCTCCTATTTCTAAGTTTTTCAAGAAAGAAAGAAAATTTACTCCTTTGAATAAATCATTGCATAGTATTATGAATAAGTTGTTAGAACAAAATGTGCTTACTCTTCCTCCTATAAGGCAAATAGATCCTGCAAAGACTAATTCACCCTATTTTGATAACAAATCTTTTTGTCAATTTCATCGTCAACCTGGGCATGATATTGAAAAATGTTTTTCTTTAAAGGGTAAAATTCAAGATTTGATTGATAATAATACTATCTCTGTTTCAGGTGTGAATGATACAGGCAACACATCTATAGATCCTCCTAACCAAATCTTAAGACTTTTACTGATCCATTCCCTTCTCATACCTCTAATGTGATTGAGACTAATAATTCCTCTTTCTCATCTAATGGTCTTGTGTCTATGACTCCGAATGTGATTAACTTTGTAGAGCAGTAGAAAAACCCTAAAGAACCTTCCATCACATTTTATTCTAGTGAAACTATCAGGGCACCTGATGGTCCTTTATATATAGTTGCAAAAGTCAAGAATACACCTTGCCATGGAGTGCTTATTGATCCTTCTTGCATGGTTAATGTTATTACTAAAGAATTTCTCTTTACTTTACAATTGAATCAAGTGATCTATGACAAAACAAATGTGGTTGTGAAATTATTTGATGCATTTTCTTCTCCTGCAATTGGTTCTATTACATTACCTATTGAGGTTCATAACAAATCCCTTGATGTGAACTTTTCTATTATTCCTTCATCCAAACAATTTTGTGTGAAGCTAGGCTATCCTTGGCTATCTTCCATGAAAGCTTTTGCTTCTCCTATTCATAAGTGTTTGAAATTTCCCCATAATGGTGAAGTTGTTATTGTCAATCATAGTCTCTTTAAACCAACTGAAAGAACTTCTAGCGTTCTTATTGATTATTTTTGGCCTAAACAATTCCAATCTCTTCCACCGTGAAGTGATCATCTTTTCAAATCTTATCAAAAGTGGAAAAACGATATGATCCTATCTCTAAGTGAACCTCGAACACCCAAACTTGATATTCCTATCATTCTTGAGAAGGAAGTTCTTCCTTTGAAAGATAAAATTAATGTCTTTCCTCAAGAAGATTCCCAACCCATTCCTATGGATGTAACTATGTCTAATAAACTTTCTAAAAGTAGACCTATACCTCCTCGTCATGATGGACTTGGTCTCCTTCCTAAACCAAATATTCCTCCTTTATATGGAGCAGTTCCTCCTCCTTCCTTTTATAAAGAGAAGAGACCTTCCTCTTCTCCTATTATCCAGCCTAAGAGACCACAACCTAAACACCCAAGTGATAAGGATGAGAACATTCCTCCTCCTCAATCTCCTCAACTTCCTACTAAGACTAGATGAAATCGTTCTGTGCGTGAATGTCGACGAAAGCATCATCTTAGAGCTCAGGGAGCTGCTTCTCAAACTTTACAATCTCCAAAAACACCTTCAGCTAGTATTATTCCATTGTCTCCAAAATCTCCTAAACATAAGATGCATGATGGTTTTGATCCTGTGCGAGTTAAAGATCCTATTTTTATATATCTTGATGATGATATAGATGAAAATGTTATTCATGATGAAAATGCTACTCCTCTTTCTTCTAATAGTGAATATGAATATGTTGATGTTGATAACCATTTATCTAACGAATTTTATAAAGCACTTATCCTAGCTCCTAGACAAGAACAACGTGGCTTGGAACAGGAACATATCCCTTGTTTGGATCTTGTGATAGCTCCATCTATTGTGTTGGATGTTCCTCCTCTAGTGTGTTTCCTGCCTTCCCGAAATATTGATTAGCAAGATCAGGGGGTGGATGACGTGCTAGACTAGTTTCATTAGCATAGCAGACTCTCTCCTCCACTCTTTCTTTTGTTACTTCTTCTATGTGTTATTCTCATTCTTCTATTTGTTGTCCTTAGTGTTCTCTACTTGAGGATGATGCAAGGCATTGAAATCTCTTTTGGTCTCTCTCATGTTGACTCAAAAGACACATGTGTTCCCTTCTTCTAGGTGACCTTCCTTGATTGGGGAATGAAGAACAATTATGCATACATACATATGATATACATGAATTATCATACAACATACTGACCCTAAGGAAAGCGAAGTCACCTCGTGCTTTGTGTTTTGTGTCTATTATCCTTGGGTTTATCTCACACTTGGGGGCTAAATCTTTGTGATAATGTACTCCTTTCCCTTCTCATTTCTTATGTGTATCACTACCTTAAAGAAATCACCCCTGTTGAGGCGTGTGCGATCACTTTAACATAGGGGGGCATACACCCCATCTATCCCTTTAGGATACTTGAAAATTTCTTGTCTTAGCGGACTTAGCTTTTCCTTGAAAATTTTTGGTATTTCTCTTGCATGACTCATAGTGAGGGAACCTTACTACTAACAGTCATGGTTCTCCCTCGTGATCTTCCCTTTTACTTTGTCAATCGAAGTCGTAAGATCCTTAGTCCACTGGGGGCTTGGTGTGTCTTGCCTCCTTGACGTGGTGAAAGTCTTTGAATGTTGTTTCCTTGTACTTTACTGGAAGTATGGGCGTATGCTTATACTCTCGCTAAAGTGGGGGCTAAATGTAACATCCTGAAATTGTGACACTTGCAATTTTGACTGCATTTGGGTCTTCACGATGGTGATGCAACACTGAACCTGAATGGAGACCCCGAAACTTGTTTACGACACTGAAAACTACATTTTTCTGCACCTTGGCATGATCCCTCCTTACACCCTACTGTCCTGGGAGGTGGGACCATGGCACCCAGTGCCCTGGTCCTTCAGGACTAGGGTGCCCAGTGCCCTAGTCCCCCAAGACCAAGGCGCCCAGCGCCCTGGTCCCTGGCCCTATTTTGGGCTTGGTCTCTTTTGGGCCTCGGGTCTTTATGTTCGCAATTCAGGAAATAATGTTTCCTGGTCGGCCTAAGGTCAGAAAAATCAGTCTATCAGCCCTAATTGACAAGTATATAAACTACATTTCCCCTCTTAGAAAGGGTAGATGAAAAAAAGGAGGAAGGACATATGTGTGCAAGACGCGGAAGCAATATTCAAACATTCAAACATTCAAGCATTCAAGTATTCAAGCATTCCTTCAAGCAAGTGATCATTCTAAGTCTCCATTCAAGGCTAAGTGTTGCATTCAAGACAAGGATTCAACCATTGAAGAGGAGATCACATACAACATACAACATACAACATACAATGACATTTACACCTTTGCATGTAAGAATACAAACATTCTTACAACAAGGTATCAATACTTGTTTACATTACAAACATTTACATTTATAGCATTCTCATTTCTTGGTTAGTTCCAAAACCGGGGTTTGACCTAAAGGCAAACCCCTAATCCCTAACCCCCCAATCATCCTCTCTTTTCTATGTGTAGGTTGTAGGTACGCGGCTGTAATTGAAGATCTAGAACCCTTGTGTAGAGACGAACAGATCCCCCTTCATTTCGCGGATTTTTCGGAGGACCGTGTGCACGCCGAGCGCCATCGTCCCGTCAACTTTCGCTCAAATTTATGGGACAGCATCGTCTCAACATTTTACTACTAATTCCAGGTCCGCAGTTTCATCCTATATTCCTATCTTTGTTTATAAGCGAATCTTTCTCACTTTACATGCATTCCTAGCTCAATCCTTCTATCCACATTCTTTACAAAAGAGGGTAGCCTTGCTGTCTTAACCCTTGAAACTCATTTAAAATCCAGTCTTGCATTGTGTGAGATTGGATCTTGTGGGTTTCAACCCCTCTTTTGAATGTAAAGTCCCTCCTAAGTGAAAACCATCAACCCTAGTGACCTCCTTTCTCTCTCCTTGGAGTGGTGGGGGGGAACACTTAGGGTTCGATCGCTTTTTCCGCTTTACACTAGGATACAACACAAGGAGACATATAAAGTCACATGGTTGAATAAGGGACATGTGTTAGTAAATGAGCAAGCCTGGGTAGATTTTCACATTGGGGGATATGTAGATAGGATCCTATGTGACATCCTTCCTATGGATGCTTGCCACCTGCTGTTGGGTAGACCATGGCAATTTGACCGAAAAGCACAACATGATGGGGAAAGAAACTCCTATTCATTTCAGAAAGATGGAGTAGGCTATCAGATTTAGTCCCTCACTAAAGAAGGAGAGAGCAGCAATAAGATGCCTAAAATCTTGTTAGTGAATGAGAAAGAGTTCATAGAAACACTTGAAGAAGGTGAAGGTGTAAGATTTGCACTCATAGTGAAGTGTAAGGAAGAAAAGGTAGAAAAGAAAGTTGAGATACCATATGAGGTGCAACAAATCCATGATAACTTCAAAGCAATAATTAGTGATGGTACATCTACAACTTTACCACCTCCTAGAGCCATTAGCCATCAAATTGACTTCATTCCTAGAGCCTCTTTGCCCAATAAGGCAGCCTACAAGATGACCCCTCAACAAAACAAGGAGGTAGCAAGACAAATACAAGAACTCTTAGACCAAGGGCTGATTAGGAAAAGCATAGTCCTTATGTAGTACCTACAGTGTTGGCAGCCAAGAAGGGTGGAACATGGAGACTTTGCATAGATTCTAGAGCCATAAACAAGATCACCATCAGATACAAATTTCCCATACCCAAGATAGAGGATTTGATGGATTTTTTGGGGGGCGCACAATATTTTATTAAGATCGATTTGTAGAGTGGTTACCATCAGATAAGAATAAAAGAGGGGGCTAAGTGGAAGACAACTTTCAAAACAAATGAGGGTCTTTATGAGTAGCTTGTCATGCCTTTTGGACTCTCGAATGCTCCTAGCACATTCATGAGACTCATGAATAAAGTTTTACATGATTTCATAGGAAAATTTGTTGTTGTGTATTTAGATGATATACTCATTTTCAGTAAGACCAAAGAAGAGCATCTAAAACATTTAGCTATTGTTTTGAGAATGTTATCTAATGAACAACTAACCATAAATCTAGAGAAATGTGATTTCATGCAGCAAGAATTGGTCTACCTTGGTTTTGTTGTATCGAGAGGCAATCTGAAAATGGATCAATCTAAAGTTGCAGCAATAACCAGTTGGTGAACTCCTAAGACAGCCAGTGATGTCAAAAGCTTCCATGGTTTGGCCAAGTTTTATAGAAAGTTCATCAAGGGATTCAGTGAGATTTGTGCTCCAATGTTAGACACCATCACAAGTGCAGCCAATAAAGGGTTTGAGTTATTGAAAACTAAAGTAGCTACTCAACCAGTGCTCATTTTACCTAGTTTTGATAAGCTTTTTACAATTGAATGTGATGCTAGTAATATTGTTGTAGGAGCTATTTTAAGTCAAGAAAATAGACCAGTTGCATTCTTTAGTGAGAAGTTAAATGATGCAAAGAAAAAGTACTCTTCCTATGATTTAGAACTCTACGCATTAGTACAAGCACTTAGGAAATGGAAACACTATCTTCTTCCTAAAGAGTTTGTTGTATACATAGATAATCAGGCATTCAATTTCTTGAATTCATAGGATAAACTGAATCATAGACATGTTAAATGGGTAGAATATTTACAAGCTTACACTTTTACTCTTAAGCATAAGAAGGGTCAATTGAATAAAGTAGAAGATGATTTTAGTATAAGGTTGTTACCTATTCATGAGATTCAAGTTCAGAGCATTGGCATTGATAGTTTCAAGGACATGTATCCTATGGATGATGATTTTGCTGAAGCTTATAAAGTTTGTAAAGATTTTGAGAATAATTTCCATGGTGTATATGCTGATTTCACTTTGCAGGATGGTTTGTTATTCAGGGGTGAACAATTGTGTGTTCCAAAGGGTTCTATGAGAGAGAACCTCATTCAAGAGAAGCACAATGGGTGATTAAGTGGATATTTTGGTCTCAATAAGACCTTAGAGCTAGTTCAAAGGTTCTATTATTGGCCTAAGATGCAGAGAGACATCATGAGGTATGTTGAGTAGTGCCTGGTATGTCAAAGGCCAAAGGTAATTCCTCTAATGCTGGTTTATATCAGCCTCTTCCCATCCCACATAGGCCTTGGGATTGTATTAGTACGGATTTTGTGGTAGGATTACCTAGAACTCAAGTAGGATTTGATAGTATTTTTGTAGTGGTTGAAAGATTTAGCAAAATGGCTCATTTTATTCCTTGTAAAACAACACATGATGCAAGTCATATTGCTTATTTATTTTTCAAGGAAGTTGTTAGAATACATGGCTTGCCTACTAGAATTGTTTCTGATAGGGATGTTAAGTTTCTTGGTCATTTCTGGAAAAGATTATGGAAGAGATTGGGTACTAATCTCTCTTTTGGTTTAGCTTATCATCCACAAACTGATGGCCAAACCAAAGTTGTGAGCAGGTCTCTTGGAAACATGCTTACATTTTTGACAAAGGAATATGGACAGAGTTGGGATCAACTCATTCATCAAGCAAAATATGCTTACAATGACAGTGTTAACCAGTCTACATGTAAAAGTCCATTTGAAGTTGTTTATGGTATGCATCCAAGGGGTATAATGGAGTTGAGGGATATCACTAACTTGCAGCATAAGAGTGGAACAATAGATGTCATGGCCCACTCCATGAAGGAGGTTCATGAGCAAGTAAGAAAAGCTCTCCAAGAAACCTCTCAAAAAGTCAAGGCAAGAGTGGATGATACAAAAAGAGATGTTTAGTTTTCCATAGGTGATTATGTGATGGTTCATTTGAACAAGGCAAGGCTATAAAAGGGATTTCCAAGCAAACTTTAGATGAGGAGAATAGGCCCTTGCAAAATCTTGGCTAAGTATGGGTCAAATGCTTATAAGGTTGATTTGCCTACTAATGTTTCTTTGTCCCCCAATTTTAATGTGGTATTTCTGATTGCTTTCAAAGGGAAGCCACCTGAGGAGATTCAAAGAGTTTCAGATGTTTCTCAACCCCTTTCTGATCTATCTCTCCCTTCTCTTTCTTTTCCCCAAGCAGAATAGGTTCTAGACTCCAGAATTCTCAAAAAGACAAGGCATCATACCTACATGGAGCATCTCATAAAATCGAAGGAGAAGCCAATCTCAGAGGCCACATGGATACCTAAAGCTAACTTTAAAAAATTTGGCATTCCTTCCTCTTTCCTGCCTCAAGGAGTCAGATGACTTGTTTGTTTTTCGGGGAGTATGGTGTAGGAGCACCTAGTTGAGTAAAACTCCCATTTTTTAGTATTTCATGCTTTAATGTTTGTAAAGTCTTGTGTTAGGTTTATTATGTTGTTTTAGGTTTTTTTGGGTCATGTTTAGTGGGTTTGATCTCATTTTGGGCTCTAGAGATCAAGTTTTGCCTTTTAGGCCTTGAGTTGACAATTTTTGACAAAAATGTGCAAAATTGACAAAAAGGTCTTCTAATGCTTTCCAAAGCATTGGAACATGTTTTTTAGGTTTTTTTAGGCATGTCTAATTTGTTTAAAAAGTTTGATAAGGTTAGATTGTGAATAATGCATCTTGGAGCAAGAAAAGTTGTCATTTGGTTTGAAAAGTTGTCAAAAGTTGTAATTTTTGTGTTTTTCTTGCAAAACATGGTTATGGAAGCTTCCTATCCATATTGAGCTTGATAAACACCTTGGTGGAATATAAAAACACCTCTCTTTTCTTTGAAAATGGTTGGTGATTGTTAAAACCAAATTTTCTTCAATAAAATAAGAAAATAATGGCTTTATGAATGGTTTTTTGTATCTTTTAGTGGAATGGTCCATACTGTACCTTCTTAATCTGTACTATACCTTTGGGAAAGTGTTCATGGTACTTTTGTAATGCTTTTTAGTTGATTGGGGCATTGGTTTCTTCAAAAATTTTGGTTTTACAAAATTATTTCTAAAACTGGGTGCTTACTACCTTGTCAAGGGTTTGAAGCTCCAAAATGACTCCACTTGACTAATCCATGCTTGGGATCCCACAATATGGATTCAGTCAAGTTGTAATTCATGTATATACTATACATATGCTCTATTTTGTTCCAAGAGTGTGGTTGGAAGAAGAACTTGAGTGAATACTAGGCAAATATTGGTTATTTGGCTAGTAGCATGAACAAAAACTCAAGATTTGCACCCAAAGGCAATTTGAAGTGAACAAATGAATGAGGCAGAGGCCTTGACATGTGACCAAGGGTGTTGAGAATCATTTTGGTTTGTTATAGTAGCTTGTTCCTTTTAAAAATATTCTCAATTTGTAAGCAAACAGTGAGTTCACTGTTTTTGCAACTATGTTTGTCAAAATGCCAAATGGAATGCTTCAAAAGCATTATCCAAGCCTTGTAACTCTAAAGGAAATGTAATAGGAATATTTATTGTTATTTTTTAGACCTCATTGAGGTATATCTCTAGTACTAACTCCTTGGTACGCAGGTCCAAAGAAGTGGTAGTAGTTGACTGGTAAAAAGCGCATTTTTTGACAGTGAAAGTGTCAATTTTCTCTACTTCCTCAAAGGTTTGCGAAGTGTTTGGCAAAATGACAAAAGGAAAGGCATTGAATAGTTGTCTCCATGTTGGAGCAGACCTAATCAGTTAGTTTTAGGCCTTGGTTCATGAAGGAGTTGACAAGTCAAACTTTGCAAGCTCACAACCCTCATTAAACCCTTCTTTTGTGCCATAAAAAGTGGACAATCATTAAAACTTCCTCATGGAGCTCAAGACCTGAAAAATATTCAAGAATATACCTCCTAGACATCATCCAAAACAAGTCATATTCTGGAAATGCCCATCATTGGGCTATGTGAGCAAAAAAAGAGCCAATCACGCCTCACAGGCTAGTAGCCTTTGTTGCATAACACACAAAAATGATAGTTTTTGAAAGAATGCTCAAACCCGTTTGTAAGGAGGAATTGGGGGCTTGTGAAGCTTTTCAAGAACATTAAAAAATAGTCAAGAAAGTGATATTTGGATCCTTGGGTGGTGTGCAACCTCTTTTGGAGGTTTTGACCTTTAGTTGGCAAACATGAGTAGTTAAGGGTTATGAGCCTAAAACCAATTTGTGAGCATCTAACTTTGAAGAAAACTTTTCTGCCCTTACTTCTCCTTGTAAATGACTCCTAAATCTCTCTAAAATAGAGGTTTGATTTCCTAAGAGGAGGGGTTGAGAATGAGTAGTTGGGTGGTGTGAGAACTTCAATAGATTTGAGCATGGGTATGAGCCAACACCTTAAGGGGAGTTTGTTAGGAAGGTGATACTAGAAGTACTTGACACTATAACCATCAAGACTGATTTTATGAACACAAATAGAAAACTCAAACATATCCTTTGGGTAGTAAAGTTAACTTCTTGAGCAGATTGGCCTTTTGAGCACTTTCCTAGCAATCACCCTATCATAGGGGTATCAGAGCCAACAAAAGATTCAGGAGAAAAGAAATGCAGAACTAGCTAAGAAGGTTGAAGACCAAGAAGAAGAAAATAGGGCACTCAGAGAATGGTTGGAAGAAGTAGCAATGAAACTAGCTGAAGTAGAAGTCAAAACTAAGGGGGTCCAAGATAAGGGTAAAATGGTGGCCATAGAAGATGAGGTCCCAATACCTAACCCTGTCATTGAGCAAGAACAATTCTTGAAAGCCTTGAGAGCTATGAGTGGTAACACCTTAAAAGGAGTGGCCCTTTTCAAAGGGAAGATGGATCCAGATGCTGTAATAGAGTGGATTGAAGGTCTAGAGAACCATTTTATGTATGATGGGATAACCAAAGCACATAAGGTTAAGGTGGCAAAATCAAGTATGAGACGGGCAACCTTAACTTGGTGGAAGTTTGTCAAAGAGGAAAGGGTGAAGGATGGTAAACAAAATGTAGCCACCTAGAAAGCAATGGTAGCCAAAATCAAAGAGACCTACCTTCTTGAAGACTATGAAATACAACTTCATAAGAAAAGACAAAAATTGAGACAAAAAGACCTAGATGTTAGTAGCTAAACTGAGGAGTTTCAGAAACTGTGTATGAGATCTAGAGTAGTAGAGGATGAGAGCATAAAAGTGGCAAGGTACTTGAATGGGTTAAGGTGGAACATCCAGGAAGAGATGAGCTTGTTATGCCCACAAACAGTCCACAAGTGCTATCAATTGGCACTTAAGGTGGAAGAGAAGGGTAGGAGAAAGAAAGAACAAAACAATAGAGGAAGAGGTAGGGGAAGAGATGGTAGAGGCCATAGAGGCAATTTTGAGGGAAAGAGCATAGATCAATGATCCTAGGGAGAGTCTAAAGTTATTGAGAAAATTGGGGATTCTCAAAGCAAACCCAACTATAGGGGTAGGGGATCAAGCAACCCAAGTAGAGGTAGATCTAATGGACAGGGGAGAGGGTCCTACTTCTCAACCATGAAGTGCTATAACTGCAAAAAGTTAGGCCACTCTACATATAGATGCCCAAAGAAGCCTAGTTCATCCTATGTTGGTGAAAAGAATGTAAACTATGTTCAAGAAGATGGAGGTAATACCAGAACTTTAGCACTGAACAACCTAGTGTCAAAAGATGGTGAGAGCTTGATGGTCAAAAGATTGTTAATGAAGAAGCCACATAGTATAGAGGCCTCACAAAGAAGATCATTGTTCAGGATCAAGTATAAAATCATGGGAAAGGTGTGTAAGGTGATCACAGATTCAGGATCCACAGATAACATCATATCAGAGGAAGCAGTAAGCAAACTGAAACTACCTAGGATACAGCACAAGGAGCCATATAAAGTCACATGGTTGAATAAGGGACAACATGTGTTAGTAAATGAGCAAGCCTGGGTAGATTTCCACATTGGGGGATATGTAGATAGGATCCTATGTGACATCCTTCCTATGGATGCTTGCCACCTGCTATTGGGTAGACCATGGTAGTTTGACCGAAAAGTACAGCATGATGAGGAAAGAAACTCCTATTAATTTCAGAAAGATGGAGTAGCCTATCAGATTCAGTCGCTCACTAAAGAATGAGAGAGCAGAAATAAGATGCCTAACATCTTGTTAGTGAATGAGAAAGAGTTCATAAAAACACTAGAAGAAGGTGAAGGAGTAGGATTTACACTCATAGTGAAGCCTAAGTAAGAAAAGGTAGAAAAGAAAGTTGAGATACCATATGAGGTGCAGCAAGTCCTTGATAACTTCAAAGCAATAATCAGTGATGGTACACCTGCATCTTTACCACCTCCTAGAGCCATTAGCCATCAGATTGACTTTAGTCCTGGAGCCTCTTTGTCCAATAAGGCAACCTAGAATATGACCCCTGAACAAAACAAAGAGGCAGCAAGACAAATACAAGAACTCTTAGACCAAGGGCTGATTACAAAAAAGCATTAGTCCTTATGCAATACCTATAGTGTTGGCACTCAAGAAGGGTGGAACATGGAGAATTTGCACAGATTCTAGAGCCATAAACAAGATCACCATCAGATATAGATTTCCCATACCCAGGATAGAGGATTTGATGGATTGTTTGGGAGGTGCACAGTATTTTAGTAAGATTGATTTGAAGAGTGGTTACCATCAGATAAGAATCAAAGAGGGGGATGAGTGGAAGACAACTTTCAAAACAAATGAGGGTCTTTATGAGTGGCTTGTCATGCCTTTTGGACTCTTGAATGCTCCCAACACATTCATGAGACTCATGAATGAAGTTTTACATGATTTCATTGGCAAATTTGTTGTTGTGTATTTAGATGATATACTCATTTTCAGTCAGACCAAAGAAGAGCATCTAAAACATTTAGCTATTGTTTTGAGAAAGTTATCTGATGAACAACTAACCATAAATATAGTGAAATGTGATTTCATGCAGCAAGAATTGGTCTATCTTGGTTTTGTTGTATCAGGAGGCAATCTGAAAATGGATCAATCTAAAGTTGCAGCAATAACCAGTTGGCCAACTCCTAAGATAGCCAATGATGTCAGAAGCTTCCATGGTTTGGCACAGTTTTATAGAAAGTTCATCAGTGGATTCAGTGAGATTTGTGCTCCAATGTTAGACACCATCAAAGGTGGTGTAAAGGTAAAGTTTTAGTGGACAAGTGCAGCCAATAAAGGGTTTGAGTTACTAAAAACTAAAGCAGCTACTCAACCAGTGCTCATTTTACCTAGTTTTGATAAGCTTTTTACTATTGAATGTGATGCTAGTAATATTGTTGTAGGAGCTGTTTTAAGTCAAGAAAATATACCAGTTGCATTGTTTAGTGAGAAGTTAAATGATGCAAATAAGAAGTACTCTTCCTATGATTTAGAACTCTTTGCATTAGTACAAGCACTTAGGAAATGGAAACACTATCTTCTTCCTAAAGAGTTTGTTGTATACATAGATAATCAGGCACTCAGTTTCTTGAACTCACAAGATAAACTAAATCATAGGCATGTTAAATGGGTAGAATACTTACAAGCTTACACTTTTAATCTTAAGCATAAGAAGGGTCAGTTGAATAAAGCAGAAGATGCTTTGAGTAGAAGGTTGTTAACTATTCATTAGATTCAAGTTCAGAGCATTAGCATTGATAGTTTCAAGGACATGTATCCTATTGATGATGATTTTGCTGAAGCTTATAAAGTTTGTAAAGATTCTGAGAATAATTTCCATGGTGCATATGATGATTTCACTTTGCAGGATGCTTTGTTATTCAGGGGTGGCTAGTTGTGCATTCCAAAGGGTTCTATGAGAGAGAACCTCATTCAAGAGAAGCACAATGGCTTCTTAAGTGCACATTTCGGTCTCAATAAGATCTTAGAGCTGGTTCAAAGGTTCTATTATTGGCCTAAGATGTAGAGAAACATCAGGAGGTATGTTGAGCAGTGCTTGGTATGTTAGAAGGCCAAAGGTAATTCCTCTAATGCTGGTTTATATCAGCCTCTTCCCATCCCACATAGGCCTTGGGATTGAATTAGTATGGATTTTGTGGTAGGATTACCTAGAACTCAAGCATGATTTGATAGCATTTTTGTAGTGGTTGAAATATTTAGCAAAATGGCTCATTTTATTCCTTGTAAAACAACACATGATGCAAGTCATATTGCTTATTTATTTTTCAAAGAATTTGTTAGAATACATGGCTTGCCTACTAACATTGTTTCAGATAGGGATGTTAAGTTTCTTGGTCATTTCTAGAAAAGATTATGGAAGAGATTGGGTACTAATCTCTCTTTTGGTTCATCTTATCATCCACAAACTGATGGCCAAACTGAAGTTTTGAACAGGTCTTTTGGAAACATGCTTTTTTGTTTGACAAAGGAATATGGATAGAGTTGGGATCAGCTCATTCATCAAGCAAAATATGCCTACAATGATAGTGTTAACCAGTCTACAGGTAAAATTCCATTTGAAGTTGTTTATGATATGCATCCAAGGGGTATAATGGAGTTGAGGGATATCACTAACTTGTAGCATAAGAGTGGAACAACAGATGACATGGCCCACTCCGTGAAGGAGGTTCATGAGCAAGTAAGAAAAGCTCTCCAAGAAACCTCTCAAAAAGTCAAGGCAAGAGTGGATGATACAAAAAGAGATGTTCAGTTTTCCATAGGTGATTATATGATGGTTCATTTGAACAAGGAAAGGCTATAAAAGGGAGTTCCAAGCAAACTTCAGATGAGGAGAATAAGCCCTTGCAAAATCTTGGCTAAGTATGAGTCAAATGCTTATAAGGTTGATTTGCCTACTAATGTTTCTTTGTCCCCCAATTTTAATGTTGTAGATCTAAATGCTTTCAAAGGGAAGCCACCTAAGTAGATTAAAAGATTTTCAGATGTTTCTCAATCCCTTTCTGATCTATCTCTCCCTTCTCTTTCTTTTCCTTAAGTAGAACAGGTTCTAGACTCCAGAATTCTAAAAAAGACAAGACATCACACCTACATGGAGCATCTCATAAAATGGAAGGAGAAGCCAATATGAGAGGCTAAATGGATACCTCAAGCTAGCTTTCAAAAATTTGGTATTCCTTCCTCTTTTCTACCTCAAGGAGTCACATGACTTCTTTGTTTTTGGGGGAGTGTGGTGCAGGAGCACCTAGTTGAGTAAAACTCCCATTTTTTAGTATTTCATGCTTTAATGTTTGTTATGTCTTGTGTTAGGTTGATTATGTCTTTTTAGGTTGTTTTGGGTTATTTTTAGTGGGTTTGATCTCATTTTGGGTTGTAGAGATCAAGTTTTGCCTTTTAGGCCTTGAGTTGACAATTTTTGGCAAAAATGTGGAAAATTGACAAAAAGGTCTTCTAATGCTTTCCAAAGCATTGGAACATATTTTTTAGATGTTTTTAGGCTTTTATAATTTGTTTAGACAAGTTGATAAGGTTATATTGTGAAAAATGCATTTTGGAGCATGAAAAGTTGTCATTTGGTTTGAAAAGTTGTCAAAAGTTGTAATTTTTGTGTTTTTATTGCAAAATGTTGTTATGGAAGCTTCCTATCCATATTGAGCTTCATAAACACCTTGGTGGAATATAAAAACAGCTCTCTTTTCTTTGAAAAGGGTTGGTGATTGTTAAAACCAAAGTTTCTTCAATAAAATAAGAAAATAATGGCTTTATGACTGGTTTTTTGTATCTTTTATTGAAATGGTCCATACTGTACCTTCTTAATCCATACTATACCTTTGGGAAAGTTTTCATGGTACTTGTGTAATTATTTTAAGTTTATTGTGGTATTGGTTTCTTCAAAAAGTTTGGTTTTACAAAATAATTTCTAAAACTGGGTGCTTGCTGCCTTGTGAAGGGTTTGAAGCTTCAAAATGACTCCAGTTGACTAATCCATGTTTGGGATCCCACAATATGGATTCAGTCAAGTTAGAATTCATGTATATACTATGCATATGCTCTATTTTTTGCCAAGAGTGTGGTTGGAAGAATAACTTGAGTGAATACTAGGCAAATATTGGTTATTCGGCTAGTAGCATGAACAAAAACTCAAGATTTGCACCCAAAGGCAATTTGGAGTGAACAAATGAATGAGGAAGAGGTTTTGACATGTGACCAAGGGTGTTGAGAATTAGTTTGGTTTGTTAGAGTATCTTGTTCCTTTTAAAAATATTCTCAATTGTAAGCAAACAATGAGTTCACTATTTTTGCAACTATGTTTGTCAAAATGCCAAATGGAATGCTTCAAAAGAATTATCCAAGCCTTGTAACTCTAAAGGAAATGTAATAGGAAGATTGATTGTTGTTTTTTATACCTTATTGAGGTATATCTCTAGTACAAACTCCTTGATATGCAGGTGCAAAGAAGTGGCAGCAATTGACTTGTAAAAAGGGCAGTTTTTGATAGTGAAAGTGTCAATTTTCTCTACTTCCTCAAAGGTTTGCCAAGTGTTTGGAAAAATGACAAAATTAAAGGCATTGTATAGTGGTCTATAGGCTTGGGTAGACCTAATTAGTTAGTTTTAGGCCTTGTTTCATGAAGGAGTTGACAAATCAAACTTTGTGATGGGATGGGGTTAGGGGTAGACTAGCCTAGTCTATGCTCTTGGATCCTTCCCTTGAATCAATTGGTGTTCTCTCTACACCCTAGGGTCTCTAGGAATTCCCTTGCTTGGGGAATCCCCTGACCTTGCCCAAACCACCCACCAATGAGTTGCAATGCTTCTCCTAAGGTCTCACCTACTCATGAGACTCAAAACCCCTTACTATGGCTAATAAGGACTAATCTTGTTCCATACCTTCTAAGGTCTTAGAAAGGTTATAACAGGTCTCATTCATGGTCTTTCCACCCATTCATGTGTCCCTAAGAGGTTTCAAGATTCTAACCCCTTACCGATTTCACTAATTTGGGTTTTTGCCTTCAAATAGGGCTACAAGGACTAGGACCAATTAAGCCTCCTACCCGGTCCTTTAGGGCTCCCTCTCACAAAAAATGAACAAACAACCCAAACTCCCAAAATGTACTGCTATTAATTTGGCAAGGAATCAAGGATTTTCTTGGTTTTAGGCCTCCAAGTGTCCATACACTGTCTTAGGTGGATTTTAAGGTTTTCAAGGGTTTTTGTGAGGGTTTTTAGGGTCTGTCTAGGTCTCAGTGAGAGTTTGAGTTTTAGCCACCTTGTTTGGATTGGTGGAGGCTCCTCCTTCACACCTATGATTCTTCACTCACTCCTCTGCACCTCCTCCAAAGGATGCACTCTCCTCTGACAACCTTGCTCTTCAAGACCTCTGCAATTTGACCTCTCCTAGCCGAGCACTGTCTAGTCTCACCTAGGAGTGGGTCTTTGTTTGGCCTCCTTGCATTTCCAAGGTCCCTTCTTGAAGGGGACTATAGTACAGGGTCTTCACTTCCATTCCCCATGGTTTCATGGTGATTCCATAATGGGGAATGGAGTTATGACTTTATTTGCACAAACCAGTCTAAAACTGGACAAAGAAAAGATAGTTTACAACTATTTACAAATACACTCAACTTGCAAAAAAAAACCTAATCTAATTTCTCACAAAGAATATATTTACACCATGGAAAACACTCCACACAATATTACATGGAAATCAATCCATTAGCTTGCTCGGTAGCTTCATTCAAAACTAACTGGTAACCAACAAGCAGTCACAGTCAAGCTTTTCTTGCTTGGGTCATACAATCTCTGACATCCAACCTATTAACTTAGGGTTTACAAATACTTATACCACCTTTGCCTTAGTCTATGTGCCCATATTAGAGTTGTCCACACCAAACTAAGGATTTAGACCTCCTGGTGGAAAAAGTTGCTTGGCAACTTTTAAAAGTTGTCATGCAACTTTTGCAACTTTTGAGCAACTTTCTCAATGTTGCTTTTCATGACTCCTAAACCCACATTGGGCCAACCTAAGGACACCACCATGTTATGAAGGACCCCTAAACACCACAAAGACACACATACCCTCCATTTTCAAGAAAATCTCAATCTTGACTTATGACCCCTAAGATTTCCTCTAGGACCCTAACTAGGACCTATGAGCACTTGGCTCATTATTTTATATACAATGGCTTCATAAGAAGCATAGTACCAAAAAAACAAAAAGGAGGGAGAGCTTGGAAGGGTGCTTCTGCATCACTTTGCAAGCTCACAACCATCACTAAACCCTTCTTTTATGCCATAAAAAGTGGACAGTCATTAAAACTTCCTCATGGAGCTCAAGACCTGAAAAATATTCAAGAATAGACCTCCTAGACATCATCCAAAACAAGTATTATGGTGGAAATTCCCATCATTGGGATAGGTGAGCTAAAAATGAGCCAATTAGGCCTCACAAGCTATTAGCCTTTGTTGCATAACACACAAAATGACAGTTTTTGAAAGAATGCTCAAACCCATTTGTAAGGAGGAATTGGGGGCTTGTGAAACTTTGCAAGAACATTAATGAATAGTCAAGAAAGTGATATTTGGATCCTTGGGTAGTGTGCAACCTCTTTTGGAGGTTTTGACCTTTAGTTGTCAAACTTGAGTAGTTAAGGGTTATGAGCCTAAAACCAACTTGTGAGCATCTAACTTTGAAGAAAACTTTGCTGCCCTTACTTGTCCTTGCAAATGAATCCTAAAGCTCTCTGAAACAGAGGTTTGATTGCCTAAGAGCAGGGGTTGAGAAAGAGTAGTTGGGTGGTGTGAGAACTTGAGTAGATTTGAGCATGGGTATGACCCAACACCTTAAAGGGAGTTTGTTAGGAAGGTGATACTGGAATTACTTGACACTATAACCATCAAGACTGATTTTGTGAACACAAATAGTAGACTCAAACATATCCTTTGGGTAGTAAAGTTAACTTCTTGAGCAGATTGGCCTTTTGAGCACTTTCCTAGCAATCTCCCTATCATGAATATAGACATGATCATAGATCTTACTAAAGGCCATGCGATACTATCCTTGATGGATGGTTTCTTTGGATATAACTAGATCAAAATTACATTGGAAGATCAACATAAAATTGCATTTATTTGTCCATGGGGAATATATTGTTGGAATGTACCATTTGGGTTAAATAATGTTGGAGCTACATATCAAAGAGACATGACAATATTATTTTATGACATGATTCATGACATTATGGAAGACTATGTGGATGACCTATTAGATAAGTCTAAAACCAAAGAAGGCCATTTGGAAGTCCTTGCAAAGATCTTTGATAGGATCGAACAATACAAGGTCATATTAAGTCTTAAAAAGTGTGTGTTCAAAGTCATAATACGTAAGATTTCAGGATTTATCATGTCAAATAGGGGTATTGAGGTTGAATCAGCTAAGTGAAAGCAATTTTGGAAATGCCCCCACCATCCAATTTGAAATAGTTGCAAAGCCTACAAGGAAAACTATAGTTGATCAGGAGATTTATTGTACAATTGGCTGACAAATGCCACCCCTTTCAAAATCTTCTAATAAAGGGAGTTTCCTTTAAGTAGACAGAATGTTGTCATGATGATTTTCAAGGATTAAAAGATTATCTACTATCACAACTAGTTTTAGTGCCACCAACATTCGGGAAAGCCATTGTTATTGTATATCTCTATAACTAATTCATCCCTAGGAGAACTCTTAGCACACCGTCATGACCATGGTAGAGAATGAGAAATCTATTATCAACAGAATACTCGTAGGGTATGAACCGGATTGCACTCCTATTGAAAGAGCATGTTTGGTAGTAGTCTTTGCATCCTAGAAGATTAGACACTATATGCTTAGTCATAATGTGTAACTTATCACTAATATTGATCCACTTAAGTACCTTTTAAGTAGAGTGACATTGATAGGTAGATTATCCAAATGGGTGATGATTCTTAATGAATTTGAGATTGAGTATGTAGATCGTAAACCCATTAAGGGTCAAATCATAGTAAACCAATTAGTGGAAGCTCCTATTTAGGATGATCATCCCTTGTTGAGTGAATGTCTTGATGAATTTGTGTTTACACTGACAACCTCTACTAAATGAAAATTATACTTTGATGGATCATTGACTAATAATGGAGCCAAATCTAGTATACTTTTTATCACACCTCAAGGTGATTCCATCCCCAAATCATACATAATCAACTTTCCCTACATAAATAACATAGCTGAATACGAAGCTCTCCTTATAGGACTCTACATGGTAATACAATGGAAAATCACAGATTTGCATGTAAATGGTGATTCACAACTTATAATCAACCAGGTTAATGATGATTATATCACTAAGGATGACAATATGATGTCTTACAAGAGGATGGTTGATGAATTTACAAAAATACTTTAATAACATTATTTTCCAACAATTTCCTTGAGTCCACAACAAAGTAGCAGATGCCATGGCAACCATTGGTTCTATCCTTGACATGCCAAGCAATGTGACACAATTTGAATTTCTAGTGGAGCAATTAATGGTACCAACCTATGATATTCCATAATCTGAGTGTTTATGCACATTATTTGGTCTTGATTCACCTTGGTATAAATATGTATACATTTATCTTCATGACCAATATGATCCTCTTGATCTTTATAGAAATCAAAGTAAAATAGTGATACACCAAGCCTCTAGATATGCCATTATTGCAAACACTTTATATCAAAAAGTCTTAGATGGAACATTGCTCTGATGTCTTGATGCAGAAGAAGCCCATTTGGCCGTTAAAGAAGTGTAAAGTGGAAAATTGAACCCTAGTGATGTTATGTGAGGATCCGGTTATTACTGAGAGGGGGGGTGAATCAGTAACAATAATCTGCAACTTTTCACCAATCTACAAAAATACTTCACAAAACAGTTCATAACCAATACCAGTATCCACTCAATCAATCACTTAAAATAAATTTACCAAACTACTCATTCATGTGTTCATCAATATGAATGCAATGAAATGATATCAAAATCACACATAAATAAATCAACCACCATATGAACACTGATATTTTTCACGTGGAAACCCAAATGGGAAAAACCACGATGGGAATTAGTACCCACAAGATTTGCACTCTTTTGAAATTCACCCTATTAAGAGCCTAGCTCAGTTAGGAGCTTTACAACAATGCCTAGTTAAGAGTAGACCTTGTTAGGAGTCACTTGGTGAAGGGATTTTAACCTCAGCCCTGTTAGGAGCTATACCATGTTAGGAGTAACCTTGCTAAATTATTTAAACCCAAATTAATGAGCCACCCGGTGAAGGGATTTACAAGATTAGGCCTGTTAGGACCTACCCACTTAAGGGATTTAAATATTGTTGCAACTGTTAGAAAACAATAGATAAAATGATCTAGTCTCAACACTTCATAGCTTACTATTACAAATCCACTTCAACTCCAATCTTATTCACTCATTCAGGCATCTCAATTTGGTTTGACACATTCTCTTTCTCTGATCACCAACACACACAAACCTTCTCAAACTAGACTTAAATAAACATTACAATTAGGTCAGTTACAAAACCCTAACTTACAATAAATTTATATCATAGATCATATCAAATCATTACAAATCATTACAACTCATCATATAGATCATTACAACATATGTCAAGACAATTACAACCGTTGAATGATCATAACACATCACCACACATCAATCTAATAAGATGTCAAACCTTATCTAATTTTGCTAAGCACTTCATTGTTTACCAAGAAATTTGCTCCTTGATCATGCTCAAATAACATCTTATCCATTCACATAGATTCTGCCACATCACCATTAAGTTAAGAACATGAAAAGAATCACCACCAAACCATAAAACATCACTGATCAAAGATCTTGTTACCGGTTCTTAAACCCTACACTGAATAAACAATAGTCAATTACAAACATGACTTTTGGTTCTCCAAACATGGTGCATTTTCGGTCATAGACTAAAATATCATAAGAACACATTCCAAACTGCAACACCTAACTCAACATGGATGTTTATTGCAAGCATCTCCTTCTGTATTCCTACTTACCGGTTAACTACTTGACTACTACTTAACAATTTTTCTATCCAATCCAATTCATTACCGATTAGAATTAATTGATAGACTTAGATAACTTATATGACATAAACAAACATATTTTCCATCAATGACAACACAAATAATTGATCATAAAGTCATCATATCACAATTATACCATCACCAATAGTCCATCAATATATCATCACATCATCAACATCCTTTACACATTATCCTTTACCAGTACAACAACATCTCCATTAGTTATGCCAACATGCCAACATTCTCCCCCTTTGACATTGATGGCAACACTAAAACAATGCAATAAAAATATCAGGATTAGGAACTCATCATACCATGCCATGTTGTACTAATATGTGCTTCACTTTTTCTTCTCCTCCTTTGCATTACTTCTCCCCATGATTGTTACATTTCTTCTCCTTGTCATTATTATTCTCCCCCTTTTATAGCAATGTCAAAGTTGCAAAGGCATCTTCTATCTTCATCTCTACTGCTTTACCTTTTTCATCTCTATGTTCCTCATCTTAGTTGCTCCCTTGAGGAGTAGACCACTTCTCATCAATCCACAATGAAATTTATTCAATAATTCCATTGGATTGATGCATCACTAGCATCTTAGTTGATCTTGGGTATGCATATAACCCCTAACTTGCATATGAAATATTCAAAGGTAGCCTTAGGTAATGGTTTGGTGAATATATCTGCCAACTGCTCCTTACTTGACACATGCTCCAATCTCACTTTCTTTTCCTGTACTCTTTCTCTCAGAAAATGATACTTGAATTCAATATATTTAGTCCTAGCATGCAATATCGGGTTCTTAGATATGTTTATAGCACTTGTGTTATCACAATGTATGATCATCGATTTTGTCATATCTTGCTTGAATCCTTCCAAGACATGTCTCATCCATATAGCTTGTGTAGAATTCATTAATGTGGCTAAATATTCTACTTCTACTATAGACTGAGATATACAGCTTTGTTTCTTACTAGTCCAAACTACCAGTCTACCACCTAGAAAGAATACTCCACCAGTTTTGCCTTTCCAGTCATCTACATTTCTTTCCGAATCAACATTAGTGAATACCTGCAAAGAAAAACTCCCTCTGTATGGATACCATAATCCATGATTGATTGTCCCTTTAAGATATCTAAATATTCTCTTTACTGCAATCATATGTGTCTCCCTAGGGTTCTTTTAAAATATTGCTACTAAACCAACTGCATGGGTAATATCCGGTCTACTATGAACAACATAATGAAGTTTCCCAATCATAGATCTATATTCCTTCTCATTCACTAAGGGTGAATCATCTTGTTTTAACAATCTACAACTGATAACCATAGGTGTTCCAACCGGTGTACAGTCTTCCATTCCAAAAGTCTTTAACACTTCTTTCACATACTTAGACTAATTGATAAAAATACCACCTTCTAGTTGTTGGACCTGCAAACCAATGAAATTTTTTTATCTCATTTATCAGAGACATCTCAAACTCTCCCTTCATCTCATTTGTAAAATTCATACACATATCATCATTTCCTCCAAAGATTATGTCATCAACAAATACTTCTGCAATCAACATCTTGTCTCCTTCATTCTTCAAATAAATATTGTTGTCCTCACTAGTAATCTGAAATTCTATCTTTATAAAATGTGCATGAAGTCTTTCAAACCATGCCCTTGGTTCTTGCTTTAATCCATATAGTGTTTTGTGTAGTTTGTATACCACATCTTTATCTTTTGACAATGCAAACCCATATAGTTGTTCAATATACACCTCTTCTTCAAGAATACCATTCAAAAATGCTGACTTAACATCTATTTGATAAAATTTGAAATATTTAAAAGCTACAAATGCAAGTAAAATTCTAACACCTTCAAGCCTAGCAATTGGTGCAAAGGTCTCTCCATAATCTTCACCTTCTTCTTCTGGATACCCTTTGCAAACTAGTAATTCCTTGTTTCTAACAACTTCTCCTTCTTCATTCAACTTGTTTCTAAATACCCAATTTGTACCAATCACATTTTTATCATCAGGTATAGGAACAAGTGACCAAGTGTTGTTTTTCTCAGTCTGATCAAGCTCTTCATTCATTGTCTTTAACCAATCATCATCCTTAAGAGCTTCTCTCACTGTCTTTGGTTCAATTATGGAAATCAGAGAAGATCTTTCTCTGATTTTTCTTCTAGTCTGTACTCCAACATTCTTATCACTGATTATCTAGTTTTCAGGGTGATTTAACCTTACATACCTAGGAATTACCTATTCCGGTGCAATAACCTCTTCGTGTTCTTCATCTTCTTCGTCTTCTATCGGTTGAGCTTCTTCCACTACACTATTCTGCTCAACATCTTTCTGCACATCTGGTTCAATAAACATAAGTTTTTGTTCATCATCTGCTAGATCAGATTTGTTGGCATCATTAGGTTTATCAGGGAACTCATCAACTTTTACATTCACACTCTCCACAATCTTTTTTGTCCTCTTTTTATAACACTTGAAATCTTTACTCTTAGTACAGTATCCAAATAATGTTCCCTCATCATTTTTAGGGTCAAATTTAGTAGTATATTCATCTCTTTTTTATAAAACATCTATTGCCAAAAACTTTGAAATAACTGACATTAGGAGTTTTACCGTACCATAGCTCATAGGGTGTCTTGTCATTACCTTTCTTCACCAGTACCCAATTCAATGTGTAAATAACAATGCTAATTGATTCTCTCCAAAACATCTTAGGTACATCTCCCTATATCAGCATAGTCCTAGCTGCTTCAACAATAGTTTTGTTTCTCCTTTCTGCAATTCCATTCTGTTGTGGAGTCCTTTGAGAAGATAATTTCCTCTTTATTCCATTTTCATCACAATATCTCACAAACTCTTCTGATGTAAACTCTCCACCCTAGTTAGATCTCACGCACTTAAGATTCTTATCGGTTTCCTTTTCCACTAAGGCCTTGAATGCCTTGAATTTGCTGAAAGATTCTGACTTTTCCTTTAGAAAAGTAACCCACATCATTCTAGAAAAATCATCAGTAAACAACATGAAATAATTATCACCATAAAAATTTCTAGTCCTCATAGGACCACATAAGTCAGTGTGCACCAAATCTAGAATATGCTTAGAAGAAAAAGATTTACTCTTAAAATTAGATGTAGTCATCTTACCTAATTGACATTCTTTACGCATCACATTGTCTGGTTTAACAAGTTGTGGCATACCTCTCACCATACCAGATTTGCTGACCTTAACCACATTATCAAAGTTCACATGACAAAAGCTTCTATGCCATAACCAACTATCTTCAATCCTAGCAACCAAACAACTATTTACATTAGCAGTCAAATGGAATAAGTTACCTCTAGTTTGTTTACCAGTAGAAATTAATTCTCCTTTGCATCCTAAGATCCTACACACTCTATTCTTAAACTTAAGATGTCAACCTTTGTCATTCAACTAACCAACACTCAACAAGTTGTGTTTTAAATTGTTAGAGTCAATGATAGTCCCAAAGACACTGAGAGGGGGGGTGAATCAGTGTCTAACCGATTTTAACAATATTTAAACTTATTTATAACTTTCCCACTAAAAATAATGTACCAGTAAACAATAATTAATGCAGTAAACAAAAATAATAGAGACAACATAGAAACACAACATAACACCAGATATTTTAACAAGGAAACCCGGTATGGGGAAAACCTCAATGGGATTTGTGACCCACAATATTTACTCACTGGCCAATGATTAAATACTACTTACAATGAGGGGCCTACACATGTAGGGAGGCCAACAGCCTAGAGCTCACTGCTCAATGAAGAGTCTCACTAACTACAAAATGGATAATTAAATCCAATACAATGTACTTCTCAAAACAACATCTCTAATGCCAGGTTCAGTACTGGTTTAAGCTCAATCATTAACCAAAACCTTCATTGTCCACTATATCACCTTATACAATAATTTCCTATTTATTTCACCATACTACTACCTCTTCTACTTCATTAAAATGACCTATAAGATCTCATATATATATGAGTCTTTTACAATATACCAAGTCGACTTACAAAAGATAATTATATTACAATAAACAAAAGTTCATCCCATGTCGTCCTGAGTGCTAGTATGCTTTGTTGTCGATGTAATCTAAATGTTGGTGTAAGCACCTATTGGTGTTGGTGTCTGCCAGTGCATGTAGAAACCTATTGCCGGTTGGTTTCAATTTGATTGCCATTGATGAAAACATCAACTATTCTCATAAGAGTGTAGAATGCCAACAATTTCCCCCTTTGGCATTGATGGCAACACTCATGAGAAAAATCCAAAACTGTTATCCCAAAACTGAGATCCAAAAATATGTGCTCCCCCTGAGCAAGTGATCTCTTCTATACATGCATTTTTTCTCCACTACTCCTCCTTTGACATCAATGACAAAGGATGCCATAAATAATCAAAAGAGTACAAAAATTCTACCTCAAGGTCTATAACTGGTTGGTTACTATCTAAAAAATGTCCACCAAAACTAGATTCAAACTCTGCATAAACTTGTTGTTGTCAGTTAGAGTTGCCTCAGTTTGCTGGATCATACCGGTGAGATAATGCATTTGCTACTCTGGTGATCGCTCTCCTTGTACTGTTGCCTTAGATAATTCAACTCTCTAAGTAATAAGATTGTCCAATTTTGGACCAAGTTTACTTTTGAGTTCCTAGGTATTGGACCTTATCCTTGCCTTCTCTTTCTCAAATTTCTCCAACTTCTCCTCAAAAAGTGCCATTTCCTGCTCAAAAAATGATATAAGTCCAAATGAACCTATTATATTATCTACAATGTAATCAATTTATTTTTGTGTCTTCTTAATCTCCTCATCAATGTCCTCTATCAAATAGTGAGGTTTACATGCTTCTCTATATAACTCCTTATACTCCAAAATTGTAGAATTAAGTACCGGTAAAAATGTGTTCAAGTGATTGGTACATTTCTTTATGGTGTTCTCAAAGAATGTATTTTTCTCTTTGTCAGCTCTCTCCTTAATGGTATCCTCATTCACCTTATCTATGGTTATTACATTATCAGCAATGAATTTGGACAATGTGTCCAATTTACCTAAAGAATCATTAATGTGATCTATCTTACAATTTGGTGCAATCATCTTCAGGATAGGTAAGGTTTTATCAATTGCCTTAAATTCTAAGGCATTGCAATCAGTTATCCTTTTAATAGAATCCAATAGAACCTCTATGATGTTAGTAGGTCTGAATTCTCCTGTTGATGTGCTAAATTCAGCTATGGGTTTCTTTTCAATAGATGTTTGACCAATTACCTTCACTACATCCTCTTTATATCCATTAGATGCATCCACTTTACTTAAATTTTCTTCCGGTGGATTTGTCTATGTCTATACCTCTATCTTTAATAGTTTCTTAGTTTGATTAAGCACCTCTGTAACTGTCGATTTCCTAGACTCAACATGAACCTCTGCCTTAGATTGGTTCTCAATTGATACAACTATTGGTTTCTTTGATTTTGGTTGTCCTGTGTTAGTTGTCTTCTCCTCTGTTGGTTTCTCAGTCTTCAGTTGCTCTACTTGAGATAGTATCTCAGTGTTTTGAGAATCAATAGTTTGTGTTGGTATCTTAGAGACCTTGCTATTTTTGAGATCATTTGCCTTAACCTCTATAGTTTCTTTGTCCACCATAATGTTTATATTCTATGTATCCATATTAATGGTAAAGAGTATCTCTGACTCTAGGTTAGTATCATCATGAGTTATACCTTCAGTAGGCATATCTGGTGGATTAGCTGTATGAATCAGTGATGTTGAAGTTAATGGAGGGGTGTCTTGAGCCAGTGGAGGGATGTTATCTATTAATTTTATAGAGGGTACACCACCTATTTTACCTTTTCCCTTGTCTTTCTGATAAACCTTGAATGTTTTTTCCACTTTCAGTCTGTTTCTTTCTTCTTTCTTTTCCTTCTCAACAAAAAATATGTCCCATTTATCTGCAGTCTCATCTGCAATTTCCTTAACCCTTCCAACCATCAGGCTTACTTGCTGGTGTCCATTAACAAATACTGACCGGTTAGCTTCATATATAAGCTCATCTATCTCTTCTCTAGAATTTACTGATGTACAGCTAAGAGTGCTTCAAATTTCAACTTCTTATCGAGTTCCATCATAGATAGCCTTTTAGCTTATAATCTTAAGTATAAATCGTTAGTTAAATCATCAATTACTTCTACCAAAACTTTCTTGTATATATCCAAATGTAGGATAATGCTTTCTTCAATGGTTTGTTTGTCAGAATCCTTAAAAGAATTATACCATTTATTTACATTTACCAGATTACCTTCTTGTGTAATCTCATTCAGTAGATCATCCAGTGTGGGGTAACTGGTGTCTATTTCTTCTTAATTTGGTGTAAGCTTCTTTTGCAGTTCCCTAAATGCTTGTTTCTTTTTCCTTAGTGTCCTTGTTTTCTTATGAGCAAGAGAAGGTATCGGTGGGGTTTTACTTTTCCTTTCCACTCTCTTAAACTTAGTAGTCTTTCCACTGTCAGTATCAGAAGATGTTACAACCGGTGAGACATGTGCTTCTAGTTGTAGTCCTTCAAGCGCACTAGCTAATATACTACTGATGTTCATGATATTTTCCTTAATTTAACTGACCTTCTTAGAGGTATCTCTGATAAACTTGTCACTTTTCTTCCTTTCTTTCTGCATAGATACAGTACTTGCAATAGTTTCTACATTACCAAATATTCTTTCGGGTGGCTCCCTACGTGCATCAAGTAGGGCTTTTGTATATGTTTCTAGAACATGTAGGTCTACCTCATAACCCATCTCAGTAACCCAAATAGTTCTAGGGCTTACTTCTTCCATCCAAGTCTCATCTTGCTTAATGACAAAATAGATTTGCTTGTCATATGTATCAACTATTCTCTGTGGTAATCTCTCTCTTGCTCTCATCTTAGTTTGGAATGTTTTGAAGTAATCTGCAATGTTCTTATCATAGTCAGTGCCCATACTGGTGAAAGATTCTTATATCTATCTTCCTACTAGGATGTCATAACCAAAATCCTTGTGACCTATGTTAGGTATCTCTTTGGTAAAGTACAACATCAAGCATACTAGAAGGTTCCCAAAATGGAAAGTACCTTTCTTATCTCCCTTAATCTTCTTCAAATTGTCAATCAGTTTATCCTTAAGCCATTCACAAACATCTATCTTAGCATTATTTTTCACCATCTCATATGCACTGTGAATAAAAAGGCTAGAAGCTGAATTTAGTCTATTGGCATGTGTTTCTTTGTTTCCAAGTATCATATACATCTCACATTTGTATCCTCGACATCATTGACTCTAAGTGACCTGCTATCAGATGTGGCTTTGGTTAACTCCATAACTCCCTTGTTAGGTATTTTTTTGGTTTTATCGGGCCTACTACTGGTTGAAGCTAAACTAGTAACTACCTTAATTGTGTCCTTGGCTATCTTGCAAACAGATTCTAACCATATGAACTCTCCATGAACTCTGCTTAATACAATTCATACAACATCCTTTGGAAATTTAGGAATGTTCAGTAATTATACAAAACCTAAGTCTTCCACAATCTTATGTTCAGGTTTAATTGCACTTTGTTCATCGGTAATAACCTCATTAAATATTTTCTTCAAATCCTCAGTGCCTAGGTTTTCTATGTTGCAATGTATGTAGATTCTAGGGTCTTTAGCAAATGCGACACCCTTCGGAATTTTTGAAAAAGCTGTGATAGAATCATCCTGCTTTGCAATCTCAGGGATAATCTTGAACACAGGTCTAGGGCGTTTGACATTTTCAACAATGGTAGGTTTTCCAATAAACTCAAGAACAAAAGATGAGGTTACCATTTTGATAAATACCTCTTAACTGAAGTTCTTTGAATGCCTAAAAGTCACTTCATAGTTTGCCTTAGGATGCCCTTGCTCTGTTTTGCACTCTCTGAATGTTTGAATGCTTGGTGAGTCAAAATGAGGATTTTCCCGGTACTTTATAGCCAAAAAGGTTCTTTAAAAATACACTAAATGCTCATCGGTTAAGTAAAAACTTAACACAACTGTCGGTAAAGAAGAAATGTATCTTCTCACCATCAACCGAGGGTAGAATGCCATGATTTTCAACTTGCTGCAATACCCCCTAAGGATTATTCCTCAATTGGATGAAGAATCTCCTATTGGTGGATGGTTACTCTATTCTACCGGTGCAGAGATAGATTCATCAACTTTCTAATTACTCTTCTTAATCCATTGTTTTGAAAATTCTTGCTTTACTTCATCTACCTTTTGTTTGCCCTTCAAACTAGATCCTTTATTATTTTCTAGTATAGTCTTGCTTCTACAAAATTTTGCAATATGTCCAATCTTGTTACATGTATAACAAGTTACATTATTCATCTGAATAGCCTTTCTATATCCTTGATCAGTTTGTGATCTGCATTGATTAGATAAATGCCCAAATCTACCACAAACATAGCATTTCACATTCATTCTGCAAGTTTCAGAATTATGACCAACTTTGTTGCATTTGGAACATTGACCGATGGGGAGTTTGTATTTTGATTATTTCTAAATCTAGACTGATTTTCTCTATGATGATATTTGTTGCAATTGAAACATTTCCCATTAAATTTATAAGCATTAGGTTGTCTTACCGATTTGTTCTGATCTTAATTATTTGTAGTACTAAAACTTTCTCCATGTTCAAATCCAAGTCCATTTGTATCTCCATCAGGTTTTTGTCTTTTCAACATGTCATCAAGCCTTTCTGAACTTTTCTTGAATTTGTCTTTGTGTACATTTGCAGTGACCAACTCATTTTCCAGAATTCCAACTTGTCTTGTAAGCTCCTCCTTATCATGTTGCATGTGAATCCGATCTATCTTTAGCATATCACTTTCATGACCAAGTGTCAAATTTTTATTTCCTACATCATTAAGTCTCCTAGTCAAGTCTTCTTCATTCTTCTTCCTATTTTCAATATCCTTACATAACCTCATAGTCATATCTTGCATTTCATTCTTCATATTAATGTTCTCTTGTCTCAACTTATTTGCAATGTCTCTAAGAGTTTCCTTTTCATCATCATCATTCTGCATCTTCTCATGAAGTTCCTTTCTCTTTTTTTGTGTTATAACTAGGTTCTACTGAAGTCCTGTAATGAATTCCTTAGCAGTCCTCAGATCATCTTCAAGTTTGATATTCTTCAATTTTTCTGCATCAAAATCTTCAAGAGCTCCTTCCAATTGTTTTCTTAAGTTCTCCATCTGTACCAGTTTTAGAATCTTCCTCAAGCTATTAGGCTTTTGCAAATAGAGGATGAGGCTCTGATACCAATTGTTAGACTCAATGACAGTCTCAAAGACACTGAGAGGGGGGGTGAATCAGTGTCTAACAGGTTTGAAGAATATTTAAACTTATTTATAACTTTCCCACTAAAAATAGTGTATCAGTAAACAAGAATTAATGCAGTAAACATAAATAATAGAGACAACATAGAAACACACCATAACACAAGATATTTTAACGAGGAAAACCAGTGTGGGAAAAACCTCGATGGGATTTATGACCCATAATATTTACTTATTGGCCAATGAATAAATACTACTTACAATGAAGGGCTTGCACATGCAGGGAGGCCAATAGCCTAGAGCTCATTGCTCAATGAAGAGTCTCACTGACTACAAAATGGATAATTAAATCCAATACAATATACTGCTCAAAATAACATCTCTAATGATAGGTTCAGTACCGGTTTAAGCTCAGTAATTAACCAAAACCTTCGATGTCCACTATATCACCTTCTACAATAATTTCCTATTTATTTCACCATACTACTACCTCTTCTACTTCTTAAAATGGCCTATAAGATCTCAAACATATATGAGTCTTTTACAATATACCAAGTCATCTTACAAAAGATAATTATATTACAATAAACAAAAGTTCATCCCATGTCGGCCTGAGTGCTAGTATGCTTTATTGTCGATCTAATCTGAATGCCAGTGTAAGTGCCTGTCGGTGCCAATGTCTGTCGGTGTATGATATCTATTGGTGCATGTAGAAACCTATTGCCAGTTGGTTGCTAGTTGGTTGCCATCAATGATAACATCGACTATTCTTATAAGAGTTTAGAATGCAAACATAAACCTTCAACCCAATATATATCATCAACATTACTTGTACCGTTCAAAGAGATAGAACATTTACCTTTAACCATACAAGGTGAATTTTTTCCAAATATTGCTACACCGCCATCGAATTCTTCAAGAGAAATAAACTTGTTTTTATCACCGGTCATGTGGTGTGATCAACCACTATCAATAATCCATTCACCACCGTTGTCAATGTTAGATACTAAAGGATTCTTATCAAACAAATCTTCTTTAACAACAACAAAAACAATCTCCTCATTGTCTTCATCCTCATATTCTTCATCAATGACTCCTTCATCAACAATAGCATAGCACTATTTCTTTCCTTTTCCCTTATATTTTCTTAACTTTTCCTTTTGATCACTATTAAGAAAATTTGCAGCTATATGTCCTATCTTGTTACAGGAAAAACACTTTAGATGTTTCTTACCTTTGTACTTACAAGTGCCTCTTGGAAGTCTTTTAGCCAATAGGGCTTCAAATTCCATCAGATTACCTTCATCATCCATGCCATATTTACTACCACCATGAGGACATGACCTACATTCATGACTATGAAAAATATCTTTCCCTTTTCTCACCAGTACACTAGATACAAAATCTTTAAAAGAAGATTTTGTCTTAGGTACACTATTATCAAAATTATTTAACACAAAAGTAGTGAGATTACTAATCAAAGAACCAATAGTAACCTTATCCTTAGTAACTGACCTCAACTCTTGAATAACATATACTATAATGGCATAGGCAGGCAATAGGGTTCTAAGAATCTTAATCACAATAGTGTCTTCTTCTATAGTACCACCAGTACTCTTGATTCCACTGACAACTTCTTTAATCCTCTTGATTTCCTCTAAGACTCTCTTCTTTATCCTTTTGAACATGCTTATCACCACCATAGATTAATTATAATTTTTCCCAAACTTCAAAAATTGTTTCCAAACTACGTACATCAATATATTTAGTGTCAGAAAGTGAACTTACTATGTCTTCTAATGATTGAATGTTTTCTTGTTGCTCCTTAAGTTGATCTGCAGTTAGGGGACCAGTAGGAGGTACATACTTAGTGATAACATACTGCCAAAACTAAGCGCCCATACCTTTGATATATATCTTCATTCCATCACTCCATATTGTTTAGTTGTCCTTACTGAATTTGGGACCCACCTTCTTCTTCATCTTCCTCAGATATTTTTCTTAAGCGGTTAAGCTTATTCAGAAAGAGGACCTAATGCTCTGATACCAATTATTATTGTGAGGGTCTGGTTATTACTGAGAAGGGGGGTGAACCAGTAATAACAATAATCTATAAATTTTCACCAATCTGCAAAAACACTTTACAAAATAGTTCATAACCAATACTGGTATCCACTCAATCAATCACTTAAAATAGATTTACCAAACTACTCATTCATGTGTTCATCAATATGAATGCAATGAAATGATATTAAAATAATACATAAAAAAATCAACCACCATATGAACACTGATATTTTTCACGTGGAAACCCAAATGGGAAAAAACATGGTGGGAATTAGTACCCACAAGATTCACACTCTTTTAGAATGTGTCATGTTAAGAGCCTAGCTCGGTTGGGAGATTTACAAAAAGTGATTCCCCACCTAGGAGAGAGAAAGGAAATTACTAGGATGATTTTCAATTGGGAGATACTCTACATTCATAAGAGGGGTTGAATCCACTAGATCCAAATCTAAGGGAAATAAGGATATGAATGCCAAGTGGATTGCAAGAGTTGGAATGTAATTTACCCTCTTTTGTAAATAGAAGAGTTGACTTGTTGACTATGTTGAAAATGAAGATAAAATGGGTGAAATGAGGAGCTACTGGTTTGGGATCATGATGTAACTTTGGATTTGAGATATTTAGACTGATACGGATCTGCCTTGCAAAATTGGAGAAAAGTCATCGGGACCGTGTTGAAAGTGTACACGATCCTCCGAAAAATCCATGGAATGAAAAGGGTTTATTTGTCTCTGCAAATGAAGCCCAAACCTATAATTATAGTTGTGCACCTGCAACCTACACACAGAAAAGAAGGAAATAAATTTTTTGGATAGGGGTTTGCCTGAGGCAAACCCCGATTGAGGAATCAACCTTGAAAGAAAGTGCTTGCAAATTCTTAAATGTAAATGATGAAAATTTATACCTTGTAGATCTACAATTTGTTGATGATGATTGTTTTGGTTCTTGAATGTAATCACAAGTGTTGCATGAAATGGCATGTAACATGACAAAACCCTAACACACACACACATGGTTGCAAATAAATATTGTAATGTTGCTCCAATGGATGAATGAAGAAGACACATGAACAAGGAGAAGTTTGAAGAATTGAACACTTCAACACTTGATGATGTATATTTTCACCTATGCTTACTTATGATAATTTTTTCTTATGTAAATGAGAGGACTGAATCTCATTATATACTTACCTAGGAGATTTAATTTTCATCTCACTGAAGGTAGACATAGGAGAATTTTAAGTCTCAAAGAGAAATTAGGTCCAAGGGTTAGATGGACCCATCTTAGGGCCACCATAATAGGGAGGACAAGGGTGCCACGCCCCAATCTTGCCCTATTTTGGGGCTTGGATAGGGTCTGAAGGTGATGCAAAGAGGGGTCCCAATTAAGTAGGGGAATGCAGTCGCAAAGGTGAGGGCCTAAAATACAATCAAAATTGCATGGGTTTCAATTTTATGACGCTACATTTAGCCCCCACTTTAGTGGCAGTATGGCTTACGCCAATACTATCGGTAAAGGAGAAGAAATAGAGAGATAAAGATGATAGATATAGAGCAAGATCACAAGGAGTATAAGATGTCACTAATCTCAAGGAACCAAGCCCCCAATCTTAGGATCTTAACTCACTGAAACATTATGCTAGAGAACACAAAACAAAAAGGACAAGACAAACAACACAAGACAAAAAACAAAAAATACACAACAAAAACAAAACACAAGACCACACATCAACTAGCCGTAGAGACCTCAATACAAATGTCTCAAACAACTAATTAAAACACAAAGATAAATTTTATCACATAAACACCGATAATCACAAAAAAGAGAAAAGTTGACATCATCCATGAACCATCAATAGTATAACTATGGGTTCATGAGAGGAAGGAGAGAGAGGACATGAATACAAACTTTGGTGATCCATGAGAAGAAAGGAAAACAAGAGGAAACCATTGACATCTCTACCCTAGAATTAGGTGATCCATGGAGAAAAAGGACATGGAAAACTATCCCCTAGAGTCTATCTAGGTAATCCATTTAAGAAAGGAAGGTGATAACATCGTTAGTACCACTCAACCTCATGCGTGCATGTGCAACTGAGGTTTGAAGAACCTGATAGGAGTCTATGCTCAAGTATGCTACAACCTGTATAAGATAAATGTCAAGAAAGACTTGACATCTCACTCTAAGAGACTTTTCTTTAGTTCCAAGAATAATCACCCTGTATAAAAGAAAAGTGGTGACATCTCACTCTAAGAGGCTGCCCTCTGGTTCCAAGAATATCCCATTGTATGAAAGAAAAGTGGTGACATCTCTCTCTAAGAGGCTGCCCTCTAGTTTTGAGAATGAGCCACTATATAAGGGAAAAGTGATGACATCTCACTCTAAGAGGTTGCCCTCTAATTTTGAGAATGACCCATTGTATAAGGGATACAATGTGTGAGAGAAATATAATACAAAAGGAACAGTGTGGGTGTCACTCCCTTAAGATGTCAACATAGTTTAATCTTGATATCTTAAGGAAAGTAGAACAAGGATATCTACCTTCGACACAAAGAAGATATCCATTATGCAAAAATGTCATAAATCCAAGAAAGAGAGTGAATACTCTTCAAGAAGGGATAAGATAGTTGAAAAGAGATATCTTGCTATAAGTGTAAAGGAGATCCTTAGAGGAGAAGAGATCTTTGCTCAAAATACATCTACCTCCAACAAGAGTTGTCTTAGACAAATATAACATTTTCTAGAATAGAACAACGAAGAGAGAAAGAGTTCAATCCTTCCTCATATTGCTAGGTGAAAGGGATTCTTGATGAAGGACGAATCACTTTTATCCCAATGGGGATGGGTGAATTTATTATAGATGTACATTACCAAGTGTGAAAGAGGTTGTAATCAAGGACTTACACCTCTTGTATATGAGATAACCCTTGAGTGAACAACAATTCCACAAAAGGAATGACATCAAGTAATAAAACTCACACCATCCACAACATAGAAAATAGTGGATCCTTAGAGAAAGAGAGAGGGAGAGATTTCATTCCCCCCGAGTGTAGGACAATGAGAAGAATTACACAACTTCTAGAGAGAGACATATTGTTTCAAACAAGGAATACATCCTAACCAAGGAACAAACATGCGCTCACATGAAGGATAACTCCATTCAAGAAAGGGCATCAAGTTATGAATAACACAATAGAAGAGGTAATTTGCAAAGAGAGAGAAAGGAGGTTCATGAAAGTCATCTAAGGAGATATTGTTCATAATAGACATGTTTTTTAAAGCAAGGAGAAGATACCACTCATGGAACACACATGTGCTCACATGAAGGAGAACTCCATGCAAGAAAGGACATTAGTTTTATGAATAATGTACTCCATAAAGAAAATAGTGAAACCTCTAGAAAGAGGAAAAGGAATATTCTTGCCCCCCAAGTATAGAGGGAAGAATAAATAGACTATTACATTTCTCACTAAGTATGATTACACCTAAAATTGTACCACCATAAATGAAAAAGAGCCCCCAATAGGTAGGCTAACTATGTCACATAGTGAGGAGCAACATGTTAGGATAACTGGTGGAAAACTAAGAGAGGGGGGTGAATCAATTGTCAACAGATTATGAAACTTTAAGCACACAAAACCTTTTACCAAAATAACAGATATAACAATTAAGCACAAACATAAACCACAGAACAAATACCATCCATCCACAACACATAACACCAAGATTTGTACATGGAAAACCTGGTAAAGGGAAAAACCAGAGTGGGAAGCCTACCCACACTCAGATGATACTTTTGTAGCAAGTATGTCATTAGAATAAGAGGGGCCTGCACATGCAGGAAGGCCAATAGCCTAGAGAACACTGCTCATCACAAAAGGAGTCTCACTGACTGCAAAATAAATCCAAACTACAATCTAGAAAGATGAGTGAACTATAAGAATAACATCTCCTATGCCTGAGTATAGTTCCAGTTAAGATCAATACCGGAGGTCTTAAACCTCTTACAAAAACCCAACTTGATCACCTATGATCAACCAAAACCTCTATATAAGAATACAACTTTATTCACACATAGATAATTCCATAACTCACACGATCTACAAAGAGATCTTACATCTTATATATACCAACCCAGGACCTAAATAATTAGTTCAGCCACCTAAAAGATAATACAATAAATCCATTACATAATCGCACAAACTAGTGATAAACCAAGTCGACCTAAGACCAAAACAACATAAATCAATCAATAAATCCAACCGGTAACGCATTGGGAATATCAACCAACACATTACATAAACCGGTCCATAACCTAACATAATAGAACTAGACCTAAAATAGGTTGCCATAATCCAAATGAAATACCACTAATCAACTGGAACATGAACACGATAACCATCAACATCTTGATAGCCTTCTAGAAGCCACACAACACCACTTATTAGATTCATCAAAATACTTCAATAAAGCTCTATCAGTAAAACCCTTACTGGTAACCAAATGACTTACTAGAAGAAATCATAGCTTCTAGATCATCAAATCCCAAACCAATTGAATATGATATGCATCAAGAACACATGAATAACCTATTCAAACCAATTCCACAAGTCAAAACATACTAGAGAATATTTTTAGATCAACATAATAATCCAACCACTCTATTGGAACCCAATAGATAGCAAAACAACTAGTATTGACATCAATTACAAATATCAATGCAACACATAATCAATTCCTCAAAATTTCCAACAATCTCCCCCTTTGGCATTGATGGCAACACTAGATGTGCAAAACATCCAAGTGCCAAGAAATGCCAAACAAGTCTCCCCCAAAGGAAGACATCCAACAATCTACCCAAGATGATATGACAATGAAGTTCTTAACCAATAGACCAAACTCCCCCTATGAATGATATCCTTGTTATGCTATGATCTCTCTATTTCTCACACACACACACACACACACACACACACACACACACACACACACACACACACACACACACACACACACACACACACACACACACACACATATATATATATATATATCTCCCCCTTTGACATCAATGCCATAAATCTGACATAAAATATCAAAGAAAAGTCATAAATCCTCTGAACCACATAGTTGACTGCTCCCCCTGAGTAGTAGCACCAACAGATCAATCTGAAATGAATAATAGCTCTGATAAATGCATACTAGACTTATGCCAATCAACATCACTCAAGTCTCTATCGGAGGTGCAGAGACCCCCAATCTATCTCTGAAGTATTCAAATGATTCCTTAGGCAAAGATTTAGTGAAGATATCTGCAATCTTCTCTTTAGTGTTCACATAAATTAGTTTAACTTCATTTGCGTCCACCTTCTCCTTCAAAAAGTTATACTTGATAGAAATGTTCTTAGTCTTAGAATGAAATACTAGATTCTTTGATATGTCAATAGCAATAGAGTTATCATAGTGAATAACTATCGGTTCATTACAATCTACCCTTATATCCTTCAACATTTGCTTCATCCATAGAAATTGTGTACAATTAGTAGCAAAAGCAACATACTCATCTTCAACATTAGATAAATAAGTACATGAATATTTCTTGATGATCCATGAAACAAGTTTCTTTGCAAAAAAGAAAGCTCCACCAGATGTGCTCTTCCAGTCATCAACATCTCCAACCCAGTCTGCATATGTATATGCACATAGTGTAAATTCATCATTTTTAGAATACCACAAACCATACTCAGTTGTTCCTTGCAAACACCTGAAAATCCTTTTCATCGCACTCTCATGAATCTCTCTAGGGTCACTCTGATATCTTGATACAATTAAAATTGAATTCATTATATCCAGTCTAGCTTGAGTCAGATATAACAAACCTCCAATCATAGATTTATACGCCAAGGATCTACTGGAGCTGATGCATACTTTTTTGTCAATTTCTCACTTGTAACCATAGGAGTACGAACCAGTTTTGAATTTTCCATACCAAATTTCTTCAACAACTCTCTAGCATACTTAGTTTGATAGATGAAAATACCTTTATCAATTTGAGTAATCTGCAAACATAAGAAAAATTTCATCTCCCCAATCATAGACATCTCAACTTCATTCTTCATATTATCAGAGAATTCCATACATAACTTATCCTCACCTCCAAAAATGATATCATCAACCAAGACTTCAACAAACAAATATGTCATCATCAATTATCTTATAATATAAGTTACTATTAGCATTACCTTTATTGAAACCAAGCTTCAAAAGATATTTGTCCAATCTAGCATACCAAGCTCTAGGGGCTTGTTTCAATCCACATAAAGCTTTCCTTAACCTGCAAACCATGGTTTTGTCATCTGGAAGTGAAAATCCATCAGGTTGGTCAATATAAACTTTCTCTTCAATATCTCCATTCAAAATTGCACACTTAACATCCATCTGATAAACCTTGTATTTCTTATGTGCAACATAAGCAAGAAATAATCTCACAGCTTCAATCCTAGCTACCAGAGAAAAATTCTCATCATAATCAATTCATTCCTTCTAAGAATATCCTTTACATACCAATCTAGCCTTATTCCTCACAACTTGTCCATCCTCATTCAATTTATTCCTAAAGAACCATTTAATTCCAATAACATTCTTATTTTTTAGGTCAGGGAACTAAAGTCGATGTGTTGTTCCTTTCTATTTGATCTAATTCCTCTTCCATACCTCTCATCCAACATTCATTTTTACAAGCTTCAATAACTGATATTGGTTCAACTTGAGAAATTAAACATACTTCATCAGCTTCCAACCTTCTTCTTGTTATCACTCCTTTGTTCTTGTTGCCAATGATATGATCTTATGAATGATTTAACCTTACATACCTAGGAGTCTTTTGACTTCCTATTTCTCTACTTTGATCTTCATTTACTATTGAATTTTTTGATACTGTCAGGGTAACTGGTTCAACATTTTGTTCCATTATAGGTGCTACCAGTTTAGTTATGATCATCTCTACTTCTGGTTCTCTCTCATAAGTTCTGATTTGACCTTTGTACAACCCATCCACCTTGACATTATCACTCTCCATAATTCTTTGCAATCTTTTTTTATAACATCATATGCTTTTCTTTCATTAGAATATTTAAGAAATATCCCTTCATCACATCTAGAATCAAAATTTCCAATGGAATCATCTCTTTTAATATAGCATTTACTACCAAAGATTTTGAAATACCTACCTGTAGGTGTATGACCAAACCATAACTCATAAGGTATCTTACTAGTGTCTCCTTTTATATGAACTTTGTTGAATGTATATATCATCGTGCTAAGAGCTTCTCTCCAATAGATATGAGGTAGATTAGCTTCCATCATCATAGTTCTAGCTGTATCCAAGATAGTTTTGTTCTTTCTTTCCACAACACCATTCTGATGAGGTGTCTGGGGTGCAGATAATTGTCTCCTTATCCCATGCTTCTCACAATAACTGTTAAATTCACTAAATGTGAATTCAGCACCCTGATAAGACCTTCGCATTTAATCTTCAACCCTGTCTCTGTTTCAATTTTAGCTTTAAATATCTTACAATTTTCAAAGGCTTCAGATTTCTCCCTTAGAAAAGTAACCCACATCATTCTAGAATAGTCATCAATGATTAGCATAAAATATCTATCACCCTGATTTTTTTTTACTCTAGTAGAACCACATAAATTAGTATGAATAAGATCAAGAACATCATTAGATTTGTCTTGTATACTCTTAAAAGAAGTTCTGGCCTCCTTTCCCATTTGACATTGCTTACATACCAGATTATAGGGCTTCACAATCTTAGGTATATCTCTAACAACCTTAGTTGAACTGATCTTTACAATGCAATAAAAATTCACATGATACAACCTCTTATACCATAGGCAACTCTCATCAATTTGTGCAATTAAACATGTCTTCTCACCGGAGTTCAAAAGAAAGATGTTACCTTTAGTTTGAGTACCGGTTGCAATCTCCAATCCAAATCTGTTAATGATTTTGTATTTTTCATCCTTGAACTGTAATTGAAATCCCTTATCCACCAGCTGTCCTACACTCAAAAGATTATGCCTTAAACCTTTAACATAATAAACATTATCAATGTTATGCTTACCATCCAATGATATAGTTCATCTTCCTCTGATCAAGTCATCTCCAAATCTAACCAAACCACCATCAAATTCATGCAAAGATAGGAACTTCCTTTTATCTCCAGTCATATGATGTGAGCATCCATTGTCTATCACCCATTCGTCCTTGTCTTTAACTTTAGCAACAAGGACCTTCTCCTCATTTTGAATGACAGCTTCTGGAGCATCTTTCTTGATAGCCAAAAATATCCATTCCTTTCCACTACCGAATCCACTATCTGAATCTTGTGTCGGTACATCATCAAAATTAGTCACACCTTCCTCAACTGGATAGTAGACTTATTTGTCTTTGTTCCTCCTGTACTTATGCTTGTTCTGATAATTATGGTTAGGCTTAAAAGATCTAGCTTTTTTCTCAAATGTTTAATTCCTCTCAGGACATCTAGTTGCAAAATGACCTATCTTATTACATGCAAAACATTTAAAAGGTGATTTTCCTTCATACTTACTTCTTGCCATACCCTTAGGTACTCTTCTAGAAAATAGGGCTTCAAGTTTCTCAAACTCATCATCTTCTTTCTCCATTTCCTCAAGTTCTTTTGCATATAAAGCTTTCCAATCACTCTTTCCAGTTGATGATGTAGATGTATGAAAAGCAAATTCAGGCTTTGAAACTCCTTGAGGACCAAATTATTCAAGCTCAAAAGCAGATAACTTTCCAACCAAAGTATCATGTTGACAAAGGTGTTAGACATTATTCTTAGCTTATTAATTGCAATAGCCTTCATCTTGTAAGCCAGTGTAAAATCACTCCATACATTAGAAACAATCTCATCTTCGCTCAAAGATCCACCACAACACTGAATTCCCACAACAATTTCATTAGCTCTTTCCATAAAAGTAGTAATCCTTTCATCTTCTTCCATTTTCAGGTTTTCATACCTCACCCGGTAAGCATCAAGTTTAGTAATTTTAATAGTAGGGTTACCTTCATTCAGAGTCTCCAACTTATTTGATATAGCCTTTGCAGATGATTAGTTAGTTAATCCCATTATTTTTTGATCATAAAGTTCATTCAAGAGAGCTTCTCTAGCTCTACAGTCATTTTCAATGTTCTTATCCAAGTCTGCCGAATGAGGATTTCCAGATGTCGAATTATAAGGGGTATAGCCTTTCTCAGTGATCTCCCAAATCTCTTTCCCAATACATCTCAAATGAGTCTCCATCTTAATCTTCCATACTCTGTAATTTGTTGAATCAAGCTTAGGGATTTTTCTTTGGAAAATAGTTGTAGATGAACTATTAGATGCCATAGGATCTTCCTCTAGTGGTTAAGCTTCTGTAGAGAGGACTAGGCTCTAATAAATTTTTTTAGGATAAATAGTGGACAACTGAGAGGAGTGGGTGAATCATTTGTCAACAGATTATAAAACTTTAAGCACACATATCCTTTTACTGAAATAACAGATATAAAAAATTAAGCACAAACATAAATCATATAACAATTACCATCCATCCAAAACACATAACATCGAGATTTGTATGTGGAAAACTCAATAAAGGGAAAAACCATGATGGGAAGCCTACCCATAATCAGATAATACTTCTGTAGTAAGTATGTGATTACAATAAGAGGGAATTGCACATTCAGGAAGGCCAACAACCTATAGTGCACTACTCACCACAAAAGGAGCCCCACTGACTACAAAATAAATCTAGACTACAATCCAGAAAGATGAAGGAACTGCAAGAATAACATCTCCTATGCCTGAGTACAGTTATGGTTAATCTCAATACCAAAGGTTTTAAAACTCTTACATAAACCCAACTCAATAACCTATGATTGACCTAAACCTCTGCATATGATTACAACTTTATTCACACACAAATAATCCCATAATGCACATGATCTACAAAGAGATCTCACATCATATATATACCAACCCGGGACCTAAACAATTAGGTTGGCCACCTAAGAGATAATACAATAAATTCATTACATAATCTCGCAAATAAATGATAAACCAAGTCGGCCTAAGACCAAAACAACATAAATCAATCAATAAATCCAACCGGTAATGCATCCGGAGCATCAACCAACACATTACATAAATTGGCATGTAACCCAATAGAATGGATCCATGTCTAAAATAGGTTGCCATAAGCCAAATACAATACCACCGATCAACTGGAACATGAACATGATAACCATCAGCATCCTGATAGCCTTATAGAAGTCGTACCAACACCACTTATTGGATTAATCAAAAGATCTTCAACAAAGCTCCATCGGTAAAACCCTTACCGGTAACCAAAAGGCTTACTAGAACAAATGATAGCCTCTAGATCATCAAATCCCAAGCCAACAAAATGTGACATGAATAACCAATTCAAATCAATTCCGCAAGCCAGAACATACTAAAGAATATTTCCAGATCAACATCATAATCCAACCACTCTACCGGAACCCGATAGACAACAAAATAGCTAATGTTGTCATCAATGCAACACATAATCAATTCCTCCAAATTGCCAACACAACACAATAGGAACTTGAATATTATTTTAAATGATCATGATGAATATGTCATTCATTGTCAGATGGTATTTTTAACATTCTTGAATCAATGTAATGTTGTATTTGTGTTTTCAAAGCTTGACACTCATTAGTAGAATGGCCACGGGTTTGATGATATTTAGAAAAACAAGAATTTTGAGAATGTTGTTTATGTTTTATTCTTCATCTAGGACAAAGAGGAGATATCAGGTTGGAACTTAGAAGATTTGTCAACACATTTTCTTGTTGTAACTCAAAATTAGAATGAGAAGGTGTAGATTTACAAGACAATGGAGAAGAAGATGTTGACAAAGGAAAGTGTGATTTCTCATGACTTTTTTGCTCACATTCAAGCATTTGTCGATTGCATCTATGTGTATGTTCAAAAGAGGGTTCACTCTTAGGAGGAATGAGATTGAAGTTTAAAGAGGCCCAATCAATTTCAGGATTTGTGTTAAGAGAAAAATTTGGAATATAAAATTCAGACATCTTAGACTTTCTAGAAAAGGTAGGAGTGAAATCTAAGGACCCCAAATCATCCTCTTGTTAGAAAACTTAGATAACTAGAGGAAAACTGAGAGGGGGTTTGAATCAGTTGTCACCATATTATAGATCTTTAAGCATTCAAATCCTTATTACCGGAACACATAAACTCAATACAGAAATACATAAACCAAATACCAGAATAACTGATATAGAAATTAAACATAAACATAAATCACAGAATAATTACCATCCATCTAGAACATATGACACTGAGATTTGTACATGGAAAACTTGGTAAAGGGAAAAACCACAGTGGGAAGCCTACCCACAGTAAAATAATACTTCTGCAGTAAGTATGTGATTACAATATGAGGGGCATGCACATGCAGGAAGGCCAACAACCTAGAGTGCACTGCTACCCACAAAAGGAGCCTCATTGACTACAAAATAAATCCAAACTACAATCTGGAAAGAAGATTGAAATGCAAAGATAGCATCTCTTATGCCTGAGAAATTTCAGGTTAAGCTCAGTACTAAAGATCTAAACCTCTCTTACCAACGCAATTTGATCACCTATGATTGACCAAAACTTCTGCATATGATTACAACATTATTTGCATATAGATAATCCTATATCTTATTAATCCATATGACCATATGTCCATAACCATGATCTACAAAGAGATCTTACAACATATTTATACCAGCCTGGGAGCTAAAAAGTTAGGTCGGCCACCTAAAAGATAATACAATAAATTCATAGCATAAACCCACAATCCAATGATCAGCCAAGTCATCTTAGGCCTAGAAAAATTTAAACCAATCATTAAATCCCATTGGTAATGCATCAAGATCATTCTCCAATACGTTACATAAACTGGTCCATAATCTGGATAACACCGGACCCAAAATAGGTTGCCATAAACCAAATCCAACACCACCGATGAACAGGAACATGAACATGATAACCAACAGCATCCTGAATGTTAGGTCCCAGAGACAATTGAGAGGGGGGGGGGTGAATCAGTTGTCAAATAATATTAAACCAAAAACAACTTAATCAAATTACTGCTTAATACTAGTGAAAAAGTGTGTGATACCGGTGGACCAAATTAATAGATAAATGCAATACCGGTAAAGATTAATGCATGAAACAAAAAGACAAAGTCATCCACAACACATAACACCATTATTTGTACGTGGAAACCCTATAAGGGAAAAAACCATAGTGGGAAACCTTACCTAAAATCAGATGATACTACTGCAGATAGTAAGTGTACATAAATGGGGTCTGCACATGCAGAAAGGCCAAGTGCCTAGAGCTCACTTCTCAAACACAAATGGGAGTCACACTAAATACAGTTGGATGGTTAAATCCAATAAGAATGTACTGCTTAAAATAGCATCTCCATATGTTGGATTCAATATCGGTGTACTTCTAATATGCTTTCACAAAAACCTAGCTTCACCTTCAAATGATGTCTGCGTGTATAGCTCTACTTAATCTCGCATATACCTTTGCACAAAACCTTTTTCACACTCCTCCATTGATCTTACAATTAAGACCTTACATTTATACCATAACCTAAGAACAATTTTAGTAGGTTGGCTCTACAAGATATTACAATAAAATCATTTTACAAACAATACAATATCCAATGCAATAACTGATTGAACATGTCAGCTTAATGCATTTACAATAATAATTAATCATCTCCATAGCATGCCATACTGATCTGGAGAAGATAAGCCTACTGGTGTAACCCTAGACCTATTTGCCGGTAATAGCAAATATGCAAATACAAATATTCCAATAAACCAATCTTTAAGACAAAGTGTCCAAAAGATGTCTTTGACATAATCATGTGTTTTCCATGCCATTCCAAGTGCCGGTGATCATTATATCATGCCAGTGTACCATATACCAGTGACTGTGCATTACTCACTTGCCGGTGAATGTTGCTGGATCTCCAAAGTGCTATAGTTTTAGTAGGTGTTGACATCAATGAAAAAACCATACCAAAATACCGACAATCTCCCCCTTTGGAATTGATGGCAACACAATATGGAAAAACCATCAAAGTGCCAAAATAGAAATGCCAAATACCAAAAACCAACAATCTCCCAAAAAGATTATTACAGAGTTCAAAAACCAAAATAGACAATCTCTCCCCCTAGGAGTAATATGTATCTTTCTGTGTTTTTCCATACCAATCTCTCCCCCTTTGACATCAAATACCAAAGCAATATAAAACCATTTTTAGATACAAAATACCAACTATACCAACTACTCCCCCCGAGAAGTAGCTTCCTCATCAAAGCCAGAGTAAGAATATATCTCTGTTAGTTCTGGCAGTTGATGACATACATCAACTCTCTAAGTATCTACCAGTGGGGGTATGACCCCAAGCTATTCTCTTAGATATTCAAAAGTCTCCTTAGGTAGAGGTTTAGTGAAAATATTTGCAATCTGCTCTTTAGTGTTCACATAAACTAGTTTGACTTGTTTTGCTTCTACATTTTCTTTCAGAAAGTTCAATTTGATAGAAACATGTTTAGTTTTAGAATGTAGTACCAGATTCTTGGATATATCAATTGCTGCAGTGTTATCACAATAAATAGTTGTAGGTTCCTTGCAATTTACCTTTATGTCCTTCAATATTTGTTTAAGCCATAATACCTATGTACAATTTTTTGCTGCTGCAACATATTCTGATTATGCTGTTGATCAAGATGTGCAACTCTGTTTCTTGCTTAACCAAGAGATTAATCTATTTCCAAGGAAAAATGCTTCACCAATGGTGCTTTTTATGTCATCTATATCTCCTGCCCAATTTGCATCTGTGTATGCGCATAATTCAAAGTTGTCATCTCTTGGATACCATAAGCCAAGATTTGTAGTGCCTTGTAAGTACCAGAAAATCCTTTTCACTACTGATTCATGATTTTCTCTAGGATTACTTTGAAATCTTGAAAAAATACATACTGCATTCATAATATTTGGTCTTGTTTGTGTTAAATATAGTAAACCTCCTATCATAGATTTGTACCTAGTTGGATTAACAAGCGTTGACTCATCTCTTAGTGATAATTTGTCATTTGTAGTCATTGGTGTACTTACCGGTTTAGAGTTCTCCATCCCAAATTTCTTTAGTAGCTCCTTTAAGTACTTAGTTTGACTCAAGAATATACCTTTGTCGGTCTATGAAATTTGTAATCCTAAAAAGAATTTTACTTCTCCAATCATAGACATTTCAAATTCTTGCTGCATTTTGATAGAAAAATCTTTACATAATCCATCTTCTCCTCCAAAGATTATATCATCAACAAAAACTTCTATAACCAAGATGTCATCATTAGTCACTTTATAGTATAAATTACTATTTGCATTACCTTTAGAAAAGCCAATCTCCAAAAGTTATTTATCTAATCTTGCATACCAAGCTCTTGGAGGTTGCTTCAACCCATACAAAGCTTTCCATAACCTACAAACCATATCTTTGTTATCTTTCAAGGAAAACCCATCAGGTTGTTCAATGTAAACCTCTTCTTCAAGAATTCCATTAAAAAATGCACATTTAATATCCATCTGATATACTTTGTAGTTTTTATGAGCTACAAAAGCCAAGAATAATCTAACTGTCTCAATTCTAGCTACTGGTGCAAAGGTTTCATTATAATCAATTCCTTCTTTTTGAGAATATCCCTTACACACTAGTCTTGCTTTATTTTTGATTACTTTACCATCTTCATCAAGTTTGTTTCTAAATACCCATTTGGTTCCAATAAAATTTTTATCTTTAGGCCAAGGAACTAATGTCCAAGTGTCATTTTTCTCAATCTGTCCTGATTCTTCTTCCATAGCTTTAATCCAAAATTTATCTTCACATGCCTCACTAATTGATACTAGTTCAATTTGAGAAATAAGACATACCTCTTCATTTGCCAATCTTCCTCTTGTCATAACTCCTCTATATTTGTTTCTAATTATCTGATGTTCAGAATGATTCAATCTTACATACCGGAGTGTCTTTGTTTGTTGTTGTTCCTTAGTTATTATGGAGTTTTTAGATGATACCGATGTAACTGGGTCTTCACTCTACACCGGTGGATTTTTTGTAGTTTCATTTATTTCTGTTGCCGGTTCTGAATCTATATACCTTGAAGTTCCTCTGAATTGTTCATCAATCTTTACATTTGTACTCTCAACAATTTTCTGCAATCTCTTGTTGAAACATCGATATGCTTTACTCTTAGATGAATAACCAAGAAATATTCCTTCATCACTTCTAGGATCAAATTTCCCAATATACTCATCTCTTTTGATATAGCATTTACTTCCAAATATTCTAAAATATTTAAGAGTAGGAGTAATACCAAAACATAGTTCATGAGGGGTCTTACTGATTTCACCTTTGATGTGAACTTTGTTGAATGTATAGACTATTGTACTTACTACCTCTCTCCAATATACATGTGGTAGATTTGCTTCTGATAACATACTTCTTGCTGCATCTAGGATAGTTCTATTTTTCCTTTCAACAACTCCATTCTATTGAGGTGTCTGAGGTGCTGATAGTTGTCTTCTAATTCCATTCACTTCACAAAATGCATTAAATTCCTTTGATGTAAATTCACCTCCTTGATCTGATTTTAAACATTTGATTTTCTTACCAATTTCATTTTCAACCATTGCTTTGAATAGTTTAAACTTTCCAAGTGCTTCTGATTTTTCTCTGAGAAAAGTAACCCAACACATTCTAGAATAATCATCAATGATTAGCATGAAATATCTATCACCTTGTAAACTTTTAGTTCTAGCTGGACCACATAGATCAGTATGAATTAAATCAAGAGCATTATTTGATTTTTTTGGAATACTTTTGAAACTAGCTCTAACCTCTTTTCCAAATTGACATTCCTTACATACTGTGTTGTGAGGTTTGACAATTTTAGGTAAATCTCTAACTACCTTAGTAGTACTGATTTTTACCATACAATCAAAATTTACATGACAGAGTCTCTTATGCCATAACCAACTTTCATCAATGTGTGCAATCAAGCATGTATTTTCACTATTATTCAAATGAAAGATATTACCTCTAGTCTAATTACCGGTTGCAATTTCTAAACCACTTCTATTCATGATTTTGCATTTTCCATTCTTAAATTGTAACTAAAATCCTTTCTCAACTAATTGACCAACACTCAAAAGATTATACTTTAAACCTTCAACATAGTAAATATTGTCAGTGTTATGCTTACCATCAAGAGATATTGAACCCTTTCCTTTGATCTGAAAAGCTTTGACATCACCAGATCTTACTAAGCCGCCACTATATTCTTGAAAGTTCAAGAGTTTGCCTTTGTCTCCTGTCATATGATGTGAGCAACCAGAATCAATGATCCATTCATCCTTTACTTCAACTTTAGCTTACAAGGCCTACTCTACTGGTTGAACAATAGGTGCCGGTTGATCTCTTGTTATAGCAACAAAAACCCATCCATTGTCTATCGGATCTTCATCAAAATCATCAGCCACTCCTTCATCAGCAACATAACAAGATTTGTCCTTATTCTTCTTGAATCTGTATCTATGATATTTAGGATTAGGCTTGTATGTCCTTCTAGCTTCTTCTCTCTGTCTTGCATGTCTATCAAGGCATCTTGAAGCCATATGACCTATCTTGTAACAGTTAAAACATTTAAAGGGTGCTTTACCTTCATACTTACTTCCAACTGGACCTTTAGGCATTTTTCTTGCAAATAGTGCTTCAAGTTCTTCAAGTTCTTCATTTTCTCTCCTACTTTCCTCAAGTTCTCTTGCATAAAAGGCTTTCCAATCAGATTTTTCAAATGATGATGTAGATGATGTTGATGCTTTGAAAGCTAAATCTATCTTTATAGTAGCAACAGGACAAAATTCCTCAATTTCAAAGGCTGAAAGTTTTCCAATCAATGTATCCCTAGTTACTGATGTATTAGGCATTGTTCTAAGTTCATTTATAGTAGTAACTTTCATTTTATATGCCAGTGGAAATCCTCTTAAAACTTTTGAAATAATCTCATCTTCACTTAAGGCTCCTCAACAACATTTAATACCCAAAACAATTTCATTTACTCTTTCCATAAAAGCAAAAATTCTTTCATCCTCTTCCATTTCCAGATTTTCATACCTGACCCAGAAGCTTTCAAGTTTTACAATTTTGACTGTGGAATCTCCTTCATTCAATGTTTCCAAATGATCCCAAATAGCTTTAGTAGTAGACCTATCTAATAGTCCCATGATTTTCTAATCTAATAATGCACTCATAAGTGCTTCTCTTGCTTTGCAATCATTTTCCTCATCTTTTGCCAGATTTAGAGGATTAGGTTGAGTTGTAGTAGGAGCAGTATATCCATTCTTTGTAACCTCCCAAATATCTTTTCCAATACAGTTCAGATGTGTCTCCATTCTAATTTTCCATATGCCACAGTTTGTCCCATCAAGTTTAGGACTGTCCTTTCTGAAATAGTTGCTAGACATTGGATCTCCTCAAGTTGTTAAACTTCTGCAAAAGAGGACTAGGCTCTGATACCAATTGTTAGGTCCTAGAGACAACTGAGAAGGGGGGGGGGGTGAATCAGTTGTCAAATAATATTAAACCAAAAACAACTTAATCAAATTACTGCTTAATACTGGTGAAACCATTTATGATACCGGTGGACCAAATTAATAGATAAATGCGATACCGGTAAAGATTAATGCATGAAACAAAAAGACAAAATCATCCACAACACATAACACCAATATTTGTACGTGGAAACCCTGTAAGGGAAAAAACCATGGTGGGAAACCTTACCCATAATCAGATGATACTACTGCAGATAGTAAGTGTACATAAATGGGGTCTGCACATGTAGAAAGGCCAAGCACCTAGAGCTCACTGCTCAAACACAAATGAGAGTCACACTGACTACAATTGGATGGTTAAATCCAATAAGAATGTACTGCTTAAAATAACATCTCCATATGCTGGATTCAGTACCGGTGTACTTCTGATATGCTTTCACCAAAACCTAGCTTCACCTTCAAATGATGTCTGCATGTATAGCTCTACTTAATCTGGCATATACCTTTGCACAAAACCTTTTTCACACTCCTCCATCGATCTTACAATTAAGACCTTACATTTATACCATAACCTAAGACCAATTTTAGTAGGTCGGCTCTACAAGATAATACAGTAAAATCATTTTATAAACAATACAATATCCAATGCAATAACTGATTGAACATGTCATTTTAATGCATTTAGAATAATAATTAATCATCTCCATAGCATGCCATGCTGATCTAGAGAAGATAAACCTGCCGGTGTAACCCTGGACCTATTTGCGGGTAATAGCAAATTTGCAAATACAAATATTCCAATAAACCAATCTTTAAGACAAAGTGTCCAAAAGATGTCTTTGACATAATAATGTGTTTTCCATGCCATTCCAAGTGTCGATGATCATTATATCATGCCAGTGTACCATATACCAGTGATTGTGCATTAGTCACTTGCTTGCCGGTGAATGTTGCTGGATCTCCAAAGTGATAGAGTTTTAGTAGGTGTTGACATCAATGACAAAACCATACCAAAATACCAACACCGAAAGCCATCTAGAATCCACACTAACACTACTTATCATGTACATCAAAATATCTTCAACAAAGCTCTATTGGTAAAACCCTTACTGGTGACCAAAAGGCTTACTAGAACAAATGATAGTGTCTGAGTTATCAAATCCTGAACCAACTGATCGTGATACGCATTTGAATAGCATGAATGACAGATCTAAATAAATTACACAAACCAAAGCATATTGGAGCATAATAGATCAATATCATAAACCAACCACTCTACCGAAACCAACCAAAACTGGGTAAACAACCAAAACAGCTGGTGTTGCAATCAATAACAAAACATCAATGCAACACATAATCAATTCCTCCAAATTGCCAACACCTCTAAGAGATCTTCTTTGTAACTTATTTGGTAGGAGATGGTGTATTTGAGTGAATTGAAGAGAGGATTATAGGAACTAAGAAAGCATATGATGCTTCACTTATGTTCTCATCAACTACCTCAATAGTATATGTGTAAGGCACAACATGATAATCGGGAAGAATTTTTTGTTTTCCTAGGAACATGAAGGGAATTGATTTGATTTTTATTAGGCTCTTGATTTTTGGGAGAGAGAGCATTATGATAAGAAATAATATCATCCTCTTGTTCTAAGGTATCTTTATGTTCAAGACACTCATTAGGAAAAGAACTATCATATGTAATTATTACTTCAACTTTAGAGGGAAGATGATGAAAAGAAGGTATGGTATCACAAGGATAAGTAGCCATAATATCATCCTGTTGCACAAAATATTCCTTATGAGGGAGGTAATTTTTAGGAGAAGAATGAACACAATTTTCCAAAGATTACAAAGAAGTGTCCATATTACCTTTTTGCACCAATGTGCCCTAATTAATGAGATCAATATTGGAAGACATTCATTCATTGTGCAAGTAGATATTAATTAGAAAGCTTCATTCATTCATTGCACTAGTAGATATTAATTTGGGTTGGGTGTTGTGTTTTACTTTCTTCCATGCACTACACATTCAATTTTGCTTCGTTGTTAACGGAGTTTGAGAAACGACTAGGTTTCGGGTATTCAATATGGTTTCTTGATGGGAATTAATATGACATTTTACCTGCTTTTGATATATTTGAAGTTTTAGTTGTCCTCGCCATGAAGAATGACCTTTTGGTCACCCTAGGAAAACGTATTCTGAGAACTATTAATGCCTTCTGACATGCATGTAGGTATGAATGAAAGGGAGAAATAAATTATCATCATCTGCATGAAAGGGAATATCATGAACATGTTTAATGTAACTTGAAATTGAATTAGAAAAATAAGATAAGAACTCCATATGGACTTATGATCAAACAAGAAACTCATATGTCATTTAACTATAATAATGTTCACCCCATACATGCATAGAAAATTGAATAAAGGAGGGAAAATGGAATTTGAATTGCAAATTTGAAATTGAAATTCAAAATTTGAGACTTGCAAAATAATTGAATAATTCAAAATTCTAGAAAAAATGATTATTCAATTAAATGAACAAATTTATTGAAATAATAATAATGCAACCTCTTAGGAAATTAGGATAAGAGACTATTGAAAAACCTCTTAATTTTAAAAATTGAAAGTTGTTGAATTGAATTTTTGAAATTTAAGATTAGGGTTGTTCTTAATTAGCCACTTAATTTTAAACTATATCTTGAAAATTGGAATGTTGAAACTGGAGATTTTATTTTTATTTTAGAGGGATCAAAATTTGACAAAAGCAGCCAATTTTCTGGATCTAAGCAATTAAATACAATCATAACGGTCTCCCGAAATTTCAAGAAAAAAGGTAGGGACAAGGTTGAAAGTGCAGCTGGTCCTTCCAACTTTTTCAGAAATTTTTAGGGATCAAAATTCGACAAAATCATTCAATTTTTTGGATTTAAGCAAATGAATATAGTCATAATAGTCTCCCAAAATTTTGGGAAAAAAGCTAGGGACCAGGTTGAAAATGCGCCCGATCCTCCCAACTTTTTCGGAAATTTTTTAGGGATGAAAGCTATGAAGATTTGAGAGCTAACCATAAAAAAATATTGATTTTACAATCTCTAGATAGGTAAAATTAAGGTTTGAATGTCAAAGTAGGACCCTATTAGGGTTTTGAAAAAGATAATAAATTGAATTGCAAATTTGATAAAGGTCAAACCTAATGGATAGAGCCACCTTGAATAATATTTAGAAGACTGAAATTGGTCGACATTGATTGAAATTTGAATAAAATCCAATTAAATTTGAAAATTAGGGTTTTAGGACCTAACCACTAAAATTTGAAATTTTGAATTTTGGGAAGAGGAGGGAAATTGAAAATTTGAATTTTAGGCAAGAAGACAAGTCTAGCAACAATGATAAATCTAAAAATTGAAGTAAGATCCAAGTTTTGTACAAATTCAATTTCAAATCTAGATTTTTTGTAAATTGTAAGAAAATCAAACATTCAATTTTAAATTTGTTTTCAACCTTAGGAGGTTTAAAAACTAATAAAATTAGCCAATTTCTTGGATTTAAGTAGAAAAATATAGTCAATTCAGAGTCCTGAAATTTTGGGAAAAAAGCTAGGGATCGTGTGCAAGTTCAACACGGTTCGACCAACTTTTTAAAAAAAATTCAGTGATGATAGAAATTATGATTTTATTGCAGAATCCAAAAAAATGGTCAATTTGGAGATGTCTAGATAGGTCAAATTAGTAGTTAAAGGTCAAAATAGGAGATTCTAAAAAATTAGGGTTTTACTATTTAACCACTTAATTTTCAGAATGAAAATATAGATTTGAATTGAAATTTTAAAATAGAAATCAGATTTGAAACAAGCAACCAAAATGCTATACTTAACTAGCTTAATTTCCTCAAAATGAAAAATTAGGGGTTTTTGCAATTAACCTTTAAATATTGCAAAAAGATCAAACTTGGATATGAAATTTGAAAGTTCAAATTGCAATTATTCTGATTTAAAAAATAAGAAATCAGAATTAAGATGTAGGACGTCGGATTCACCAAAATGTAAAGTGGAAAATTGAACCCTAGTGATTCCTCACCTAGAATAGAGAAAGGAAATCACTAGGATAATTTTCACTTGGGAGATACTTTACATTCAAAAGAGGGGTTGAATACACTAGATCCAAATCCAAGGGAAATAAGGATGTGAATGCCAAGTGGATTACAAGAGTTGGAATGTAGTTTACCCTCTTTTGTAAATAAAAGAGTTCACTTGTTGACTATGTAGAAAATGAAGATAAAATGGGTGAAATGAGGAGCTACCGGTTCGGGATCACGTTGTAACTTCAGATCTGAGATATTTAGATTGATATAGATTTACCCTATAAATTTGGGGAAAAGTCATTGGGACCATGTTGAAAGTGCACACGGTTGTCCAAAAAATCCATGAAACGAAAAAGGGTTTTTTCATCTCTACAAATGAATCCCAAACACACAATTACAGTTGTGCACCAGCAACCTACACACAAAAAATAAGGGAATAAGGGTTGTGGATAGGGGTTTACCTCAATCAAACCTCAGTTGAGGAATTAACCTTGAAAAAGAGTAATTGAAAATGCTTAAATGTAAATGATGGAAATGTATACCTTGTAGCTCTGCAATTTGTTGATGATGATTTCTTTGCTTCTTGAATGTAATCAAGTGTTGCATGAAATAGAATCTAACATGACAAACCCTAACACACACACATGCTTGCAAATGAATCTTGTAATGTTTCTCCAATGGATGAATGAAGAAGACACATGAAGAAGGAGATGTTTGAAGACTTGAAGACTTGAACACTTGATATTCATGATCAACTTTGCTTATACAAATGAGAGAATTGAATCCCCTTTTATACTTGCTTAGGAGAATTAATTTTTATCTCACTAAAGGCTGACATAGGAGAAATTTAAGTCTTGAAGATAAATTAGGTCCAAGGGTTAGATATACCCATCTTAGGGCCACCCTAAGAGAGAGGACAGGGGCGCCATGCCCCTGTCCTACCCTATTTTGGGGTCTGGATAGGGTCTCAAGGTGATGCAGAGAGGAGTCACAATTGAGTAGGGGAATGCAGTTGCAAAGTTGAGGGCCTAAAATGTGATAAAAATTGCAAGGGTTGTGGTTTTATGATGCTACAAGAAGTACATGATGGAATCTGTGGTGCTCTTTCTAGTGGACTTACTACAACAAAGAAATTACTTTGCATAGGTTATTAGTGGCCAGCCATGGAAAAAGATGCATATAAGTATATACAGAATTGCAGGTAGTGCCAGATACACAATGATTTAATTCATGCACCTGCTCAAGATCTTCAACCAATTACAACACCTTCACCCTTTTCACAATGGGGACTAGACCTCATTGACAAAATTAATTTTACTTCCTCTAATGGACACAAATTTATCCTGAAAGCTACTGAATATTTCACTAAATGGGTAGAAGAAATTTGTCTCTAATCATGAAGACAATAGAAGACAATCACAATCATCGAAGCATCAACTTAGTCGTTATAAACATAGAGTAAGATTAGTGTAATCATTATATCATCAAAATCCCATAAGAAATATGATCCATCATGAATAACAAACACATATAAACCATCAAATATAGGTTCATCAACAATATAGTCCAAGATGTATCAATCATCCTCATAAGTCATCAAATAGTATATGTCTATATAGAGTATGTAGCATCATCAACATCATTTGAGATAGAAATTAAAGCATCACATAAGATTCTTTATATATCTATTGATATATAAAACAAAATCCAAGTCTAGGAGGGACTAATGTCAAATAGACTATTAGAGCACAAATCTAAAAGTGTTTATCACACCCTCTCAAAAAGGAGGGATCACGGAGGGGCACTACATCCTCCCCCCTAAAAATTAACTTACTCCTGGAATTTGAAAGATTAGGATAAATATGCACCCACACATTAATCTAAAACTTCTTTTGAACACAACTGAATCATATCTTTCCCATAGAACATTTACATGCAATATACATAATGTCTTTACTAAAAGATTCATCAATCTTTAAAACATCTTATATCAAAAATTTCCTAGCTCACAGTGAGATAATGAAAACAATAGTTTCCTTACTATGCTTCAAATCAAGGTTAATGCATTACACAAGAGATAAAATAAGTCACAATACCCTTACTAATTATAATAGGCACACTAAATCATTAAAATGTTTTCAAGAAAACTTCATTTAACCACGTTTTGCAAGACAAAACTATAATTTATGTCATTGAGTTAGCATCTATTAAGAAAAAATCAAAATAATGCACACCATTTAAGCATGGTAACATTATTTGAAGATCTAGTTACACGTAATTAAGAAGACATATGTGTAGGCAATTGACACTCAATTGGTTGGTTTCACTATGTTGTCATTAATGGCAACATGGTATTTTATTTCAGCTTCATGTTTTGGTTCAGTTGTGTATCGGAAAGCACTTCACAAGACACTACATCGGCACTGACATTTGCAGGACAGAAGGATTTCTTTGGTTACCGACAATACAGGCCGACATGGTTTAGAATATGGTTATCGGTATTGGAGGCCAACATCTCTTGGGTCCTGCATCGGCAATTGTTTTTGATATTCATGCATTTATGTCATCTAGCCGACATGTAATTTGATATTATGATTATCTTTGTAAGCTGACATAAGGTAGGATAAGTTGTATAGGATATATATGTCAGTTGGATCAAATCATTTTGATATAGATGTGGTGATGGATATGTGAATGTATTATGATGTAAAATATATTAGATAGATTATGTATGTGAGGATATTTATATAAGGGTTATTCCAGTAAAGGGTTTAGAGTTTCACAATGGAACAGACAAAGCTTAAAATGGAACTGTATTCTGGCATAGAAGATGCTATCATAGTAGTTCAACACTTCTCCGAATTATAATCTGGATCTATGTGTAGTCAGTGAGGCTCCATTTGTGATTGAGCAGTGTGCTCTAGGTTGTAAGCCTTCCTGCAAGTATAGGCCCCTTATATTTTGTAATATCTCTTCATATTGCTAGTGGATTGATATTGTGGGTCACAAATCCCACTGTGGTTTTTCCTCTTTGAGGTATTCCATGTATAATTTTGTGTGTTATGATTCTCATTTATGTGATTGGCTTATTGGTTTCTTTACTTCTTTCAATTCTGTATGTACCAGTATAAAGGTTGGTGTATGCATGTTTTAATAAGGCTAAAATTAAATCCTTCTAGTATAACACTGATTCACCCCCTCCCCCCCCTCTTAGTGTTATTTTATTCTAACAATTGGTATCAGAGCCTTGTGCCTCAGAGAAAGTTTAATAGCTTGAGGAAGATCTTGAATCTGGAATCCATTGATATGGGTTTTGAGAAACAACTTGAGATGACACTTGAAGATTATGATGCTGAAAGGTTGAAGAACTTAAAGCTACAAGATGAATTGAATTTTGCTAAGGAATTCATTCTTGTCCTACAAGAAAGACTATCATCTGTTCAAGCTAGGAGGTAGGAACTTTTGCAAAGTTAGGATGATGAAGAGAAAGATGCTCTTAAGGAACAATGTCAAAAATTGAGTCACAAGAAGATGGTTATGAGAAATTAAATGCAAACTAAACTATGAGAATGTCTAAGGAGATTAAGGACCGAAAGAAAAAGGAAGAAAATCTTGTTGTATCCCTGAAAAACAATTTTGAAGAATGTGGTAGGTTGGTTCATGAGAATGATATATTGAGAACTAATTTAGTAAAATATTAGAGTAATGAACTAGAGATTGAGAGACAAATAATAATTATGAGAGAGGATCTAACTACTGCAAGTGAGTATAAAGAAAAATTCAAGATTAGCTCAGCACAACTAGATGAGTTATTGAAGAGACAAAGGCGGATTGGAGATTCTAGTGGACTCAAATTTGAGTGAGGATAGAGTTCCGGTACTGCTAAAGAAGATCAAAACCATAAGACACTAGTAAGACAATTAAATGCTTATAAATTTAATGGTAGATTTTTTTGTTTGTAATAGATTTGGTCACATGGCAAGACAATGTAGAAATAGAGAAAATCAGAATGTTGATTCTTCTCCCGGTAAATATTCTAAATGCAATAAGTATGGTCATAAGACAGAAGATTGCATAATGAATGTTAAATGCTATGCATGTGAAAAGTTTGGACATATGGCTAATCAATGTAGGTCAAGCAATTTCACCGGTTTTAGCAAAGAAATTCAAAGGAACAATGTTACATGTTATGCATGTAATGAGGTTGGACATATTGCTAAATTTGGTAGAAGCAAAAATCCATCGGTTGGTAATGGAGGATCAAATGAGAAAGGGAAAGAGAAGGTTAGTGAAATCTGACAAGATCATACTCAAAGATGGGTTAGGAAGATTGAAGAACAATCATCAGATGGAAATGCACTGGTTACTTATCCAAGAGAAGAGGTTGTTCCTGCACCGATAGGTATCTCATTTGGTAACTGAGGCAGATGCCTTAGGGGTAGGAAAAATTCATGAAGATACTGCATATGCCTCGGGAAGAGGTTCTAGAAGATGTTCCAGACATTGGAGATGCTTATCTGACATGGATATGTTATGTTCAAGATCCAGTATCTTTCACCAACAGTCATTAATGTCAATGGAAGATTAGGGTTTTTCTCAGAGGTTAAAAGGTCAAATTCACTTCATTATTGATCACCTTGCATTCAGAGTGATTTCAGAGTGATTAATAGTGACTAAGAGTGATCAAAGTCATTTCAAAGCAATCAGATTTCTTCTTGAGCGATTTCATCGGTGACTGGAAGAATTTGTTAAGGGTTATCATCAGAAGTGATCAACAGGTATTTATCTTTAAATGTGGAAGTTGGATCATCATCTATTCCTATCTTTGTTGCAAATCTGATTATAGTAGAGGTCAAGGACCACCCTAGACCAATTTTCAAGAGATTTCCACATGTGGATACCCTAGAAGATTCGGTTGGAGCATTTTCCCATGTTTTGGAGGGAGTTGTCTATATTGAAGATATTAGGGCATACATACATTGTCACATTGAGGACTTGGGAACATTTGTAATAAAGGGCATGTACATGAGCAAGATGATGGGAGAATCTAGAAAGATCAAACCAGCATACAAGCACATTGAAGACTTAGGGTTTACTGGCATTCTAGACATCCTGGAATTCGAAGATGAGATAATTAGGTATATTTTAATTAGATTACATGGGGATTTTATCTGGTTGGATAGACCTTACAAGATCACCAAGGAAGCCATCAGGGCAATCACTAGTTTGCCATAGGTTGGGCAACATCTAGACAAGAAAGTTTTGAATGATTATGTGAATAAAATCATTGGTGTGACATCTGATAGGAGATCTATGAGAATAAGCACTATTACCAACAAGAACATCTGATTTGGTAGCATAATCATCAAATATAAGGTGACTCAGTCAAACCGACTGAATTCTCTTTCCAGTTCCTACATTTTGGCACCATATAGAATGATGAAAGAAAATGAAAAATTGGATCTATGCAGTTGGATGTTAGATGAATAGTTAATAAACCTAAGAAAGATTAAGGGAGAAAAGAAAGGAACCTTTCGGTATGGCAGCTTAATTGTCTACTTAATGTTATTTTCCATGAATGACAATCTTGGTTTTGGGAAGAGGCAATAGGAATCTAATATCTTGGTAGGGAGACAATTGAAATAGTCAATTGCTACTTTATGAAGCTAGAGAGATGATAAAGTATGGAGATATTTTAAAGGGTTCCAGAAATCTATGAAGTCTAGGGAAATGATTCCTAAGCATGTTGTAGAAAAATATTCAACTGACATATGCTTCATGGTGAAGAAGGATGAAACACTTATGGAAGTGGTTAAACCTTGAAATATTTGGATTGAAGAAATGGGATATGAAGTGGATGAACAAATCCTTGAGGCTTATACAAAAATGTTCATTGATGCACCTATTGATGAGGCAGAGAAGCCCTGTGGTACTGCAAAAAAGAAATCACAAGAGGTTGAAATAGAGCTCAACCAAAAGAAGAGAGAGAAGCAGGAAGGAAAGGCCAACAAATTTGTTAAGAAGGTCTCACAGGACATCAAATAATTAATTGATTTTGTCCCATAGAAAGGAAGGAAGAGGAAGAATCCAGAAGTACACATTGAACCTACTACAACAGAGTCTGAATCTAAGGATGACACAACCTTGGCATTCAAGAGGGTTATAAGGAACAGTACAAAGGAAACAAAGGTAGAGGCTAAAATGAAACTAGTTAGGAAGGTTACATTCAAAATACCGGCATAGAAGCAAGCACAAAAAGTAACCACTTCAGCTCCATCCAGTACTGCAAGAAGGAAGAAGACGAATGACATCGATCTGACAATTCAATATGGTAATGTGACTATCATCCTACCAAAAACTTGTGCAGAGTTAGTAGATGAAATCACTAAGGATGACATGTTAAAAAATGCACAACTTTATTATGAATGCTTAGAAGATGATGAACAAAGAGAGGTAGAGGAAGCAATATTATTATATTTGGATATTTATAAGAAAGCCTTAATAGAAATTGAAAACTAAATACCAAAATAATTATATAATATGTTAGATGCTAGAAGACTGTCAGCAATGGAAGAAGACAAGCATATTAAAATTTAAGAGTTGTTATCAGTTTGTGTTACTATTGCTCTAGAGAAAATGGAAAGGACACTTGAGGTGCAGATAGAAAAGTCTTTAATAACAAACATAGAATAACCAATCTGATGCTAGGAAGGGTAAATGAGATAATAAAGGAAACTCAAAAGGCATGGGTTAAGTTCTTTGGAGAGAACAAAGGTATATTTGCTTCACCAAAATCAAAGACAGACACTATAGACACCCTGGTTGAATGAAAAGAAAAGGGGATTATGGCTACTTCACCCTCGATTTCAAAAAACATTAAGATAGTGGAAATCAAGCCCCCAATAGATACAAATGTACATACATATGTTGAGATATCGGCTAATATAGAGAGTGAAAAGGTTGATGATGTACATGATACTAATATTGAGGATTACAGTCCTCTAGATACAAATGTACATGTTGAGGTTACAATTCCTACAAAGGAACCGACAGTTGCAGAGATTGCACCAAGCGGCGAAGCCACCGATGCAAGTGAGGAAGATATAAAGGATAAATAATTAGAGGAGAAGAAAGGGGAAACTGACAGAGAACTGGTAGTTGGTCCATCATTATTGTTAATTGATACCTCACACGTTGTAAAGAAAAACATAACCGGGATGACTACTATTGAACTCATGATGATGGCACCACAAAAATTAATGAAGGAGGGATCTATAGATAAAGGGATTATTGATCAGTCAATCATTGTTTTACACAAACTAGTCTTAGAGTGCAAGATTGACAATGAAGTGAGCCCATTTGATAATCTTAAAATAATTATTGAGCATATTTCAAAGTATTTTCAATCCTTGCAATAGATTAAAAACTAGAAAGCACTAGAGAGGTTCACTCAAGCTAAAAGAGTTGTATTCGATCAGGTGATTGAATCTAAGAAGAAGAAGATTAATGAAAAGATGAAACTAATAGATAATTATTTGAAGCAGTGTACAAATATTTATAGGGTATGTTGTAACACATATATACTTATAGCTAATGTGGATAAAAAGATAAAAGAATTTTAGGAGAAAATTGCAAATATAGCTAATTATTTTGATGGATTGACTTTATTGACTACATACATTGATGGTCAAATTATGATTTTGGAAGCCCAAAATTTCTGTTCTTGAGAAGGAAAGAGACAAAATCATAAGAAGGGCCAGAAGTCTGAGAGGCTTGGTGAGTCCCCGGTTGGATTCACTCAGTGTACATAAGAAAGAATGTATGGATATGGTTGGAAAGCCTACACTGATAAAGGTAAGTGAGAAAGAGTCATTTGCACATATACTAAATGGACTTGTATCTATTTCTGACACTTTGAAAACTGGCTGGGATACTTATCTTGAGCTATTGGAGAAGGCTTATCTGAAAATTTTGAAATTTGTTATGCTCCGGTAAGATATTTTTGGGATATTCATTGTACAGGTATTTTTGGATCTTTGACATTGTTTTTAGAATTTTTGAGGGCATTGATGTCAAAGGGGGAGTGATATAAATGTGAAAAAGAAAAGAGAAGTAAAAAGAATATGAGTTGTATATATTAGTGGGAGATATGAAGATATGGGATTATGGAGTATTTTGCATTAATGAATATTTAGCTCAGGTGGAGTAGGCAGGATGGAACCGACAGATGAAACCTTGACCATTTTTCACATGAGTGTTGCCATCAATGCCAAAGGGGGAGATTGTTGGAAATTGACACTCAATTGGTTGGTTTCACCATGTTGTCATTGATGGCAACATGGTATTTTGTTTCGATTTCATGTTTTGGTTCAATTGTGTACTGACAAAAACTTCACAAGACACTACACCGGCACTGACATTGATAGGACAGAAGGAATTCTTTGATTATTGGCAATGCAGGTTGACATGGTTTAGAATACAGTTATCGGTATTGGAGGCCGACATCTCTTGGATCTGGCATCGAAATTTTTTTTTTATATTCATGTATTTATGTTATCTAGCCAACATGTAATTATCTTTGTAAGCTGACATAAGGCATGATAAGTTGTATAGGACATATAGGTTAGTTGGATTAGATCATTTTGATATAGATGTGGTGATGGATATGTGAATGTAATATGATGCAAAATATATCAAAGAGATTATTTATGTGAGGATATTTATGTAAGGGTTATTCTGGTAAAGGGTTTAGGGTTTCAGACCGAAATAGATAGAGTTTAAACTGGAACTGTATTCTGGCATAGAAGATGTTGTCTTAGTAGTTCAACACTTCTCCAGATTGTAGTCTGGATTTATGTGTAGTCAGCGAGGCTCCATTTGTGACTGAGCAGTGTGCTCTAGGCTATAAGCCTTCCTGCAAGTGTAGGCCCCTTATATTTTGTAATATCTCTTCATATGGCCAGTGGATTGATATTGTGGGTCAAAAATCTCACCGTGGTTTTTCCTCTTTGAGGTTTTCCACATATAATTTTGTGTTATGAATCTAATTTATTTGTTTGTCTTATTGGTTGTTTTACTTTTTTCAATTCTATATGTACCAATTTACCGGTTGGTGTATGTATGTTTCAATAAGGCTAAAATTAATTCATCTGGTATAACACTGATTCACCCCCCCTCTCTTAGTGTTATTGGATTCCAACAATATGTACATTTTACACAACATCTTACTCATAGGCATATCCTTATAATATTAAAAAAGCCACATGTCATTAACACCTATATGAGTAAATTTTGAATAGCTTCATTCAAGACCAAATACAATTAAAAGAATCTCACAATTACAAGAAATCTATATCCTATAATCTCAAGTGAAAATAAAATTTACAGTATTCAAACTTCTAAGTCTCTACCACACTTACGCTACGCTCCTCTGATACAAACACTCAATGCATCATTTATCTAATAAAATCCTTCTAAGGCACTCTAATCCATTAATTTTACATAATATATATACATAAGCACTCATTGAAGATATGAAATCAATAGTTCCTTTTTGCATTTATCTAACTCATATATTACAAATTCCTAAAATTTGAATGTACTTCTATCCAACTTTTCATAAGATCTAAGAAGCTACCAATTCATTTTACTCTATACACATATTTTATTTACTTAACTAATATCAATATTATCTAATTATTCACTAAGTCTAATGCACTTCTCTGTGGTGTCCTCCCTTGCACACACCATCAAAGGTTCAAAATGAACATGATAGAGACAATGCTTCACACAAAATGAGGGCCCACAAGACTCAACATACAAAACAATCACAGAAGACAATAACAATGACAACATAAGATAAAGTCCAAAAATAAAAAGATGATCAAATCCAATATTAAATCACAAAATGTTGCTGACAAAATCAACAAGAAATAAAATGTGACAAGTGCCACCATAAAGAAAAAAATAGATGAGAAAAGAATAAGGAAATCCAAAAATGAAATTAACTCCAATGATGCTTCACACAAATCACAAATAACTCAAGGCAACATAGCCAACTCATCCAAATCCACATCACAAGGTGACCAATATCAGTCACACCAAAGGGAGTAACTAATACACAACATTCAGGGATACAATCCCCTGAATGTGGTAGAGAGCACACACACAAGACATTTTGAGACCATAAATTTATCTATATATCCATATTCCTTTTATCATTTTTAATGCAATGCAATCTTTACAAAATTCTAGACAATTTTCCTTTAAGAAAGGAGACATATTCTAGGAAGAGATAAAGTGTCTTGCATACACACAAGAAATATACTAATATCATGACTATTGTTCAAGATATCCCATCTATGAAATGACCACATTAACCAAGTTATAATAGAAACAGATGTTATAACTTCAAGATATACTATAACATGCACCATTTCTCTCAGAGCACAATAATTAGCATAATGATGATTAGAATGTCCTACATGATGTCATTAAACAATTTAATAATTCATATATTCACACAAGTAAATTTACTCATAATAAATAGATCTCATTACTTTATCTACAACAAAATTTAATATCAAACTTTTATTACTCCTACTCCTATCTCCTATGATCATTTCCTTAAAACACCATTAACCAGTCACTTTATTTATATTAAACATGAAACTAGGTATCATAGCCTCACTTATATCTACTTTATATCCACTTCCCATCAAATGTCACACAAATTTAGATACATGCTTACATTATTCCGTTCAAACTCGCTTCCATAAATCCTTAACTATTATTATTCATAAACTAAATATTTCTAACATTTCAAGGAAAATTGTCATTTAGGAACACATTACAACTTCATTCAATTCATTATTGATCCATTTTACTAGAATTCATTGAGCAAGTACTTCCTTAAAATTCAAATAAGGTAAAGAGATAACATTTTTATTTGATCTATCCATTCAATCAAACAACACAACTCTTTCACAAATCTAAGGCTTTTATCTTACCAAACCAAGTAAAGGCATAATGATATAATTTCCTAATTTTCCTATACTATACATGCAATGTGCAAATTTTACTTCATTCAACATGTGTACTATAACATGGTCTTTTATCCTACTATTTCGTTAAACTTTCTGCATTATTCATGCAAGAGATATTCTATTTAACTAACTCCTCTTTAAAATGAAAAACATGGATGAAATGCACAAATCTCAATCTTCAAAGAAAATTTTATTCTATCCAAAATTTTCTTTTAATATATCCAATACCATAATTCATCAATGAGTATTCAATTCTTCTTCTTACTATCAATAAACTCCTAGGCACTATGAGTCTTTTACCTAAATGGATAGAAGAGGAAGGAAGAACACTACCAAACAATTAATGTATGCACACAAAAATTATACATGAACAATTTGAATTTTCTAGACATACCATATTTATCGTACCATGCAGCTACTTACATCATTTTCTAAGATATGCAAATTCAACCTTTCATGAGGTCTCCTAACATTACAAATGCAATTAGAAATTTCAAGTCCTTATTGAAAGATATGATAGTTAGAAATTTTAAGCTTTCGGCAGAGAGGACCAAGGCTTTGATACCAATTGTTAGACAGTTCAAATAACCGAAGACAATTGAGAGGGGGGGGGGGGTGAATCAGTTGTCACGGATTACTAGAACTATTAGCAATTAAAACTTTAATACTGGAACCCAAAACATTAATATCAGAATGCTTAAACCAATTAAGCATAAATAATAATCACAGAATAAAATCCATCCACATGACACCAAAATTTATACGTGGAAAACCTGGTAAGGGGAAAAACCATGGTGGGAAGCCTACCCACATTTAGATAATACTTTTGTAGTAAGTATGTGAATTACAATTGAGGGGCCTACACTTTCAAGAAGGCCAACAACTTAGAGCACACTGCTCATCACAAAAGGAGCCTTACTAACTACATAGAAATCCAGACTATAATCCGTAAAAGTGTTGAACTACAAAAGATAGCATCTCCTATGCCTGAGTACAGTTCCGGTTAAGCTCAATACCAGAGGACTAAATCCTCTTACATAAACTCAATTTGATCTCCAATGATCGACCAAATCATCTACTTGAATGATATTACATTATTCACACATTACATTCCTTGACCATAACCTCTAACATAACCATGAGGATCTACAATGAGATCTTACATCTATATATACAAATCCTTGACCATAAACAATTAAGTTGGCCACCAGAGAATAAACCAATTACATAATTACAAACCATGTCATCCTTAGACCAAACAAATAATATCCAACACATATGACATCTCGGAAATACATCGAGAGGTCCAATCCACATGTTACATTAAAGTCGGTCCATAACCTAGATCAACCGGGACCCAGTATAGGTCCACATGCTACAAAAATGATCTACATCCACCAAGTCTCAAACATGATCACCTACAACATCTTGAAACTCCTCCAAAAGCTGCACCAACACCACTTATGCAATTCATCAAAGGTCTTCATCAAAAGATCTATCAGTGAAATCCTCGTCGAAACAAGAAACTAAGCTTCTAAGAAAGCAGGATAGCATCCGAACACCAGACCAAAACCAATTGACAAAATATGAGTATGAGTATCATGAACAAGCCAATTCCATCACCAAACTATATTAGAACCTATCGGATCATGCCAGATCCAAATCAACCAGAAACCACTCAACCTACCAGAACCAGAAGGGTACCAGTAAAGCATCCAAACAGCTAGTGTTGGCATCAATGACAAAATATCAATGCAACACATAATCAATTCCATAAAATGGCCAACAATCTCCCCCTTTGGCATTGATGGCAACACTAGATGTGAAAAAACATCTAAGTACCAAGAAATGCCAAACAAGTCTCCCCCAATGGAAGACAACCAACAATCTCCCACATACAGCTCTGAATGTTAATATATCTCCCTTTTATTTTCTTATTCACATCTCTCCCCCATTGAATTTTTCTTTTTCTTTTTATTTCTTTGTCTTTTTTCACATCAATATCTCTCCCCCTTTGACATCAATGCCATAAATCTGACAAAAATATCAAAATAAAAACATAAACCACTAAATCCTAAAGCTGACTACTCCCCTTGAGAAGTAGCATCCCACATTAGTGCCAAAATGAATAGATTGTTATGCCTTGCATACCTAACCCCCATTAGTTTCCTTCTATTGAAAATATGGGTCCCCCTTTTTTGTTTTGCTTTGTTTCTTGTAGCTTTGCTTGGAAACCTCAGAACCCCAGAGTTTTGAGGTCTCCTCTCTTTGTTTTTGCTTTGTCCTACTATGGAATCCCAGAGTTCTGAGGTAGGTGTTTGTTTGCTTATTCACAACTTTGGAACCCCAGATCCCCAGAGTCCCAAAGTCATGCCTTGTCCTTTTGTTGAAGCCTCGGAACTTCAAAGTTCTGAAGTCCCGAGTTCTTCTTGTTTTGTTTTGTTTTGTCTTACAACCTCAGAGTCCCGAGGTTGTCTTGTCTTTCAACCCCGGAACCCCAAAGTCCCGAGGTCATTTTGTTCCTTTTCACCATGAAACCCTAGAACCCCAAATTCTCGAGGTCTTTTGTGTCTTTTTTACCTTGGAACCCCGAATGATCCAGGGGATCATTGTCACTAAATTTTTAAGTTTTCCACATGCTCCATATTTTTGTTCCATCATAAATATTTTGGAATATTGACTCCAATGCAACTCATTTCATGTGAAACAGGGTCTGTATAGAGGTCGTTAAAAAAAAGGTGAAAGATTGACCTTTTCAAAACTGGTCAAGGTTGGTATCATCTCGAAGGTCTCATCAAGATGATTCTGATGATGTTTATTTCGTCAAAATCGGAGATCGTATGCACAAGTTATCACTGGTCAAAGTTGTTTGATCAAGTTGACCAAAGTTGACCAGTGATGTCAACATGACATCATCATGTTGTTTACGTAGAGCAGGTGACGTGGCATCTTCAACTAACTAATGATGGACACATGGAAAATGAGTTGGCATTTATTATATGTGAAAACACCGCCCAAGTTAATTAAAAAATAATAATGAGGGAGATGGTGGGCCCAAGCCACCCCTCCATAATGTAGATGCACATCAAACCTCATTTTTAGCAAATGCTATATTTTAATCCCAACTAATTTATAACAAACAACCCTCAGATTTTTCTTAAGGAAAAAAACTAAGGAAGTCTGAAATTATGGTAATTTAAGGGCTTAAATTAAATATTAAAAGATTACTAAATCTTTTTAATGGATTGGGATTATTTTGGGGGGATATTATTAGTCCCATATTTTAGAATAAATATTAAAACTATTATGAGGGGTTTATAATTTTTCCCTATGGATTATTAGGGAATTTCCTAAAGATTTTTAGTTATAAATGGAGATATGGGTATATTTGCAAATAATATGGTTTTAGTTCATATTAGCAAATAAATTTGTATAAAAGGAGGTATGTTGGACATTTGGAGGGGGATAATTTTTGTAAGTGGATTTGGGAAATTAGTCAAGAGATTGGAGAAGAAATTTTGGCTAAGTGTTTTCTAAGTTTTTTTTGTAATTTGCAAGTGGTGAAGCAAGAGGAAGCTATTGTGGATTATGGTACTTCACTCCTACACTTCAAAAAGTGGCATTGTGTGGATAGGAGTAACTTTGTAACTCTTTGTAAACTCATTTTTGGAGCATAATTGGATCGGTCTCACCCAATTGGGCAGACCCGGAGACGTCACCTTGTGGTGAACTCCATAATCAACTCCTATTGTTTGTGTCTCCTTTCTCTCTATTTTTTCTATTTCATCACTTCAATTTATTTGTAATTAAACATTTATGTACATGCTAATTTCAATTTGTTAAGCTTTGTAACATTAGCATTTTTATGCAATCAGTCATAGATCCTTAATCAGATCACCGAAGTCCTGAGGTCTTTTGCTTGTTTTCTTTTGTTTGTCACCTCAGAACCCCAGAGTCCTGAGGTCTTGTTTAAGGCAATTGTACGCACGAAGTTTAGGGGGTATAAATAAGAGGAATGAAATTTTCTAACTTCATTTGTGTAGTAAAGTTTATCATAGCTCCTAGTTGCCACCTCCTGACTTTGCGCCCCCATGTTGGCAAGTGTCTTGCTTGTTTTCTCACCAATTTGGTGAATTTTTTCTCCCTCCTTGTGATTCTGTGTTTAGATCTTGTTGTTTGTTTAGTTTTTTTGTTTTGATTTTCTTTTAGGGTTTTTTTTCTCATTTTTCGCATTTTCCACATGCCCTAGTTTTCCCAACCCTAGAACCTCGGACCCCCAGAGTTCCGAGATGGGTAGTTTTCCTTCACCTTGGGACTCCAGAACTCTGGAGTCCCGATGTTGTTTCCTTTGGTTGTATCTTTTTATCCCAGAACCTGAGATCCATGAAGTTTCGGATCAACTTGTAATTTTTGAAGAGAAATACCCTAGACCTCGGAACCCCGGAGTCCCGAGGTCCTTTCTTATTGGGTCACTATGTTTAACCCCAGATCCCCAGAGTTCCAGAATATCTTCTGGATGCCTTGTTGATCTACCCCGAAACCCTGAGGTTCCGAAGTTAACTTTTTCTATCTACCCCAGAACCTCAGAGTTGTGGACTCTGTTAAGTTTATCCACCCCAGAACCTCGGAACTTCGGAGTTTCAGAGCTTTTGTTTCAAGCTTGTCCACCTTGAAACTTCAGAACCTCGGAGTTCCGTGGTCACTTGTCTTATAAGGGAATTATCTACCCCGGAGTCCTAAGGTGGATGATGTTATTAATCTTTTTATCTATGCAATGGACTAATTCTTTATTCTTTCTTCCAGATTAAAATGTTTAGATGGGCACAATTTCCAGCAAGAGAGGCAAGGAGATAGACAAACTTCCCGTGACAATGAATTATCAATATCAAGGACAGGTGTATGTGTCAAAGATGGATGACCAGATTAAGTGGGCAACCGACATAGAGGTAGGGAATATTGAGATAGAGGATATTAAAACACAATTGGAATGACCAAGGCCAGAGGCCCCGCTAAGAAGGATCAAAAGATCAGGCCTGGTGGAGGCAACCATCTTCCCACAGTCAATCCAATCTCTTGAGTTTATCATGACTATTGCACCATTTTATGATGTAGATACAAGAAAGTGTATGGATGCTCAGGGTAGGACAATAATCAACTTGTCTGCAGATATGCTAGGATTTGTGTTTTTCATCCGTGCAAGAGATGAAGTACTCCTGACTACTAAAGAAGAAGCCCTCGGGATATGAAACAATAATATTACTTCAAATAAGAGACACATGAATGAAAAATGGTTAGAGGAAGAGAGAGAAACAAGGCTAAAAGCCACAGATGTGATGAGAGCAGACTTTAGGGAACCATAGAGAGATTTGATCATCATGCTAAGGAAGGCCTTTGGCAATCCAGATTACAAGCATTTCCATCCCTGGATGTTCCAGTTTATGACCACCATCCTCATAGGGAAGCAATACTTTGACTGGCCCAAATCCTCTCTGACAACATCCATAAATATATGGTGGGAGTATATCAAACAAAGAGGTTCTTTTTCACTTCCTATGTTATTTGAGTGGCTATCGGAGTAGGTAAGTTCCCAGGATTATGTTGGCATTTTTAATGATTTCATTGTGATTGTCATTGATGGACACACACTTGCTATGAGATAACTTTTTGAATGTATGAGTTATGCTCAACCAGTATTTGTTCCAAACTGGTATTATGTAGTAGTCTTTAGACTACCAGTGTTACTAATCTCAAGCAACATGAAGACCTCAAGCGGTTCGAGGATCTCAAGCGGAACAGAGAAAAGGAACTAAAGCAGTAGTTATCATTTTCCCATTCTTCATTTTTGTCAACCAATAATCTGTTTAATAATTGAATCGGTATTACTCTGAGTTACCAACCGGTAATCAGTAAAGTTGTATAATATTCTGTGATGAGTTACCAACTGGTATATTTTGTGATGAGTTACCATCTACCGACACTTTGACGGTGATTTTGTGCCATGTTACCAAATGTGTCTAGATACACTGAACCTAGGAACTTGCAATGTAATCCTATTGGACCGACATGAAATTAGATTCCTTTTAAGGACATCATGTCTAGGGTTTTAGTAGTTGTTAGGGTTTAAGGTGATTGCTGACATTGTTGTATATGCGATCACAGAAGAAGAAATAGAGTGTGAAGTGTCTAAAGATTGAAGTAATGCTGAAATGCATTAATAATGAGCTATCAAGGATCTAACCAAGCATTCTGTGCTAGTATTTAGATCACTCACTTGTTGATTACTCACATCTTTGACAAGTATTGAAACCCTTAACCAGGTAGGCTTGGTAGAGCCTGTATAAATCCTCTAACAAGGTGGTTCACAACTATGGATCTAAAATCCTCTCACAAGGTAGTCTTTAATTGGACTTATCTCCTAACAAAGATTGAGATTCCTAACAAGATCTGTTCTGGTAAAGAACATTGTATGACCTTAACCGGTCTGGTTACTATTCTGCAGATAGTTACTTGTGAGTTTTGTCTCACCATGGTTTTTCCCATTTGGTTTTCCACATCAAAATCTCTTATGTTATGGTGATTGTGCTTCTGTGGGTGAATTCCTTATTTGCTATTTGGTTTGCATGTGTGTTAACCAGTTTGTTTGTAAAACTATTTTATCAGTTTACTGCTAGACTATTTAAGTGTTTGAGTACAATATTTTTTGGTATACTAATTCACCCCCCCCCTCTTAGTATTCATCAGATTACAGGTAGAAGGCCAGCTAGGAGATGGGGAAGGGCAGAAGAAAGTTTGGGAGTATTACTCACAACTCCCTCTAGATAATGGGAAGGCACACTTCAAGAGAATCAATCATGCATTCCTCTTCCCTATTGTCATCAAGCTCACAAGTGATCTAGGATACCGAATAAGCCCTAAAGCAATGGTGATCATCTAAGAATGGGCATGTTGGTTCATCCAAAACCAGCATTCTACATACATCAGGGGCAGTGGGTTCACAGGGAACCTGATGCTATTGCCACGATATTCCAATGACCACATCATTTTGTTAGAGTATGTCAGGAAAATGTTTGGCCTCCAATCCCTATTGTCATTGAAACACAAGGCATGGATAGACTTCTCAGTTTCCATTGGATATTTCTCTTATTAAAAAATTCAGGTAGCAAAGATTGCAGAGAAGGAGCTCCAAGATCTAAATCTTAAAGAATTTGATTATGCAAGGGAGTATTATGATCCCTATGGAAAGCTCAAACAAACCATGCCTAAGGCATATGAGGGGCACAAGCCTAGATTGGAGAACTTTTGGGAGAACCTCTAGGATAGTTTTAAGGTGAGAGAAAAGAATTATTATAGAAACCAATCTCCCCAAAGAGCTGAGGGATGATGAAGAACTATTAGACCCTATATATAAAGAACAAGAAAATGACAAAATTCCTCTCTCTCCTATAAGGTGGTCAACACATAAAGATTCAAATATAGATCGAGTAACCCAAGCAGTAATCAATACGACTAGACAGTGGCTTAGTTTGAGGGTTAGGCCAAGCGCTTCAAAAGAGAAGCAGAAGGAATTCACCTCAAATGTGCCTCAATCAAGGGGTTATAAGGAGTATTCTTGCAAAACAAGGTCTAGTTATAGGAAGAATGTGTCCATTGACCTAGATGAAGCAGTTGAGCCTAAAGAAAGTATCGATGTATTGATGAAGAAGCTTCATGAGAAAATGATAAAATTTGAACTATTGAAAAAGGATGAAGACTTTGGAGTGAGAGAAGGGTTGGGTATTGTGTCACTAGCATAGGTTCTTCCTGTGAGAAAAGTAATTGGGAAAACTCTAGAAGATGGTGCTCAGGAGGAAGAAGAACAAGGAAAGACAGATGAAGGTGCACCCACTCAACCTCCATCTACAGCTACATCACAAGCCCCAGTTACGACTCCCCCTATGCCACCACCAACTCATATAACAACAATGCCTCCTAGAACACAGACATTTAGGCCTACCATAGAAACTGTGAGTATCCATAATATTGAAACAAACTCTTACCAAGAGGAGGAATAGCCTCGGGAACAACAACCACTTGGAGGGGAGAAAGAATGAAATGAGGCCGAAGATTTGTTGAATGAAAGATTAATCTCAATCCCTTTGGACCAGGAGGATCTCCTGAAAGATATAGCTGTCACGTGAGGTACGAGAGAAATGGATAAAGATGGCAGGGCATTTGGGGAGGAGGTCAGTGATAGGTTGGGAGAGTTGCACAAGCAACAATAGTTAAACATTGATATAGCTCTCTAGTGTGGTCTTGCTCACCAAAATTCTTCACCTCAAGGTCTTAAGCACACAGGGACATAATAGAAAGATGAAGCAGAGGAATGGTTGGATGTGCACATTATGATCGCCGACATAGTGCCTCACGAAGGTGATAAAGACAAGGATGTGCCACAATGGTTGGAATTCACCTTCGAGAGAAAGAAGAGGAAAGTAGTGTTACCAAAGGTTTCACTACAAAATGCAATCATAGAGGAACCAAGCAAAGTTAAGAAATCCAAGACTATGCATCATCTATCAAGAAGAGGTTCCGGTGAAGTGGTTGCGGATGTGGTCGTTCCTCTGTAGGTAGAAGGTCAAAGCTCCCCAAAGCACCAAATGTCTTAGGTAAAATTGGGTAAGAAGACAAAGTGGGGGGAGTTAGATACTTTGGAACTAGCTAGCAGTGTCATCAGGGGACAAATGGAGAAGGAATATATCTCTCATGCAGAGGTTAAAGCACAACTGGAGCAGTATAAGTAGTTGTTGGTAGAAATTGGCAAGCCTCTAGATACTTGCAAAAATGATAATCTACCTTCAACCTCATCACTCCCAGAGGGAGAGGTAAAAGCATTTCTAGAGGTAAGATAGGTGGCTACCACAACAAAATCATGGGCCTAGATAAATACCTCAAAAATTAGACTATTTTTGCAAAATACCATGAAGGAGTACAAGGAGGAAATACAGATAGGAGGAGCATTAGCTTCTTTCTCTCAACAATGGGAGTGGAAGCTCAACATGTTCAACAAATAGTTCTAGGTATTAAGTAAGGTTTTGCACCTACACGAGGAAATAATCATAGAGGAGGTCCTCTTGGGTGGAGACAATTGTAAGAATTTACAGTCTTACACATACATTTTGGAGTTGAAGATGGAAATGATTTAGCAGTATGTGAAGGACGTAGTAGACATTCGAGTTCCCCTCCTCAAAATGGTATTAAAATATGAAGATTTTGTAAGACACTTACTCAGAGTTTTTGGGCTAGGGATAACTGATACAGGAATTATGGAAGAAGAGTAATTACTCAGCCAGTGGGATGCATATGAGGCCCATCATTTGGGACCTCCGGTTCAATTTAATGTTACATTAATGGATAGATATATGCATTTGATTATACAATGTCAGCAAGCTATAGATATAGTGGCGGAGTTAGAGAATAAAAGGAAGAATGAAGAGGAAGTTTTGAAAAGTATAAATTCATAATCATGCATGTTGTTGATCCTATTGTCAATGTAGTTTCATGCATCATTAATAATTATAAGTCCTATAAAAAGAAGTAGAAGATAAACACATAGTTGCTAAAGACAGTAGGACTTTTGAGAAGAGATTTTGCATGACTTCCCCACTGGTACTCCCACTACATCTCCAACTCGTGTTTGAGTTTTGAACAAAATTCTGCATGACTACAAAAGCTTGGCTCATATAGCATGGTCTTCGTAGTGCTCACCTAACCTTCATTTCATAGTAGTTAACTGGAGTCTAGAGATAGAAATTTGCAAGTTAACTACAACTCCTAGCTTTTGATTTATTTATTTAGATTAGGTTTATTTCCTATAAAGTAGGGCAGAAAACTATATAAATTGAGGAGTTTGATTCATTTATAAGGGTCCACAAATTGATGATTTGAGGCCCACTTAGAAATATTAGATTATTCTTTCAAATTGTTATAAACTTGAGTTATTTTTGTTATATATTCTTTGAAATTAATATAAGAAACAACTTATAGATTGCTCGATCTATGCATATGTTCTACAAGTTTTCTCTTTGTAATCTGGTAATGTCTATTATTTGAAATCAGCAACATGTTCTAATCTTTTGTTTATTTCTTTATGAATCATATTGCGTACGCAAGTGGTGTATGAGAATTACTGGGATAGACAATATTTTGGTGATATTCTTTCCAAAAGTCTGTGAAGTTGCTGATTTTGCAGGTTTACTAGAGGTTCATTATTGAATACTGATTTGGATAATATTTGATGATTTTTGGATTACAGGGTACTAATTGAGCAATTCGTTAAGTTGTCATTGAATTGGTTTCATTGTTATTTTCTTGTTTCCCTACCTCTTGCAATTTATTTTTAGAAGAATCTTAAAACCATAAAAATACAAAAAAAAAGGAAGTTAAGTTATTAACGATTAGTGGGATTTAGTTTTAACCAACAGGCCCCTTCACAGGTACAACCACATCAACCATTGGGATGCCCATCACCGTTGAGACCCGACTATAGAGACCTTGGAGTGATTAGTTCCCTAGAACTTATTGCTTTTTAGGAGAGGTGGTGAGTGTTCACATTGGCTACCTGACTGTTGGCGAGTGTGTCAAAACAGTCGTCAACAAGTATCTCGAATAGTGCATGTCGGATTGATGCCAAACCAAATCAATCAAGACTCTACTAGAGGGGCAGAAACTCCCAATCTGTCTCTCAAGTACTCAAATTATTCCTTGGGAAAAGGTTTAGTGAAAATATCTTCAATCTGAACTTTAGTATTCACATAAACTAGTCTAACTTCATTTGCTTCCACCTTTTCTTTCAAAAAGTTATACTTTATAGATATGTGCTTTGTTTTAGAATGAAATGCGGAATTCTTTGATATATCAATAGTAGTAGAGTTATCATAGTGAATAACTACAAGTGCATCACAATCCACCTTTATATCCTTCAACATTTGCTTCATCCATAAAACTTGTGTACAATTAGTAGCAATAACAACATACTCAGCTTCAAAAATAGATAAAGAAGTGCATGACTGTGTTCGTGCTAATCCATGAAACCAACTTCTTTCTAAGAAAGAAAGCTCCACTAGACATGCTTTTCCGATCATCAACATCTCCAACCCAATCAACATCTGTATATGCGCATAAAGTAAAGTTGTCATTCTTAGGATACCACAAGCCATATTGTGATGTAGCTTGCAAGTATCTAAGAATCCTTTTCACCGCAATCTCATGATTTTATCTAGGATCACTCTGAAATATTGAAACAATACACATAACATTTATAATGTCAAGCCTAGTCTGAGTCAAATAAAGAAAACCTCCAATCATAGATTTGTATCTTGTAGGATTTGCCGGTGTAGAAATATCTTTTCTTGTCAATTTCTCACTTGTAACCATAGGAGTACTTACCGGTTTAGAATCTCCCATACCAATTTTCTTCAACAATTCCTTATCATATTTAGTTTGATAGATAAAATTACCTTTGTCAATCTGAGTAATCTGTAAACCTAAGAAAAATTTCATTTTACCAATCATAGACATCTCAAATTCTTTCTCCATATTCTTAGAAAATTCTATGCATAACTTATCTTCCCATCCAAAAATAATGTCATCAACGAATACTTCAATAGTTAGTATATCATCATTAGTAATCTTATAATGTAAATTACTATCAGCACTACTATTAGTAAAACCAAGCTTCAAAAGATATTTATCCAATCTTGCATACTAAGCTATAGGTGCTTGTTTCAATCCATATAAAGTTTTCCTCAACCTGTAGACCATATTTGTATCATCTGATAGTGAAAAACCATCAGCTTGTTCAATATAAACTTCCTCATAAAGATCTCCATTCAAAAATGCACATTTAACATCCATCTGATAAACCTTGTAGTTTTTATAAGAAACATAAGCAAGAAATAATAGTACAGCTTCAATCCTAGCTATTGGTGCAAAGATTTCTCCATAATCAATTCCTTCCTTCTAAGAATATCCTTTACAAACCAATATAACCTTATTCCTTATAACTTTACCATCTTCATTCAATTTATTCCTAAAAACCCATTTAGTTTTGATAATATTTTTAATTTTAGGTTGGGGAACCAAGGTGCATGTGTTGTTTTTGTCAAACTGATCTAATTCTTCTTCCATTGCTTTCAACCAATATTCATCTTTACATGCCTCAATTACTGATACTGGTTCAACTTGTGAAATTAAACATACCTCATTAGTTGCCAGTCTTCTTCTTGTTGTCACTCCATTGCTCTTATCCCCAATGATCTAATTTTCTAAATGATTCAATCTCACATACCTAGGAGTCTTTTGACTTTCTATTCCTCATCCCCATTCTTCAGTTACTGTAGAATTCTCTAATAGTGCCAAAGTAACTAGTTCAACACTTTGTTCTGGTAAAGGTTCTACCAGTTCAGATATAATCATTTCCACTGTCGGTTCCTTCTCATAAACTTTGATTTGACTTTTGTTCAACTCATCTACTTTGACATTAGCACTCTCCACAATTCTCTGCAATATCTTGTTATAACATCTATATTCTTTTCTTTCATTAGAATAACTAATAAATATGCCTTCATCACATCTAGGATCAAATTTTCCAATGATATCATCTCTCCTGATATAACATTTACTACCAAAAATTATGAAATACTTAACTATAGGTGTGTTGCCAAACCATAATTCATAAGGTGTCTTACCAGTTTCTCCTTTGATATGTACTCTATTGAATGTATAAACTATTGTGCTCACTGCTTCTCTCCAGTAGATATGAGGTAGACTAGCTTCAATCATCATTGTTTGAGCAACATCCAAGATAGTTTTGTTCTTCCTTTCCACAACTCCATTCTATTAAGGTGTTTGGGGAGCAGAAAATTGTCTTCTTATACCATGCTTCTCACAAAAGTTATTAAACTCATGAGATGTGAATTCTCCACCATGATCTGACCTTAAATATTTAATCTTCAATCCTATCTCTGTTTCCATTTTAGCCTTAATGATTTTAAACTTTTCAAATGCTTCTAATTTTTCTTTTAGAAAAGTAACCCACATCATTCTAGAATAATCATCAATGATTAACATGAAAAATCTATCACCTTGAAAACTTTTAACTCTAGCAGGGCCACACAAATCAGTATGAATAAGATCAATAACATAATTTGATTTATCTTGTATACTCTTAAAAGAGGTTCTGACCTGTTTACCCATTTGACATTCTTTACATACTACATTATAGGGTTTCATAATCTTAGGTATATCCCTAACTGCCTTAGTTGAAATGATCTTCACAATGCAATCAAAATTTACATGACACAACCTTTTATGCCATAGCCAACTCTCATCAATCTGTGTAATCAAACATGTCTTCTCACCGGAGTTAAAATAAAATATATTACCTTTTGTCTGTGGACCGGTTTGCAATCTCCAATATTAACTATAATTGAAATCCCTTATCTATGAATTGTCTTACACTCAAAAGATTATATCTTAAACCTTCAACATAATAAACATTGTTAGTATTGTTCTTACCATCAAATGATATAGTTCCTTTTCCTTTGACCATACATGCTTTGTAATCTCCAAATCTAACTAGACCACCATCAAATTCTTGCAAAGATATAAACTTCCCTTTATCTCCAATCATATGATGTGAACAACCGCTATCAATTACCCATTCATCCTTGTCTTCAATTTTAGTAGCAAGTGCATTCTCTTCAGGTAAATTCTCTTCCAGTGTTGGATCATCTTCCTTGATAGCAAGGAACACCCATTCCTTCCCATTTTTGGAACCACTAGCAGAGTCTTATATTGGTTCATCATCAGAATCAACAATGCCTTCCTCATATGCTATGTAGCGTGATTTGTCTCTATTTTTCTTGAACTTATACTTGTTCTGATATCTAGGGTTAGGTTTAAATGATCTTCTAACTCTTTCTTCAAAGCTTGAATTCCTTTCAGGACATCTAGATGCAAAATGACCAATCTTATTACATGCAAAATGTAGACACCTAAAAATGTCTCATTGATCATGAACTAATTATTCCTCTAATTAGTTAAATAATTCTTTAATTCTTTAATTAATTTAATTAACTTATTCTTCTATTTCATATTTCCTCATCATTTCACTAATTATTCTGTTTTCTTATTCTATCATCATTTAATCATTTTAATCATTTTCTAAATATTAATTAAATATTTATCATTTAATTAATTATGGTTAATTCCCCAATTTAAATAATCTTTATTATTTAAATAAAGTACTAATTATTCAATTTCTATCTCCAATCATCTACTCATTCAACCCTTTTCTAAATCTTAATTAAATATTTATTATTTAATTAATTGTGATTTAATTCCTTTAATTTAAATAATCATTATTATTTAATTAAATTTCATTTCTACATAATTAAATAGTTTCTTTAAATTATTTAATTAACTAATTAATTCTTTCATTTCTAAATCCCCAAATTCTAATTTAATTTAATTTCATATTCTTCTAATTCTTCCAAATTCAATTACATGTGCATGATTTCAAAAACCAAATTGAAAATCAAAGTTAAGTTCTAAATATATTCAAATACTAAATTGAATTAATAAATTCAATTATTTGAATTAATATCTCATGCAAAGATTAAATTGAAAATCTAAATCTAAATGCAAGCACATGCTAAATTAATCAATTCAATCAATTAATTAATTAAATCATTTATCCCTCCAATCTCTATTTCCATCTTTCAGTTAGCTTTTTCTAAATTAAGCTCTCTATGTCATCTTCTTTATTTCCTCCAATCTTTCTTTTACTTCCTTCAGTTAACTCTTTCATCAATCAGTTAACTCAATTAATCTATTCAATCTATTGAGTTTCACTCCTACAATCAGTAGTTCAACTATCAATTTTCATGTGAGCTCACCTGAGTTCCACCTCTTGATCAATTTGTTCCACCTTTCAATCAATCTTCTCCAATTTTCTATAAATTGGGCATCCAATCTCCATTTTCAATAATCAGGAACTTCGAATCTATGTCACTTGCAGGTTACCAACACAATATCTAAGAGCCATGATATCACAGAGAGGAGAAGAGAAATGGAAGCAATATGCAATCTTGGGATAGGGAGTTTTGCTTTGATTTGACTTATAATTCTTATTTCTTGATATTGCATCTTTTCATTGTCTAGTTTGTTAGATTTGTTAATTAGATAGGGATACGTGATTTCCATTGTTTCTAATTGATTACATTTTATTATGATGAATTCTAGCATGCATTACATTTTGGTGAACCCGTCGTGAATTAACAACAATTTAACCTTCTTTATTTTTTTGTATGATTTTTGCAGATTGTGCTGATTTTTTATTTTTTTGCAGGTTGCATGAATTTCGAGAAAAGATTTTTTTGTCATGCAATCAAGCATTCATCGTCACACAATCGCATAGACAACATTACACATTCAACCCTTTGGGGTCACACATTCATTTTGACAGGGTCACGTATTTGCCCTGTCCAAATCGTGCAATCGCCCTTTTTGGATCATGCATCCACAGGGTTAATTGTTGTTTAAATTTTTCTTTTGTCTATTATTTATTATGTTTAATTCTGCCTCAAATTGGGTTAATCTGGGATCAAATTGCTTTTATTTTATGATTTGATTATAATAGTTTATGGCAAGAAAATTTCAATTTAGGATTTCGGGTGCAAGAAGGACGAAACAACAAAGGAGAGAAGCCAAACGCTATCAAAAGGTTCTTCAGGCAAAAAAATTGATACTGGATTCAGAAGAACAACTAGCTTTTGATAGATATAATAACTTAGTTCTTTCTTATCAAGTTAAATATGATCTAATCAATATTGAGTGGATAATGAGAGATTTGGCTAGGGCTTCACAATTGGTTGTGCAGATTCCAGATCGGGTTTAGTTTTCTATTTTTTTTTAGTTTTTAACTTTTATTGTTATCTGCCTTTTGTCACACAATCACCCTGTTACTGCTACGCAATCGATCAATCTCCATCACGCATTCGGTATGTCAGATTTACGCATTCGCTTTGACAGATTCACGCATTCGGTCTGTAAGTATCACATAATCACACAGGTAAAATTATGCAATCGCCTCTGTCAAGTTTTGAGTTTCTATTTTCTGTTATGTTTGGTTTTACTACTAATCTTCTGTTTACAGCCTATGGTGGATTTGTAGAGAGGATTAGATTAGTATTTTTGCATGCACACTTTACACTTCATTTTTGGTGCTTAAAATCAACAATAGTTAAAATTGACATGCATGGATAATCTCACACTTCATTGTTGGTGCTTAAAATGAACATGGGATAAAATTGACATGCATGGATAATCTCACACTTCATTGTTGGTACTTAAAGTGAACATGGGCTAAATTTGACATGCATGTATCTCACACTTAGTTTTTGGTGCTTAAAATCAACAAATGGTTAAAATTGACATGTATGCCTTCATACTTGGATTTGGTGTTTAAAATAGACATGCACATGCATATCTAACACCTAAATTTGGGCTATAAAATGAACATGAATCAAGATGCATTAGATTAAATCATTTTCTTTTTCTTAAGGCAAATAACTTTTTATTGTGTCTGGGGTGGACCTACTATTGTACTAACTGACTTTCCACCCGCCTTCGGGGTCTTGGGAGAAAGAAGCAAGGTGACAATGACATTCGATTTTTTTTATTCTACATAATGAGGGGTATCTTTGACTGGGGATTTCATCACCCCATAGAGGTAATTTGAATTGGGATGCATTGGGGATATCATCTTGTTAGAAATTAGGATCTTAGGATACTAACCATTATAAACAAGATTATAAAGTAAATGAAATATGAAACATACATGCAAAATGTACACAGTACACAAGATATACATGGGGAAAACCCTTTTGGGTAAAAAACCCCATAAAGCATCATTTAATTAAAACACTTACAAATATAGTCTATAATAAAATAGACATGAACCGGGGACACTCCTCCAATACTTCCACATGGCCAATAATACCTTATATGCATAGTGATACAACTCACAATAAAGCTCCAAATTCACACACCTCTCAAATGAGAGATAACCTCCTTAAATATAGGAGGAAGGGTGACTTCACTAGTCATACCTTTTCAATAACCCCCACTTATAAATAATTAATAATCTAATAGTTATTAGATTATAATTATTTCAAATGGGATATGCTTATAAAGCATATAATATATAAGGTTTTATAACCTTATATTAGAACATTATATATAAATGTTATAAGGATGTGATCCCTAATAACATTATGTTCTAACACTCCCCCTTAATGTTAATAGGGGATCACATGTCAATTTCCATAAAAGAAAAAATGAAGCACCCCAGTAATGTAGGTCTTCTTTGACAGTGATAAACAGGGACACAAATATATGCCAACATGAAGATCATGCATTCCGGACTACATGAAAGTCATCTTGTCATAATTTATAATCCCAGTGTTTTAAAAATGATGCTGTGAGGTCTTAAAAATTATGTTGGAGCCATGGTCCCCTCAAATTAGCCTCTCCCTAGGTTCATTACATAGTGCCCGTAGGTCTTAATACAATTCTTTTACAAGTGGAAGTTTTACAAGGAGAAGAATTTACAATATGCCCGTAGGACTTAAAAAAATCTGCCCGTAGGTCTTACGATATTGTGCCTATAGGACTTAAAAAAATAAAGGATTTAGCCACTAGGTGGTGTCATTGACATGCACACTCCCCCTCAATGGCATCACCTAAGGCCAAGCATTATTTGAATTTGGAGCATATAATGCCTAAAGGTCTTATGCCTATTAGGTCTTAAATCTAGGATTCAGCCACTAGGTGGTGTCATGTACACTCCCCCTTAATGGCATCACCTCAAAGCCAATCACTACATAGAGGATTTCAAAGTGATGGCTAAAAATATAATATATAGTATGTGCTCATGATCTTCAAAGTGTCTTTATTATAAAATTCTTTCACTTGAGTGAGGTGCCCATGATCTTCAAGGTGCCTTTATTATATAATGCTTTCACTTGAGTGAGGTGCCCATGATCTTCAAGGTGCCTTTATTATAGAATGCTTTCACTTGAATGAGGTGCTCATGATCTTCAAGGTGCCTTTATTATAGAATTCTTTCACTTGAGTAAGGTGCCCATGATCTTCAAGGTGCCTTTATTATAGAATGCTTTCACTTGAGTGAGGTGCCCATGATCTTCAATGTTTATTTTGATCTTTAGAAATGATATTCTCTAGAATGAGTAAAGTAACTTCAAGTAATATGGTACTTTCATATGTATCCAAATGGAACTCTTCCATAAATCTTCAAGGCCATATTGATTCTTTAAGAGCTACATTCATATTTTGTCCATTTGATTCAAAGACACATAGAAGATAGTCTCCTTATTATTGCCGCATCCATGTAATAGCACTTGCACCATATGTTTTGAAGGCATAACCTCGCCATAGAAGAAAAAATATAGTTAGTAACATAGTAATCAACTTCATTTTTGGTGCAAAGAAAGAACATAATATTATTTTTGTCATTTGCCAAAGATCATATAATATTCCTTATAAAAATATAGTCCAATGATTGGTAGAAAGGAGAACAACATATACTTTCATGAGAATAGGAATGAATAATTTGTTGTCTTGTTTAAAATACAAAAATAGACATGCTACTACATATAGTAATGATCCATAAAAAATTAGGCAACAGGTGAGCTATCCTTTCTAGGTTTGCTCCCCAGACAGTTTATAAGGGTGATAGTCACCCATTATAAATAGTATGATTGAAAAAAAGAATGGATCAAATATAGAACAAAATAACAAATCTCTTGGATATCAAAAAAAATGCTAATGAGAAATTTTTAAATTTACGTATGCATATTTAATAGCCTCTATATTTCATAGGTAAATATTTTATCCTCTATCTATAGATGATCATTGTGATAATTTGATAGCAAATCATTCGTACATCAAACATAGTACAAGTAGGATTCTCCTCAATATTAATATAATGCATATCCTTCATCAAATACTAAAAAAAAAATTTAAGAAAATTCATGATGTTCCTTTATTCCTACTAGTTCATATGTGACTTTTTCTGATGCACTTAAAGGACTAATATAAATAATAACAGGTACTTTGGGAGGGCCACTTGAAGGGCATGTGGCACATTAAAGTAAAGTTAGTTGATTGAAGATTCAAAATTCATTCCATGGGTCTTAAATATATATGAAGACTTCCTTTTATTTATTGTATTTTTTTAAATATTGAAATTAGATGGGAAATGTCTTAGGTAGACAATTATATGATAATGACAATGGATACCAAAAATTACCCTATCAAAATGTAGTTTGAGATATTCCCATAATAATAACATGCCAATTAAAATGACAAAGAGACCTCAAATATATGGCTTGCTTCTAGATACCATCAGGCCAATTTATATGCTTAGAATGGGTGTAGAATAAAGATTAATACATACAAGAAAGCCTAGATTATGAATATAGACAATGACATAAGGAATTTAATTATCATTATGATGGTCGACTTCCTCATATGGTGGATCATTAATGTAGCCGACATCATTAATATGTGATCAATGATTATATTACAAAAGACTTTGTTGATATGATATGGTTGACCTCAATGCTAGTCATATTACTCATTATGTGGCTGACATCTTCAATTACTATATATGTGACTTCAAAAATAAATAAAGGAACTGATATGTTTAGCCAATATTAGCAAGACATCGATAATATTGGAGATACATATATTTAAGGAAGCACTGATTAGAATGAAGACAAATAAGGTGTGATCCAAGTTCATAAGAATCCTGGTGACTAGGGTCACCATGGAGGGAGCAAGCAAGGGTGTCATATTATCTGATACAAATTGGATAAAGTAATAATCAAAGAGGAATCCCAAGTGTAAGATATCATATTTGCAGTTGTACTAGATAAGTCAATCAAGCTATTTATAAGAAAAAAGAACTCCTTGCCTTCATCCCCGAATATAAAATTGTGCAAATTCTTAGAAAAGGCAGGTTTAGGTGTTAAACTTGTCGAAGGAAAATACAAAGGCTTTATCTCTTGGCCTCGACCCCTAGATCTGACAAAGAATCTAAATAAGAAATTGTCTTATTATGGTAAGGCTTCACAATTTCTTTTCCTAATTTGACCTTATAAAAAAATGCAATGAGTGATTAAGTAAAGAGATACATATATTTAAGGAAGCACTGATTAGAATGAAGACAAATAAGGTGCAATCCAAGTTCATAAGAATCCTGGCGACTAGGGTCACCATGGAGGGAGCAAGCAGAGCTGTCATATTATCTGATACAAATTGGATAAAGTAATAATCAAAGAGGAATCCCAAGTGTAAGATATCATATTTGTAGTTGTACTAGATAAGTCAATCAAGCTATTTATAAGAAAAAAGAACTCCTTGCCTTCATCCCTGAATATAAAACTGTGCAAATTCTTAGAAAAGGCAGGTTTAGGTGTTAAACTTGTTGAAGGAAAATATAAAGGCTTTATCTCCTGGCCTCGACCCCTAGATCTGACAAAGAATCTAAATAAGAAATTGTCTTACGATGGTAAGGCTTCACGATTTCTTTTCCTAATTTGACCTTATAAAAAAATGCAATGAGTGATTAAATAAAGAGAAGTGTCTATAAAGACACATATGGTGGATAAGCAGCAATGAATATATCTCAAGAACTAGATTAATTTTGAAGAGTACAGGAATAGCAATTAATATACAATAAGCAGCAATTCATTTGCTATGGAGCAACAAATCATATTTAGAAGAGAGATAATGTATTGAAAGGAGGTCTAGTTCTTTATGTACAGCGATGACATTATATGTGAAGGGTTGTGACCCATTTTGCCCTTCTTAACCTTTCATACAAGGACAAGTCTTTCATTTTAAATGAGGAGTATGGAGATTAAAGAAATATGACAATGAAAACTAGAAGGTCTTCTTATGAGGCTTAGAGGAGTTTTTTTTTATACAAGTCTATGCATGATATTTAAAATAATGTATAATTTTAAATATTTATTTAATTTCAAGATATTATACAAAATAAATTATAAGTTGATGATGTAATTTACTAAAAGGTTTACGAATTATCAATTACTTACTTAATATGAATTTAATTTTGGTTAGCATTCAGTTTTATTCTTTCTTGATGGATTTAGATATAAAATAACATAGTGATGATTGAGATTGTTGAAACTTTTCTTAGCATATATTATAGATGAGTACCAATTTTTTATTTTAAGATGCAAGCCAAAATATTAGCCTTTTTTGTTTTTTGGAAATGGTGTCCTTGTAATAATGTTGCTCAACTAATGTAATATATGATATATTTCTTCCTCAAAAAATAGATTAGCAATGAACAATTATGTCACTAAGATTTGTTGATTTAAAGAAATTAAAGTGAATAATAATAAGAATGAAATTTGATGATTTTTAATGTACTAATGGAGAAGGAACATTCAATTCATGTGAGAGGAGAGAAACCAAGGTCACGACTTATGACTTTTAAGAATATTATTTGACATTTTTAATAAGGGATAATAATCTATTAAAAGAAGCATAACTTTCTATAGAATTGGCACTCAAGGGTTTTGATAATAAAGTTATTTTATAAGAGAACAATTCTTGATTTAGTTAGATTATAAAATCATAACTGCCTAATAATTACCTATATGCATTATAAATATTTAGAAAAAAAAATTGAAATATTCTTGAAAATATCACTTATGAAAAATAATAGTTAGAATTTCCTTACTTGGCCTTGATAAATTGATTTTAAAAAAAAAGATAAGTAAGACCTTGCACATGTGTTGATTCAACATAAATAAGAATTCCATCAAGTTGAACATATCTTTTAGTATAACTTGTAAAAATGATTAGTATAGCCTAATAGGCTCTGATACCATGTTAGAAATTAGAATCTTAGGATACTAATCATTATAAACAAGATTATAAAGTAAATGAAATATGAAACATACATGCAAAATGTACACAGTACACAAGATATACATGGGGAAAACCCTTTCGGGTAAAAAACCCCATAAAGCATCATTTAATTAAAACACTTACAAATATAGTCTATAATAAAATACACATGAACCTGGGGACACTCCTCCAATACTTCCACATGGCCAATAATACCTCATATGCATAGTGATACAACTCACAATAAAGCTCCAAATTCACACACCTCTCAAATGAGAGAGAACCTCCTTAAATATAGGAGGAAGGGTGACTTCACTAGTCACACCTTTTCAATAACCCCCACTTATAAATAATTAATAATCTAATAGTTATTAGATTATAATTATTTCAAATGGGGTATTCTTATAAAGCATATAATATATAAGGTTTTATAACCTTATATTAGAACATTATATATAAATGTTATAAGGATGTGATCCCTAATAACATTATGTTCTAACACATCTCTCCCAACATACTCTCAAGCGGGTTTTTCTAGCTGCTATATAAATATATTGGTCAGGCAGCTAGGGTGTTGAGTGAATTTGACATATGTGGGGGCCTTCCCTGCACCGATAAGCTCAACTAAAGCCTTAAGTGTCTTGCTCTGAGAATCCGTTGTTGGATCGAGACCCCTCAAAACCTAATACTAAGAACCAATTTAGTTGCCAAAAATTGTACATTCAGTGGTTTCGAGAGTGTGGATTGTACCCCATAGATACCCTTCATGTACCTTATACTATGATACATCCCTTGGCTATAAGATCCTTGGATCTTCGGGGTAAGAGAGACTGGCATGCCCGAGAAGTATGTGCCATGGAGTGGAGCCAGTGCTGCCAAACTCTCTATCTGTTCATTTTGTCTTGATATTTCGTAAGGGCCTCACTGAATGGTGTCCACTATATAGCCTAAGATTGTATTCCATTCTTTTTTATGTATCAATGTGCTAGACCAGTATTGAGTCAGTCCCTTGGGCTATTTCAGGCCCTATCCCACGTATCTCTGAATTTTCTGAGATTGTATGAAAATTGAGTCAGTCAGCTATACATACCTACCAGCAATTGTTCTTAGATTTGGAAAACTGCAAAACATTGTCCTACACATGAAGTTATAGAAAACAAAGTCCATTTTGAAACCGATTCTCAAAAGTCCTTACATACTTGTGACCATAGGAAGTCTTTTCCATAGTCTTTTGCATAGTCCCACTTACGTCATCATTATCATCCTACGTCTTTTGTATAGTCCCACTTATGTCCTCATTATCATCCTACATCTTTTGCATAGTCCCACTTACATCCTCAATATCATCCTACATCTTTTGTATAGTCCCAATCACGTCCTCATTATCGTCCTAAGTCTTTTGCATTATCATCCATATTCGTTACATAGTCCTACATTATCATATATGTCTTCATCTAGATCTCATATATGTCTAAGTCCATTGTCAGTTATAGGTTCATAGCATGTGCTTTCATGGGTCTCCCAGGTGATGGTTTGCTCCCCTTTGAGCAACCTAATCTAGTTCCAAAGGACGGTCAAGGAGAAATCATTGATGGTCTAGCTAACTTAGCTTGGGATTTAAGAATAAGCGCACCTCAATATATAGGAGTCATACATGAGATAAACATTGAGTCTAGGATTTCCCATATAATTGATAGAGAGATTGAGGCTGAACAACTTCATCAACAAATGGAAAGACTTGAATTAGAGAAATCTAGAAATGCTCAAAAGGTCTCACATCAAAATCCTCAATAGAGAGTCTAGTGTAGTCTTGCATACCTCATATTTACATCTACAGTCTAGTGTGAAGTCATCATCTTGCATAGAACCACCCTCATATAAGCAATTTTAGATGCCCATCACAAGGTCGTAGAAAGTGAAAGCAATAATGGACCTGAACAACACACAGTCTATAATCCCTACTTGGAACATGGACATGTCAACAGGTCAACACTCAGGTACACATACAATGTCCACCATAAATGAATTACAACAACATTTGACAAAGGAGGAAATTGAGTCCACTCAGCAAGACCCACACGTCCTCATGATCCTAGATACACTTATACATAGCGATAGGGACAAGTATCTTTCATTGTTAATACAAAATGGGGAAAAACTACCTAAGGATTTTGATGTCACAAAGATTTTACCACCAGGAAAAATTTTAGGTCAAGATAATAGTCAAACACCACCATTGACACAAATGCAAGCAACGACCTCCAGTTTTCCTCAAAACATACCTATCCAAACAAATGTCAATACAAATGCAAACTTTCAAACAAGTGTGTCATCCTCGACGATCAATGCTAGTATACCATCCCAAAGCATACTGATAATATCAAATGTCTCAGCACCTATTCAAAAACAAGCAACAAGTGCAACCCAACCTCCAGTTTCCTATTCTATGGGATCCACATATAGTCAACAAAATGCAAATATAGGTATTCCCAATACAACAAGTACAATTCAACCAAACATGGGTTTGCATATCAGCTATTTCACAGTACCTAGTGGAACGCACAACACACAAGGTTATAATCTTGGTACCTTCCAACAACCTCCTAGTTATGGAACCACGAATCCTTTTGTGGGACATACACAAACACAAGGTATACCTTTGACACAAACAAATATTTTGACACAACAAATACATAATTTACAACAACAAATGACGACCATGCAAACTAGTAATGATAAAAAGAGCTACACAATGCAGGACTTACATCCTTATCCATTTGATCACACATTATACATGCCACCTTTCCCACAACATTTTGAAATGCCTAAATTGGATAGATATCACAGGAAGGGTGATCCTAGAGATCATATCAGAGAATTTTTTATGACATGTATAGAGGTTGCCTCAGAAGATACTTATCTAATGAGACTATTCCCTAAAATTTTGGGAGGTCTAGCTTTAGAGTGGTTCTCACATTTACCACCAACCATCACATCATGGGGAGAATTAGCTAAACAATTTATCACAAACTTCTCACACAACATTGACACCCCAGTTACTTTGATGGACTTATGTGCTGCTAAACAATACAAGAAAAAAACATTTGCATCCTTCATACAACGATGGAGGGCTCTCTATAGGAGGTGCAAGACAGTTATCCCAAAAATAGAGCAAGTGGATATGTTCACTGAAAATTTGATTCCTAAGATTAAATATCCAATACAAATGCAATGTTTAAACACATTCAACAAATCATGGAAAAGGCTCTCAAATGTGAGAAGGGACTAGTCGAACAAGGTCTTATTAAGTATGGCAATACCAACAACAATGACAAATCTAAGTTTTGGTCAAAAAAAAAAATGTGACCAATGATGGTATTGTAGACGCCAGAACAATAAACAAAACTCAACCTGTTTTATCTTTGGGAATGTGTCGGTTAACAAATCCACATATAGGGAATAACACAACATCATCAAATGTAAATGCTACACAAAACATGGACACAAGATACCCTAGGGTAAATGCTCCAAGAATAAATTACACACCTCTAGGAGAACCTATTGAGTCAACACTCAAAAAGTTAATACAGACAAATATGATCACTTTACCTGAAGTAAGAGTGTATGAACCAGGTCCTTTCAAACCCACATGGTGGAATGATAATGATTTCTGCGATTATCATCAAACTAAAGGTCACAAAACAACAAGTTGCTACAAATTGAAAAACTTGGTCCAATTATGATAGACCAAGGGGACATCACAATTGACACCAATAAAATCTCAGTAAACACAAATCATATGATTTTTAAGGATCCTTTTGTTAAGCATGACAAAGGGAAAGCTACCACATCAGGTACCCAAGACAATACTGCTAACTACACAAAGGTCTCATACGACTACACTATTCGTGCCATTAGCTTAGGAGATATAGCAAACAATGATTCACAAGAAACACTTGATCAAGATGACCAATATCAAGACACTCACATAGATGATAACCAAATTTGTATGATATTAGAGGCACAAAAATATGATGATGATAGAAATCTTTGTCTCAGAGACTGGGAGCATGATCAACCATCTCACTCAGGTTGGTTTGAAGATGAACTCATAGAACATATCATGGATGTAAAATATACACAAAAAGACTATGAAGAGGGATTTAACATAAATCTTGATAAAACAACCTATGATACAAATGATACAATTGCTACAATCACCATAACTCCCAGAGACAGAGACTGTGTAGTAGTTACTCATAGATCAAAGGTAAATTTACAAGGAATACCACAAAGTCAACCACCAATAGTAGGAACTTACATTATTGTTGACCAACTTAAGAAAACTCTTGCATAGATATCATTATTCAAACTATTGTGAATTTCGTCCACTCATAGAGCTATACTAGACAAAGCACTTCAAGATTCGATAGTGAACAAAGATATAGATGAAAATGCCTTCCAATCTATGGTGGGAAATCTGACACAAGGCAGACATATTGCATTCATAGAACAAGATATTCCTAGTGATAGACTGCTTCATAACGACCCTCTACATATGAAAGCTTACATTTATAAGAGAAGAATCATAAGAGTACTCATAGATGGGGGAGTCGGTCTCAACATTTGTACTTTAAAGCTTGTCAAAGCACTAGGGTATTCTAAACTTAATATTGATTCTTCCAAGAGGATAAATATTAAGGCTTATGATGATGAAGAATGTCCATCTAAAGGCATTGTAACATTACCTGTACAAGTAGGACCTATAATGACAGAGGTCACTTTTCAAGTCTTGGACAGAGAGGTGGGATCTAACATGTTATTGGACTGCCCATGGATCCACACCATGCAAGAAGTACCATCCACGTTCCATCAATGTGTCAAATTCCCATATAATGGTATTGAAATCACCATAAAGGATGATCCAAATCCATTCCAACATTGCAATTATCTAAAAGATAGTGTGGATAATCAGGTACCTATCAATCAGGCTGCACCTCTCACTACACAGCTGGAAACATTAAATATCATAGAAACAAAAAAGGATATGCCTACAACGTCCTCCTTACAAATAAAAGATATGGGTTGTGGAGAGTACTCTATTGCAAATACTTTAAGTGGAAAACAATTGTCTATTTCTCCTAAGTCCTTTGGGAAACCTCACAATACAATACAAAGACAAGACAAAGGAAAAGAAATTGTCAGATATACATACTCATGCTCTTTCATTAGATGGGGTGACTTACAAGAAGAATCCTTGAACGAAGATATTAACCATTGGATATATAGAGAAGAAGATCATATGACAATACCCAAAATACACACAGATTAGTATGGAAATGGATTCAAAATAATCCAAAGACATGGATATGATGGTGCCATAGGCCTTGGGTTACAGAAACAAGGAAGACTAGAGCCTATTGTTCCTAATGATAATACAGGAAATCAAGGATTGGGATATAGGCATATACAACCTATCATAGAAGCAAGACAATGTACCCTTGATATACTAAATCGACCATGCAAACCATTAGATTACATATCACAAAGGAATTTGTCCACACAGGTGCTTCCCTCTTCATCTCAAACAAGTAATCAGGTACCCACATCACCTAGTGCAGAATCAGATGGAGAAGACATGAGACAACTCCTGCAAGAACCTACCACTAAGTTACAAAATGATGTAGTTGTTGACACAATAGTATAGGCTAATGTGTCAATAGATGTGGGTGTACCACCACCACTCGAATCCCACCCATGGTTATTGTCACTACTTCTACCACGAGAAGCAACTTAGGATCAACCTAACAAAATAGATGAAGAAAGATTGCAAAGGCTTATACCAGGCTTAAGAAGGGTAACTAATGTCCAAAGAAGACCAGTCAATCTACAACAGAATCAAGGATAGGAACAAGAAGAAATTAGTGATGATAGCTCATATGATGAAACATATATTGAAAGTGAGATAGTCTCTCATGATTATGAGTTCTTATCACTTCATTATTCTAGCTCATGAGAAAGTGTAATATTAAAGAATCAAATAAAGCTTATACAGGATGATGATACACAAAGTCAGTCAAACAATCAAATCTTCATGTTATCAGAGTCTACTAAAGAAAGGAGTAATGATTTACCCCTAGTGCATTCACACTTGATTGATTGGGGGAAAGAAGGAAAACCAACACTGGATTGGTTTGAAAATGACAAAGTAGTTTCAAAATTTCTAGGAGTCAGAGAGGGATTTCCACAAGGTGATCATAAAGCAGGGGTTGTTATAGACCTAAATAGAACGACATACTTTGGAGAAGAAAGTACTTCTGTAATAGAAGATAAGGATCAAACTACTCATAATGACAAGAGTGACCTGGGAAATCTTTCTATAGAAAGAGAAAGGTCAGCATTACTTACAGAGGAAATAGAAGAAGTAAACATAGCAGAAGGGGAGGTTGTACATAACATCCATTCGGAAAAATCACTAAGCAAAGAAGAAAAAGACAAATTCATTCATTTTTTCAAACAAAGACCTATCAAATTTGCTTGGTCCTATTCAGACATGCTAGGTTTAGACTCTGAATTAGTATTGCATCACTTACCTTTGATACCGAGAGTTAAACCTTACAAGAAAAAATTGAGAAAAATGCATCCAAGTATCGCATTATCGGTTAAAATAGAACTACAAAAGTTGTTGGATGTAGGTTTTATTAGACCTATTGATTATGTAGAATGGATATCCAACCTGGTACCTATGACTAGCCCATAGGAGGAATAAGAATCTGTACCGATTTTCATGATCTAAATAAAGCTTGTCCTAAGGATGACTTCCCACTACCTAATATCGACATGATAGTTGACCTAAAAGCTGGAAATGAGATGCTATCCTTAATGGATGGTTTTTTAGGGTACAACCAGATTAAAATTGCACTAGAAGATCAACATAAAATGGCCTTTACATGCCCATGGGGAACATACTACTGGAATGTGATGCCATTTGGTCTCAAAAATGCCGAAGCAACATACCAAAGAGCCATGACAACATTGTTTCATGAGATGATCCACAACATAATGGAAGATTACGTGGATGACATATTGGCTAAATCAAAAATAAGAGAAAGTAACCTTGCTATTCTTACATAGATATTTGATCAGTTGGAACAATATAATATCAGACTAAACCCGAAGAAGTGTGTGTTTGGTGTAACAGGAGGTAAAATGTTAGGGTTCATAGTGTCAAACAGAGGAATTGAAATAGACCCTACCAAGGTCAAGGTAATCATCGATATGCAACCTCCGTCAACACTTAAACAACTCAGAGGGTTACAAGGAAGACTGTAATCCACAAGGAGATACATAGCATAGTTGGCAGATAAGTGTCACCCATTCTAGCATTTACTCAGGAAAGGAGTTACTTTTAAATGAACAAAACAATGCCAGGAAGCTTTCCAATCTCTAAAAGATTATCTTTTGAACACACCAGTGTTAATATCTCCTACTCTAGGACAACCTCTTCTGTTATACATATCAGCAACAAACTCAGCTCTAGGAGCTCTATTGGCACAACATGACAAAAATGGAAAAGAAAGAGCCATTTATTATATAAGTAGGACTTTGATCGGCTATAAGCTTAACTATACCCCCATAGAGCGATCATTCTTAGCAGTAATATTTGTATCCCAAAAGCTCAAACATTACATGTTGAGTCATAAGGTACAACTCATTGCACACTTTGAACCACTCAAGTACCTATTGAGCATAGCAACATTGATCGGGCGATTGGCTAAGTGGGTTATGATCCTGAGTGAGTTTGATATAGAATACATAGACAAAAAATCCATCAAAGGACAAATTATAGCAGATCAATTAGTAGAGGCTCCTATATAGGACAATTACCCATTGCTGATAGAATTTCTAGATGAATCCATGTTTACATTAACTGCCTCAGTAATGTGGATGTTATACTTTGATGGGACCTATACAAGTCATGGATCTAGAGCAAGGATTCTCTTCATTACTCCTCAAGGGGATGTTATACCTATCATTTAGGATCAATTTCCAATGCACCAACAATATGGCTGAATATGAAGCTCTCCTCATAAGGCTTCGTACAACTGTACTTAAACTAGGTCAATGATGATTACAACACGAAGGATGAAAAACTCATGCCTTATAAGAAGTTGGTCAAAGATTACAAGGAGAACTTCAGCAAAATTACCTTTGAACAAATCCCAAGGATACAAAACAAGGCAACAGATGCAATGGTAACCATAGGATCTCTTTTGAACATGCCTACTAACGAAACTCAGTTTGAGTTCATCATAGAATAGTTGATGCTACCTGCATATGAGACTCCCCTAGCAGAATATGTATGTGCAATTGTCGGTCCAGAATTGCCTTGGTACAATGAAATATATACATATTTACTTACTCAATACATGTCAGCAGATCTGTCTAGGAATCAAAAGAAGACATTTATTTGTTAGGCATCTAGGTACACCAATATAGTTGATACTTTGTATAGAAAGGGTTTCGATGGAACTCTTCTCCGATGCCTGGATGAGAATGAGGCACACCTTGCTTTAAAAGAAGTCCATGATGGAATCTATGGGGCTCACCAAAGTGGTCCACCATTGTCAAAGAAATTGTTGAGAACGGGTTATTACTGGCCAACCATGAAAAAAGATGCTTACAAGTATGTACAAAAGTGTAAACAATGCCAAATGCATGGAGACCTCATTCGTGCACCAGCACAAGATCTTCAATCCATTACATCACCATGGCCATTTTCACAATGGGGATTAGATCTAGTGGGTAAAATCAACCCTACTTCTTCCAATGGGCACAAGTTCATCTTGACAGCCACTGAGTACTTTACCAAATGGGTTGAGGCAATTTTTCTAACATACACTACTGGAAAGCATATATCAAAATTCATGGTCAACTACATCATATGTAGATACGAAGTTCCAATATGCTTTGTTACAAATAACAGACATCCATTTAAAAACCATGAAGTGGAAGAGTTGTGTGACAAATTTCATATACAATAGAGATTTGCCACACCATATTATCCACATAGTAATGGACAAGAAGAGGGTAAAAATAAAACAATATTGAAAATTCTTAAGAAGGTAGTCATTGACAAAGGACAGGATTGGCATCTCTAGTTAAATCCTGCTCTTTGGGCTTATAGAACAGGAGTACGCACACCTACAGGAGCAACACCATATTCCTTGGTCTATGGGACAGAAGCGATACTCCCCATTGAAATAGAAATACCATCTCTAAGAGTCTCCTTATAGAATATCATATCAGAGGAAAACTATAGGGTAGCAAGGTTACAAGAACTCAAAACCCTTGATGAAAAAAGACAAACAATGTTTAAGCATCTACAAGGATATCAAAACAGACTGAGACGGAGTTATAATAAACGGGTCTGCCCATGAACTTTTCAAATGGGAGATCTAGTACTTAAAGAAAATCAAAGGAACCTAATGGAATGAGAAAGGCTAGGGAAATTTGAACCTAACTGGCTAGGTCCTTTCATTATAACAAGGGTCATAGGCAATGGAGCATATAATTTGGCTACCATGGAGGGAGATTCACTCTCTGACCCTATGAATAACATGCACCTTAAGCAATATTATACCTAAGGGCTGTATAGTTTAGGTTTTATTTTTCGCATTGCATATCATATCATTTAAAAACATTTGCATTACATATAGTTTCTTTTCAAATGCATTGCATTCTCAAAAGTTTCTGCATTTACATATAGCAACATCAATAAAACAAGGCAACTATCCAAGTTTGTCATTCGTTTGCATTTAAGAGAAGCAAGGGTCATCTCCTTTCTTAGATATTCGGACATGAAGTCCTTTGAGGTCCTAAGGTCATTCATTTACAACATTACCCTATGACGATGCTTTACTTATGGTTGGGTAGTGATTTCACTATTTGAGACTTGTTAACCCACAATCTATCAATTGCTATATCTCAAACACACATTAAGAAGATCTCTAATTCATTCTAGACACCTAGTTGATCATATGACTAAGTAAAAAATATAAAATTTTGCTTCAGTGCCACTATAATTGTCACACCCAAGTAGGTTTCATTACTTACAAGTCAAGGCAAGAAAATAAAAAGAAAAAGAGCAATGCCAAATATCCATCTAAAGGCAAAAAGACCAATGATATATAACTAAAATATCATGTATACAAGTATGATAAAAAGATTGACTATGGGAACATACAAGTAACTCCATTAGGGCTATGAATGTCTACTGACAATGGAGAAATATTTGAGAAATTATAGTCTATAACCTCGTCGGAGCTCTCAAGGCTTGCTGGCAATGAGGCTCTATCCAGGATGCTTTTGAAGTCAAAATAATCCATGTAGCTAGTCATATAGGATGCTAAAGATCTTTAGTGAAGACAAGAGCAAGAATTAAATCATCTACACACACATAGGCAAAAGAAGATCAAAGTTTCAAGAACCAATGTGGAAGTTTTTTGCATCTCCATTTGTAAATCCTAGTCATTAAGGGTGTTGAGATGAATGTTCTCAGCGACCTTAGAGATCGATTGATGACTTATCTATGAAATGTTTTGCACCTTCATTTCAATTGGTGTATTACAAATGCTAAAACAAACACAGTCAACCTTGTTCGAATAGGAAATGCATCTTCATCCTGCATATTGCATTCACATAGGTCATGCCAAAAATTCATTTGTCTCCACATACATTCTGCAGATGATCATGTCATACAGGTTTGCACACTAGGAGCATAACTAAAAAAAGTCCAAATAATCATATAAAGTCTTGAAAAAATCCAAAAAATCATATAAAGTCTTGAAAAAATCCAAAAATTATATAAAGTCTTGAAAAAATCCAAAAAATCATATAAAGTCCTGAAAAAATCCAAAAACAATGAAAAACTCAAAATCCAAAAAACATTGAAAAACTCAAAATTCAAAAAACATTGAAAAACTCAAAATTCAAAAACATTGAAAAACTCAAAATTCAAAAACATTGAAAAACTCAAAAATCCAAAAACATTGAAAAACACAAAATCCAAAAATAGTGAAAAATTTAAAAATCATCCAAAAACATCCATATAATGTCTTGAAAAAATCAACCAAAAACATCTGCAAAATGTCCTGAAAAAATTAATCCAAAAACATTCAAATATCTATCTACATAATCCAAAAACATCAAAAAAGCTCTTGGAAAAGAACTAAAAATAGAAAATCAATCAATCAAAAAACTTGCAATAAAATGTCTTGTGAGAAACAAATACCCTAGCAGATATCCAGCAAACACTTCACATGAAGTTAACAAAGGATACGACTATCTAGTCAAAAATCTGCAATTAATTGATCAAACTGTCTTATCAATCCTATCATATCCATATCAAAATGATCATTATCTTGTCTTAAACAGAAGAGGATACACTCAAAATCAGACAAGTCAGTCTTAAATGGGGTCCACAAATTTCTAAGATCAGACATTATCAACCATCACATCAAACAATTGAGAACGAAGGCACAAGATCAGTATAGTTGCTGAATTTTGTCCAAGTCAGTCTTTATCATTTTATCATTTGGCAACAGATATTGTTCCTATGCTACTCAAGGATGTCCACAAGTGACTAGAGGAGCTATGATGGGCATTATATTTTTCTTTGTTTGTTGTTAGTGGTGTGAACCGATGAAATTCTAGGGAAATTTCTCTAGTGGGTGTCCATGATAAGAGCCTTCACATCAAGGTGAAATCACCACACATACCTCGACCCCTAGCGTAATTCCTAGAATGGAGGGTTCACTCCTTGTCTACTACATGTTTGTTTCTACAATGAGATATCTTTGCATCTTGGTTCCTTATACCCTAATGTGCTAAGCTTCATTGTCAATAATAAGGCTCGGTGATGAATATATATTGATGCAATAAATATGTGACATGGGTTCATGATTCATTCAATTTCATTCTCATCTCATTTGCTTATTGATAGCTTGTTTATTTCTCATCTTCTTTCTAAATCACATTCTTTCTAACATTCCTTCTATCATCAATTTTTATTTCTATCATCTAACTAACATTTCTTCAAGGTGTATCTGAGTTAAGGTTGTTTCAACCATTATCAAACAAAAAATATTCATTATAGATTCATTTGGATTCATTTGCATTCATTATAGATTCATTTACATTCATTATAGATTCATTGGCATTCCTTATAGAGTTCATTTGCATTCATTTAGCATCATTAATACATATATGTACTACCATTGCATTCATAATCATATAGAATCAAATAGATAAGCATCATATAAGCATACATGAGAAGCAAAACATAAATAGATCACTATCAAAACCTGCATATCATATATATATATAACTCAAATATGATAATGTGTGTGAATACAATAAATTAAGCCCGAAGGCTCAGATAACATGATCAACCAACACTACCTCTATCAGCAGGTGGATCTTGTCCACTAGATCCTACCCCAGGATGTTGAGGTGGTCCCATAATGCCACCACTACTAGTCCATCATGAAGTAGATCTACTCAATCTCCTCCCCATAAAAGCACCGAAGCTAGGCTCTCTCTGACACTCAGGGATGGCTCTCTCATATGCCTGCCAATAATAAATAGACTCCTGTGTAGTAGTGAAATACCTATCTTCTTGGTCACACGCATCGGTACCTGCTCTAAAAAGATGATCAAAGGCATCCAGGGTAATCTGACATCTCCGCACTACCTCATCTCTCTCCCTCTGGAGACGAACTCGCTCAACCTCAAGGGCACCATAATTTGCACGGTAAGTCTCTCACTCGATATCTCATCTAGCGACCTCATCCTCCAAACTCTAGACAAGCACTCTAAGAGTCTGCAACTCATCCTCCTCACCAACCTGTCATATCCCATCCTCTATAGTAGGCACATCCTCTAGCTTTGACATATCCTCATCATCACCTCCACTCTCGCTACTCGATGACTCAAAAGAATCATCGCTATCCTCACTGCTAATAGACTCGGTGTCTCCACAAATGTCTACATCCTCATCTCCCTCATCTCCCTCATCATCCTCACCTCCTCTCTCAACTCCACCCTCTCCTACTCCTCCAACTCTCTCCCCTGTGTCTATCCTCAACCGTTGTCTAGGATGTCGAATATGCTGTGTTATAATTGGAATAGCAGGATCAGTCAAAGGCATTGGCCTATGCCTAGCAAACCACACATCATACTCCACTGTCGTCCTTGGATCTGCTGCACCTCTACCCCAACCCCATAGTAATGGTTGTAGAGAATCAAACTCAGCAAAAGCAACATGTGGTTGTATGCAAACAACCCAATCAGATACCTCCCGAGATACACGAGAAAAATAAGCAGTAACCATAGGTGTCACCTGTACCTCACCGAACTATCTCAGAACCCACCCTGGAAGATACATCTTAATGATCCACTGGGTCTCAAAGGTCCTACCAATAAGATATCTCTATTGTCGGCAGAAAGGAAAGTGCACTACATCATTAGGCCAACCGGGGCAATCCAAGTATGGTCTCCAAATAAAATGCTACAATATGTCAAACTGATGTCTCCAGTACAAGGTGTTCCTCGAACCTCTGTGTCTAATACCTGTTGTATACCTAAAAAGCATAAGGCTCACCAGGTTGCAAATCTACATGAATAACAGGCCTAGTAATAGAAATGTGCTCCCACACCCATGTCTGAAGCAAAGTAACACCACAATTGATAGAACGGTATCCAAGGTACACAATACCATGCATCTGATAGTACAACATGGCAAGTAGACAATGACCCCACGCATACAGTCGACGATGAGCAATCATATCATGGAGCACTCTGCCCCATCCAACTAGAAATCCATGACCTCATCTTTTAGGTATTAGTAAACTACTAACAACACCTCATAAAACAATACTCAGGTCATCATAGTCTAATCTGGCCGAAGGGATGTCATAACGACCACTGATCTGCAAGTCTTGTATCTCACACTAGAAAAGTGCACATAATCCAGCAATGCCATCATCATGGTCATATACAACTCTCTCACCATGAATCAAAATACACAGTATATGCCATACATCCTCTAAGGTAATCGATGCCTCACCAATCACAAGATGAAAAGAACAAGTCTCAGAGTGCCACCACTCTATCAAATCTATAATCATGGCCCTGTTGGCCATAACCTCTGGCAAATGTAAAATGTGATAAAGACTAAGCTGTCGGATATGCTCAATCTCCTCATCCAGTAAGTTCGCATGAAGATCAAGTCCACTGGGTCTACTTTGTCAGTAGTATAACACCCCAATCTTCTCTTGCAGCGAGAAAATGTTCAAAATATCAAATATCGGATCCCGAAAAACTTACAAATTTTTTCAAACGCATGACAAAAAATTACATGTACAACGAATGCGTAACAGTTATGACTAATGTGGAACAATTATGACTCTTGCGTGATGTTTGATGCTAATGCATAATGAAATGAGCTCTTGCGTAACTGTTAACACTTATGTGTAAAGAAATGAGCGAATGCAACATGATAACACTAATGCATAACAGTTATGACGCATGCGTAGCATTTACAATGTTTGCAGTACAGTTAACACTAATGCATAAAAAATGACCAGCGATTGCGTGACACCATGCACAAAATGATCATGGAATTTTTTTTGAAAAACAAGCATAAATCGGAAAAAAATTGGAAAAATACCATGCCGCTAGTCCGAGGAGGTCTCTGATATGAACGTACTCACTCAAACAGGTGCAATCAAGCTCTATAACCAGCCACGATGATCAAATACTCAGAAAAAAACCCAAAAACTATAGAGAATACCAAGGAATTACCAAATTACAAATGAGCAAATGAAAACTTAAAAATCTCTATTTATAGCTCAAAATTAGGGTTTTTTGACACCTCAACGCCCATGGTCCCCGCCAGCTTTAAACACCTTGTACCCTACTCAAACGATCTCGAAATCAAACGAAATTTCACATGCTTGCTCGTTAAACTGATTTCGAATAATGGTCTCAATTTTGGAATTTTCCAACCAGCTTTTCCAAGGGGGCATATTTACACTATATAGCAGTACCAAGGCATTCTGGGGTAGAATTTTTCATTTTCTTTGAAACAATGTCATTCCAACTTTGTCTCAAAGAGGGGCAAATGTAGACACCTAAAAATGTCTCATTGATCATGAACTAATTATTCCTCTAATTAGTTAAATAATTCTTTAATTAATTTAATTAACTTGTTCTTCTATTTCATATTTCCTCATCATTTCACTAATTATTTTATTTTCTTATTCTATCATCATTTAGTCATTTTAATCATTTTCTAAATATTAATTAAATATTTATCATTTAATTAATTATGGCTAATTCCCCAATTTAAATAATCTTTATTATTTAGATAAAGTACTAATTATTCAATTTCTATCTCCAATCATCTGGTCATTCAACCCTTTTCTAAATATTAATTAAATATTTATTATTTAATTAATTGTGATTTAATTCCTTTAATTTAAATAATCTTTATTATTTAATTAAATTTCATTTCTACATAATTAAATAGTTTCTTTAAATTATTTAATTTACTAATTAATTCTTCCATTTCCAAATCCCCAAATTCTAATTTCGTTTAACTTCATATTCTTCTAATTCTTCCAAATTCAATTACATGAGCATGATTTAAAAATCCAAATTGAAAATCAAAGTTAAGCTCTAAATATATTCAAATACTAAATTGAATTAATAAATTCAATTATTTGAATTAATATCTCATGCAAAGATTAAATTGAAAATCTAAATCTAAATGCAAGCACATGCTAAATTAATTAATTCAATCAATTAATTAATTAAATCATTTATTCCTCCAATCTCTATTTCCATCTTTCAGTTGGCTTTTTCTAAATAAATCTCTTTGTGTCATCTTCTTTATTTCCTCCAATCATTCTTTTTCTTCCTTCAGTAAACTCTTTCATCAATCAGTTAACTCAATTAATCTATTCAATCTATTGAGTTTCACTCCTACAATTAGCAGTTCAACTATCAGTTTTCATGTGAGCTCACCTGAGTTCCACCTCTTGATCAATTTGTTCCACCTTTCAATCAATCTTCTCCAATTTTCTATAAATTGGACATCCAATCTCCATTTTCAATAATCGTGAACTTCAAATCTTCGTCACTTGCAAGTTACCAATGTAATATCTAAGAACCATCATATCACAGAGAGGAGAAGAGCAATGGAAGCAATATGCAATCTTGGGATAGAGAGTTTTGCTTTTATTTGACTTATAATTCCTATTTCTTGATATTGCATCTTTTCATTGTCTAGTTTGTTAGATTTGTTGATTAGATAGGGATTCATGATTTCCCTTGTTTCTAATTGATTACTTGTTATTAAGATGAACTCTAGCATGCCTTACACAAAACATTTTGAAAGGTGTTTTTCCTTGATACTTACTTCCTACTAGTCCTTTAGGTATTCTTCTAGCAAATAGTGCTTCAAGTTTCTCAAACTCATAATCTTTTCTCTTCATATCTTCTAATTCCTTTGCATATAAAGCTTTCTAGTCTTGCTTACCGGTTGTAGATGTAGATGTAGATGCATGAAAATAAGGTTCATAATTCACAGCTCCGGAAGGTCCAAAATCTTCAAGATCAAAAGCAGATAGTTTCCCAACCAAAGTATCTCCATTGATAGATGTATTAGCCATTGTTCTCAACTCATTAATAGCAGTAGCCTTCATTTTTTAAGCTGGTGGTAGGGCTCCCGGGACTTTAGAAATAATTTCATTTTCGCTCAGAGTTCCACCACAACATTAAATTCCCATAACAATCTCATTTACCCTTTCCATGAATGCAGTAATCCTTTCATCTTCTTCCATCTTCAGGTTTTCATATCTCACCCAGTAACCATCAAGTTTAGCAATATTTACTATCGAGTCACCTTCAATAAGAGTCTCCAACTTATCCCTCATATCCTTTCCATATGATTTGTTGGTTAATCCCATTATTTGTTGATCAAAAAGTGCACACAAGAGGGCTTCTCTTGCTCTACAATCATTCTCAATCTCCTTTTTCTAGGTTTGTCAGAGGAGGATTGTCAGATCTTGGATTATAGGGTGTGACACCATTCTGTGTGACCTCCCAAATCTCCTTGCTAGGACATCTCAGATGAGTCTCCATTCGATTCTTCCATACTGTGTAATTTGTTCCATCAAGCCTCGGAATATCCCTCTGAAAGATAGCTCCAGAAGAACTGAATGAACTTGAACTGTTAGACGCCATAGGATCTTCCTCAAGCAATTAAGCTTTCTGCAGAGAGGACCAAGGCTCTAGTAACAATTGTTAGACAGTTCAAATAACTAGAAGACAACTAAAAGAGGGTGGGTGAATCAGTTATCATAGATTATAGGAACTATTAGCAATAAAACTTTAATACCAGAACCCAAAATATTAATACCAAAATGCTTAAACCAAATACCAGAATAACAATTAAACCAATTAAGAATAAATAATAATCATAGAATAAAAGCCATCCACATGACACCAAGATTTATACATGGAAAACTCGGTAAGGGAAAAAACCATGATGGGAAGCCTACCCACAGTCAAATAATATTTCTACAGTAAGTATGTGAATTACAATTGAGGGTCCTGCACTTGCAGGAAGGCCAACAACCTATAGCACAATGCTCATCACAAAAGGAGCCTCACTAACTACATAGAAATCTAGATTACAATCCAAAGAAGTGTTGAACTACAAAAGATAGCATCTCCTATTCCTGAGCACAGTTCTAGTTAATCTCAATACCAGAGGACTAAATCCTCTTACATAAATGCAATTCAATCTCCAATGATCGACCAAATCCTCTGCCTAAATGATATTACATTATTCACACATTACATTCCTTGACCATGACCTCTAACATAACCATGATGATCTACATTGAGATCTTACATCTATATATACAAACCCTTTACCATAAACAATTAGGTCAGCCACCAAACAATAAACCAATTACATAATTACAAACCATGTTGGCCTTAGACCAAACAAATAATATTCAACACATAAGATATCTCAAATATACATTGAGAGGTCCAATCCATCGTTACATTAAATTTGGTCCATAACCTAGATCAACCGGGACCTAGTATAGGTCCACACGCTACAACAATGATCTCCATCTACCAAGTCTGAAACATGGTCACCAACAACATCTTGAAACTCCACCAAAAGCTACAACAACACCACTTATTCAATTCATCAAAGATCTTCATGAAAATCTCTGCTAGTAAAACCCTCGCCGGATAAGAAACTGAGCTTCTAAGCAAGCAAGATAGCATCCGATCACCATACCAAAACCAACTAACCAAATATGAGCATGGGTATCATGAACAAGCTGATTCCATCACCAAACTATACTGGAGCCTACCAGATCCAAATCAACCAAAAACCAATCAACCTACTGGGACCAAAAGGGTGTCGATAAAGCATCCAAACAGCTAGTGTTGGTATCAATGACAAAACATCAACGCAATAATTAATCAATTCCATCAAATGGCCAACATATACAACAAGAATGCACATAATCTAGTCATTCAATTACCTAATCCAACATAAGATCTCAATCTTAACATAATGAACATTCTTACAAAATGAACCATAAAATGAATACATCATTTTATTCCAATACAAGAACATAGTCTCTACATCATCTTGTCCTATTACATAAGAAAACATGGCATAAGAATACATAATCTCTCTTACATTTGCAATGTCATCAATATACAAATACTATCTCAACACCTATGAATCAACTCCGCATAATGAAGAGTCATAGAGCCCATACAAATCTACAACTACTCATTCATTTCCATGTTCGAAATATAACTACCAATAAGGATTAATAACTTTCAAATCAAGGAATACATGATCGTTAACATAACCACTACCATCCACAAGATACACACAAGATAATTCCTTCTGATTTGTAATTACATACATAATTGAATATCCATTTACATTTCATTTTGGAATCAACCTACTAAAAGTCCTAATACACATGTTCACATGGCATTGATTACATAGTCTACTTTACTATTACGTCTTTTTTGAGATACAAAACACATGATATCAATTCCAATTACATAGAATATGCTCCAAGATCCATCCACATAATGAGAATATAAATCCATATCCATGCATGCAATAATCCAATGAAGAACATCCCAATGGAAGAAGGCATCAAACCACTTGACCATGTGGAACCAAATAGGAACCACCCCCCATGCTAGGAGATGACATGGGGTTCCAACTCACACTCAAGACCTAGGATAACACCTATCAACCAAGGGAATCAACAAGAAATCCACAATTTAACAAATAAGAACAATAAATCAAATCACATCACAAGGCTAATCATAAATAAATAAAGTCCTAGAGGCATAATCAACAACAAAGACATAAGGATAATGGACAGATGAAGGGAAGAGTGTCATCACATGCTATCCTCATGTGGAATTTACCTCCACCTTGGAGACAAACAAGGGAGGTCCCATTCCAATGGTCTTCCAATGGTCTTCCCAACCATAAATCCCAAAACCATCTCCCCGAGACTCGCCATTGGGGCATACAACTCAATTTCATTATCTTGTTTAGGTGAATTACTAGTTACCCAAACCCACTAATTAATTATTATGGTTATCACTTGCAATTAAACAGACACTCTTCATGTGGTTCCATGACAAGTCTAGACCCTAAGCATCCTATCTAGGAACCTCTCAAAGCCTATTGCTCACGACCCCGGTCCTACACATGCAAGAGCCCACTCTCCCTAACCATGGACCAATACCTTGGGGTGAAAACATAAAACAAAAATAACATCACAACAACATCATGAAGGTTCACAAATGACATAAACACAATCACAATATCATTAACACAATCTAAAAATAAAGATGAAACATATGCCCAAAAATCAAGCAAGAGCCTCCACCCAAGAAATACAATAATGAACCAAAGAATAAAGATGAGATCAAAGCCTAATCCAAAAGAAATTCCAATCCTCAGAAGTAAGGCAATAACATCCCACTGGAGCTCTCATAAACATTCCTCTACAATGATGCATTCTTCCTCTTTCCAGAGCAACTTAGCGTATGAACAATATCCTTAATAGTAAGGTGGAAATCCTCTTATCATAGCACAAAAAGATCATGTAATGATCAAAATAACATCATAAATAACTCTAAGGAACTCAATGCAATCAAAAAATGCCTCTAGTAAATGCCCAAAATCAGACAAATCAATCATAGTGACCATTTTTCAGTTTTCACATAAAAACTTAAAATATAAATTAACCTTCCACAAACTAAAATTGCAACTAAAACACAGAAATATTTCCTTCAATCAATCATTAAACAATCACATTGAAAGCAATCTTTTCACAAACATTTTTCATAAGAAAATGTAGAGGAGATACGAAAGCTTCAACCTAGAAATTGCAACCAAGGAAAGAATAAAACAAGTGAAGAGCAATCCAAAAATCCAACGAATTCAATCCAAAATATTTAAACCAACTCAAACAATCCAATCAAAATCCAATAAAAAATTGAAAGATTTAGTTGAAATTTTCACAGATGCCAAACCGGACAATGCACATACATTTTTATTAAATAGAAAATTTAACTTAAAACTATAGAAATCCATGGGCCAATTGGAAAATCCCAATAAACTATATATTATACCTACCATGCGTGAAAATGAGGTAAGTATTATTTAACAATATTATTTACTTACCCCACTCAAAATCAACCATTAGAAATAAGGGGTACGTAACTATATAATATATATTCTATTATGAATAGCAACAAGATAATAATAGTATGAACACAAATAAGCAAATAATAAATCAAATCCAATAATAATTAAGGGCTTAAATAGAAACTCATAATAAAATATAAAATCAAAACAACATTTTTTTTTTATTTTTCCTTTTGGAGGGAAATTTGGGTGTACAAAGATTACCACCAAGTGAAGCTATTGGGTTAAGAGAATGTGTTGAGAAGAGAAGGGTAGAGGAGGTGTGTAGTGTGAGGCCCTACCCTGAGCCGTCATAGCATTTCAGTTATTTTCATGTTGGACCTATTATTGATACTATATTTTGATGCATTGTGGACATAGATTCTATATGATCCAGTGATTGGATAACATTGATATGATTGTCATTTGTTTTGATTTGTAGAGCTTTATTTTGATGCTAGAAATTATGGATTCATGTTTTATAAATGATTAAATTTCATGATGATTATGATGTTGCCATTTAGTAGATTATTTCATGTGGATTTTATTAGATAATTGGAAACTTGATTATTATAATTGAAATTGTATGCAAATGTCTGAATTGTATTCTTTTCATATGATGATATTATATATAATTTTTGGAATTACTAATGTGCAAAGTAAGATGTGCAGGAAAACTGATCCATGTGACCATGGAAACTATTCGAAGAATCAAGCCTAAACCTATGTGTGTTTGTGAAGCCAATGGTTGTCTATTTGGAGAGACAACACCTCATTTGTAAATGTGTTTTAATTTGTAAATGTTTATGCTTGGATGTGTATTAAATTTGAAAATTGTTTAATTTATTAATTCCAAAAAAGGGACATTTCCATGTGTATTTAAGTGATGTGTAATTTTGTGGTGTCACTTGACACATGTGTTGTAAAGTGAGTTGGCAGTGACATGTCCCTTGAAAGGAATTTGTTTTACCAATGCATTTTTTTCAAATATCCAAGTATGGTCCCAAGAAAGTCTTGGATAGGGAGCCATTAGAAAGGTCAACTCAGGGTTGACCCATAGGTAAACTTTGGGTGAGTTTCTAGAAGGTTAAACTAACTCCGAAGGTCAAGTTAGGGGAATTTGTAATGGGCCATATGATGTACTTATGGATGAAGGCCAATTTCAGCCACGTGTCCACTCCCTAGGGACTATTTAGTGCCCCCAAAAGTAGAGTTTTCCAAGATGGCCAAATTTCAACTTTTGAGGATCCTACCTAGGTTAGACAACCTTCCTCATGAGTGTTATTGCTCTTCCCCATTCTCTTTTACCTTTTTGAGGTGCCTTCACTAGATAGCTTGTCAGGTGTTGGGAAGACCAACCTATGAACATCCTCACCCTTCCCAAGAGGATTGGAAAGAGTGAGGAGTGTCTTCTTAGGGAATGGTTTGGGAGGGAGAAGTTTGATCACCCACTCTCCATTGTTGGAAACATAGATTCTTGAGAAATTGGTTTTTGGATTGGGAAGTTTTGGCTAAGTCTTGTGAAGGAAAAGATAGTGGATTTGGGCAGCTCTCCTACTAAATTTTATTCACCCATTTGTAGTTTTTATTGGATATTGTTGGCATATGATGAATCGACATGTTGATATGATGATAATGTATGTTGTCATTAATGTCAATAAGTGAAAGTGAACCGGTATGTAGATTGGAAGAAGATGGTGAACCAGTATGAAGATTTGTAAGTGAACCGGTGTCGAGGCTTCACTTAGTGTGACTACCGGTTGGTAGTCTCAGCTCGAGGGTTCCCAGTTTGGGAATCTAGCTTGTGCGATGCAGTCAAAGACATCCTTTGATGAGTTAGCTAAGAGATAAGAATGAGATTGAGGTCCCACATTAGTTTTGTGTGCATGAAGGATTTCCTTGAGAATCTTGCATGTAAAGATCGATTGCATTAAATGTCTACCTCAGGAATGAACATTCTTCTTAGTGGTATGAGAAGAAAGCGTGGTGGGTTACTAATTCCCATATGCGGTGAAGAATGAACGATGCAGATTATCTTGTGATATGTTTAAGATTGTATTTCTCTATGCAAAGTGTTTGGATGGTCAGGATTGGACCGCTTGTTTTGTAAACCTAAATGCTTAGGGTTTAGGGTTGATGCTACTGAGATAATTGTTGTCTATAAGGTCGATGATGTTTGTTGTTGTAAGTTGTTGGCAAATGTTGTGTGTGTATCCGAGTGATGAGATACTTGCCAGACCAGTAAGAGGAAAACTACAGAGTGTGATTGCAGAGTAGAGGAAATGAAAAGGATCTACCTTGGCATGTAGTGCTATTATTAGATCAGAGTTTTACCTATTATCTTCTAACCATTTCAACAGTTGGAAAATCTCTTTATAGGTTAGCTTTAATAGGCTTATTGTAAATCCTTTAACTGAGTGAATCAAGATCATTGAGTTCTTCAAATCCTCTAGTGAGGTAACCTCTAATAGGGTTTCAACCTTTAACAGGGTATATAGCCATCCCTTAACTGGGTGATCTTTAACAGGATCAGTTCCTAGTAGAAGCTTATTGTAAAGTATTTAACCGGACTAGGCTCCTAACAGAGCGAGCTTCAAAAGAGTTCAAAACAAGCTTGTGGGTATTCATCCCCACTATGGTTTTTCCCATTTGAGTTTCCATGTGAAAAAATATGTGTGTCATAAGTTGAGCATTTTTTATGTGATGAATAAGTATTTTGTGTTTTAGTGATTATGCATGCAGATCTATTAGGTTATGGTATTACTAGTTTACCACATGCATATGTTTATGGGTGAAGTTGTTATCAAGTATTGAATGTATTTGAAGTGTTCAGACTTATCAATTTATGTTGTCTGAAGTCTTACTATGTTTAACCAGTATTGCCATGGTTAAGTTCAGTAATAATGACAACCAGTTGATATTGCTTTAACTTGATAAGTTGTTGAGAAAGTTTTTATCTATACTAATTCACCCCCCCTCAGTACCAGTTAGGGTATCTGTTGTTCATTATTATTCATCAATTGGTATCAGAGCGCCTCTAGGTCCTCAGTGATATAAGCTTAACCGCTTGAGGTAAAAGATCCTATTGTAATGATGAAGAGGGAAGGTCCTAAGTTCAATAGAGATAACTTCAAGATATGGAAGGACAGAATGAAGATTTACATCAAGAGTATGGGTGCTCAACACTAGAGATATGTTGAGAATGCCTATGTGATTCCCTTTGGCACTCTGACCGATGATCAGAAGAGAGAGATTCAAGAAAATGGGAAAGTCATGGAAGCCCTTATCAGCAGCCTGTCAGATATTGAGTTTATTGATGTACAAGACAAGGACACTCCTAAGGATGTATGAGATGCACTAGAAACCATTTATGGTGGTGATGAGCATTTAAAGCAAGAAAAGGAAGAGAGCCTTAGAGGAAAATTTGAAGACATGAGGATGGTTGAAGGAGAGACCATTCAACAATATGGCATTAGGATTAAGACTATGGTTGGAGATATCAAAAGCACTAGTGGAACGATTGAGGATGCCACCATTGTTTATGAAGTCTTGAGATCATTTTTACCGATCTATGCAATCAGGGTTGCTGCTATCCAGGAACTAAGGTATATTGATAAAACCAAGGTATCCTTAGAATCTATCATTGCAAAGTTGACTCCATATGAGTTGAATAGCTATGATGGAAGTGTTTAGAAGACTGAGTCAACCTCTAGAGCATCTGCTGCACCATCCAGAAAAGGAAAAGAAACTAATACCAGTTATGAATCTAGACAATGTAGAGATATGGATGATGAAGATATTTTGATGGAGTTTGAAGCTCTTCTTGCTAAAAGACTTCCAAAAGGAACTGGTAAATATAGAGGTAAGATTCCTTTAAAATATTTCTCTTGCAACAAGATAGGACATATAGCTATTAATTTACCTAACAGTGATAATAAAGATAAACCGGAGAGGTTTAGAAAGTATAAAGGAGGAAATAGGAGAAATTGTCTTGTTGATGTAGATGAAGGTGTTACTGATGAAGAATTGGAGGATGAAGAGAGTGAAGATATAGTGTTTGTATCTATAAAGGAAGAAGTGTCTGACAAGAAAGCACTTGTCTCTCACATTGTCAAATCCAATAATTGGATTATTAATAGTGGTTGTTCTCACCACATGACTGATGACCGAAGAAAGTTTCTATTTGTAGAAGAATATGATGGAGGTGTTGTCAAATTTGGAAACGATGCACCATGCTTGGTAAAAGGTAAAGGATCCATCTCACTAAATGGAAAGAGTAGTACAGATGATATCTACTGGGTAGAAGGTCTGAAGCATAACCTTTTAAGTGTTGCTCAGTTGAATGAAAAAGGCCTCACTCTGAAGTTCAAAGGTGGAATCTGCAGTATAATTGGAAAGAGTGGTGAACTTATTGCCACTGGTAAGCAGACCAGAGGTAACCTATTTCAATTGAATGCCAAGATTAGTCAGTGTCTGATGGCTAAGTTTGATGACAGTTGGATATGGCATAGGAGACTCTGTCATATGAACTTTGACGATATTGTTAAAGCTAGTAAGATCAAGGTGGTAAGAGGATTACCTTCACTGAACAAACTTGAGAATTCTTTGTGCAGAGAATGTCAACTTGGGAAGATGTCTTCTTCAACTTTTAAAGGTAAGTCTTTTTTCAGCAGATAATTTACTTGATCTTGTGCATACTGATTTGTGCAGTCCTATGAAAACTAGAAGTATTCAGGGAGATAGATATTTTATGATTTTTACTCATGACTACTCAAAAATGATGTAGGTCACATTCTTGAAAGACAAGGCTGAAGCATTTGGAAAATTCAAAGCCTTCAGAGCATTAGTAGAAAAGGAGAGTGGCCAAAGGATAAAGTGGCTAAGAGCTGATCAAGGAGGAGAATTCACTTTTGATGAATTCAACAAGTATTGTGAAGATAGTGATATCAAAAGGCAGTTGTCTGCCCCTAGGACACCACAACAAAATGGCATAGCAGAAAGGAATAACAGGACTGTAGCTAAAGCGACGAGAACAATGTTGATCCAAGGAAAGGTTACTCACACTTTTTGGAGAGAAGCGGTGAGCACTGCAGTCTATACAATGAACTGGGTACTTATCAAGAAAGACAAAGATAAAACTCCTTATGAGTATTGGACCGGGAAGACTCCCACTGTGAGTTACTTTAAGGTATTTGGGAGTAAGTGCTATATCAAGAGAGGTGAGCATTTGAGCAAATTTGATGCTAAATGTGATGAAGGAATATTTTTGGGATATTCCACTAAGAGCAAAGCCCTCAAATGCTACAATAATAGAACTCAGAAGATTGTTGAGAGCATCAATGTCAAGGTTGATGAATCCCCTGAGGAACCTAAGGAAACCTGCAACGAGCAAGTAGAAGGTGAACCGAGAACAACTTTCTGGGAACTGGTTACAAAAAAAACAAGCAAAGATCTCAGTATTCCTGTACCAGTAGAAGCTACAGTAGGAGAAGAAGAAGATGGAGAAGAAGGAGAAGAGTAAAAACAAGAAGAACCAGCTAGAGTCATTCCTAGATATGTGAAATTGCATCATGATCCAAAGCAAATCATAGGAGATAAATATGTAGGGATACTCACAAGAAGAAAAGTGAAAGAAAACTCTTGCATGATTTCTGAATTAGAACCCAAGACTTCTAGAGAAGCACTTATAGATGAAGACTAGATTAAAGCAATGGAAGAGGAGCTAGATCAGATAGAAAAGAATGTAACATGGTCTTTGGTACCCAGACTAGAACACAAAAATGTCATAGGTACCAAATGGGTCTTCAGGAATAAGCTAAATGAAGAAGGTATAGTTAAAAGGAATAAGGCTAGGCTTGTATGCAAGGGATACACTGAGGAGGAGGGAGAAGACTATGGAGAAACCTTTGCTCCTATGGCTAGACTATAAGGTGTTCGAATGCTACTTGCATTTGAAACATTTAAGGGATTTAAGGTATATCAAATAGATGTGAAGTCTACATTCTTGAATGGAATCCTTGAAGAGGAAGTATATATAGAGCAACCGGAAGGGTTCGCCCTATTAGAAGATAGTAACATGGTGTGTAGATTACACAAAGCCCTGTATGGATTGAAACAAGCACCTAGGGCATGGTATGAAATGTTACATTCTCATCTTGTAAAGATTGGATTTCAGAGATCAAGTGAAGATAGCAACATCTACTTGAAATCAGAAGGTGATCAGATTCTAATATGTGAAATATTTGTAGATGACATAATATGTGGAGGAGACGATGAAATGAGCCATGCATTTGCAGATATAATGAAGAAAGAGTCTGAGATGTCTCTGATTGGAGAGATAAAGTTCTTCATTAATTTACTAATTCAACAAATGAAAGAGGGTATTTTTATTACCCAGTCCAAGTATGCCAAAGAGGTATTGAAGACCTTTGGCATGGAGGAAAGAAAACCGGTTGGTACACCGATGGTGATTGGCTGTAAACTGACTAAGGAAGATAATTCAGTGTTGGTAAATGAGAAGGAGTATCGGTCAATGATCGGTAAGCTGCACTATGTGGTGCACAACAAACTAGATATTACTCATGTAGTGGGTATAGTAGCTCATTTTCATAAATGTCCTAGAGAATCCCACTTGGTAGCAGTCAAGAGGATCCTTAGATATCTGAAAGGAACAATTGACTATGGATTGTGTTATCCATATAATGGTGACTTCAATCTCAAAGTGTATACCAATGCTAATTGGGTAGGTAATGTGGATGACTGGAAGAGCACAACCAATGGAACGTTCTTTCTTGGTGGAAGATTAGATGGATGAGAAAGAAGTAGAGTTGTACTTCCCAATCTACAGCTGAAGTAGAATATGTGGCAGCATTTATGAACTGTAGTCAAGCAATTTGGATGAAACATGTACAGAAGGTTTCAAAGTACCTGTATCTAAACTGGTGAATATATTTTGTGACAACACAAGTACAATAAATATTTCCAAGAATCTAGTATTGCATGCTAGAACTAAGCACATTGAACTTAAATATCACTTCTTAAGAGAGAAAGTTCAAAATCAAGAAGTTGTACTACAACATGTTTCCAGTAAGGAGCAGTTAGCAGATATATTTACTAAGCCCTTACCAAATACTACATTTACCTATTTGAGAAGTGAATTAGGGGTTCTTCCCCTTCATGAAGTCAACTAAAGTTGTGTGTTCTGCATCCATTAGGAACTACAATGACAAATCTTTTAGGATTGATGTGTTAAAGGATGCTACTCCATAGGGGGAGCAGTATAGTGGAGTATGGAAGTTTGTGCCTCCAATTTGGCATTGTTGTCAAAGGGGAAGAAGATATCTAATGTAGGGGGGAGAAGATATCTGATAATGCAAATACACTGGTCTATGATGTTTACAGTTACAATGCTACACCGAGTATTTCCATCAATGTCAAAGGGGAAGATTGTTAGATATTGTTGGCATATGATAAACCAACATGTTGATATGATGATAATGTATGTTGTCATTGATGTCAATAAGTGAAAGTGAACCGGTATGCTTATTGGAAGAAGACGGTGAACCGGTATGAAGATTTGTAAGTGAACCAGTGTTGAGGCTTCACTTAGTGTGACTACCAGTTGGTAGTCTCAGCTCTAGGGTTACCGGTTTGGCAATCCAGCTTGTGCGATGCAATCCAAGACATCCTGTGATGATTAAGCTAAGAGATAAGAATGAGATGAAGGTGCCACGTCAGTTTTGTGCATGTGAAGGATTTCCTTGAGGATCTTGTATGTAAAGATAGATTGCATTAAATGTCTACCTTGGGAATGAACATTCTTCTTAGCGATATGAGAAGAAAGTGTGGTGGGTTGCTGATTCCCATATATGGTGAATAATGAATGATGCAGATTGTCTTGTGATCTGTTTAAGATTGTATTGCTCTATGCAAAGTATTTAGACAGTCAAGATTGGACCACTTGTGTTGTAAACCTAAATGATTAGGGTTTAGGGTTTATACTACCAACCTAACTGTTGTCTATAAGGTTGACGATGTTTGTTGTTGTAAGTTATTGGCAAATGTTGTGTGTGTATCCGAGTGATGAGATACTTGTTAGACCAATAAGAGGAAAACTACAAAGTGTGATTTTAGAGTAGAGGAAATGAAAAAGATCTGCCTTGGCATGTAGTGCTATTATTAGATCAGAGTTTTACCTATTGTCTTCTAGCCATTTCAACAGTTGGAAAATCCCTTTACCGGGTAGCTTTAACAAGCTTATTGTAAATCCTTTAACCAGATGACTCAAGATCATTGAGTTCTTCAAATCCTCTAGCGAGGTAACCTCTAACAGGGTTTCAACCTTTAATAGGGTATATAGCCATCCCTTAACACGGTGATCTTTAACAGGATCGGTTCCTAGTAGAACCTTATTGTAAAGTCTTTAACCGAACTAGGCTCCTAATAGAGTGAGCTCCAAAAGAGTTCAAAACAAGCTTGTGGGTATTCATCCCCACCATGGTTTTTCCCATTTGAGTTTCCACATGAAAAAACATGTGTGTCATGAGTTGTGCATTTTTCATGTGATGATTAAGTATTCAGTGTTTTGGTGATTATGCATGCAGAGCTATTAGGTTATGGTATCAGTGGTTTACCACATGCATATGTTTATGGGTGAAGTTGTTATCAAGTATTGAATGTATTTGAAGTGTTCAAACTTATCAGTTTATGTTGTCTAAAGTCTTACTATATTTAACCGGTATTGCCATGGTTAAGCTCAGTAATAATGACAACCGGTTGATATTGCTTTAACTTGATAAGTTGTTGAGAAAGTTTTGGTCTGTACTAATTCACCCCCCCCTTTTAGTACCAGTTAGGGTATCCGATGTTCATCATTATTCATCAGTTTTAAGGCTAGTTAAATACTTCCTCATGTATGTTGTTTGGTAAAATTGAAAATATTGCTTGTTATTTTCCATTGTTGTTTTCTTAGTAAGCTTAGGAGGATGTTGAGTTCTTCCTTGTGAATTTTTATTGTGTGTATTTATGTTATTGTTTTGGGTGTTTCAAGGCCATACTAACCCTTGGGAGGGTAGAGTGGCCTTGGGGTGAAGGTTTGTTTGACAACCTAAGAGTGTAGAGGCTCTCTTTGGAAGATAGTGATACACAAGGGATTATGGGACCCTTGCTACATAGTGTTTTGTTTATGCAATGGGAGTCATAAGGGGAGTTTGTTGGCTTGTATGTCTTGGGGAACATAAGGATTTGTTGGGACAAGTTTGAAACTTGTGGTTATTCTACTGTAGCCTTGCAATGGCATTTTGTTCTCCTACTTGTAGATTTTTCCTCTAGGTATTTGGTCCACCTTCACCCCACAAGTTATAGTCACTAAGTGACTTTGTTCATCCTTGGGTTGGGAGTGTTTGTGTTGTGTTTTTACTCTTGTTTATGTGTTTATGCTTGAGTGTAGCCTATTTAGCTTTGGTTCTCCTAGCTCAGGGGTGGCTTCTTGTAAGCTTAGGTTGGGAGGTGAGCCTCCATGGTCACAACCTACAAGCCTTTGTTGTAGGTTTGCTTGAGAAAAATATTGGAAGGGAAGCTATGGCGTGATCCTATTGTTTATTTGTATTTAGTTGCGAAAGAAAATACATGTATTTGGCAAGCCCTCATTTAGTAGAAATGAGAGGCTTGATTTTGTTATTTACCTATTTGTATAAAAGAAACTATGATGTACTAAATGTAACTATTGGATTAGTTTTACCATGTAATAAAGATGTATTTTAATTTGAAGTGTATATTCTTGCAAAGAGAAGAATGCATTGTTGGAATTATTTCTTTAATGATATAGTTACTAGAAAAAGATTGAGAATGATATTATATTATGTTCCCTATTGCCATTGAAAAAGAAATGCAAAGCTAAATGTTAATAGAGTAGTCACTTTTAAATAGAAATGAAATATTTGTTTACATCTGTACTTCAAACTCAAAGGAAGAATAAATAGATATCTTAAGAACTAATATTGATAATGCATTATATCTTGTTTATTTATTTAGAGGACTTTTGAAATTGTTAGTTGCAGCTGTAAATAAAAATATTAATGTCATATTTTTCCGTTTCCTAAAAGCATGTATGGTAGGAAGTAAATAAATCTAGTTTTGGTTATTTAAATCAAAAGTTAGCTACATGTATTAATGGGAACAAATTTTTTCTATTATGTTATTTAAAAATATCCTACTATAATACTTTGAAAAGAAAGAGATTTAAACATATATATATATATATATATATATATATATATATATATATATATATATATATAAACCTTACATCTAAACTCTTGTATTTATTCTTTAGAAAAAAAATGAATAATACATATGTTGCATTTATGTTAAAATATATATATTTAATAAACTATGAATAAACTAGAAAAGAAAGAAATGTTTATTACCTTAGTATATGATTACACCATATTTTTGATAACTCAATGATGAACGGATAATACCAAACCAGTACTAAGAGGGGGGGGGGGGGGTTGAATCAGTACAGACAAAAACACATTCTTAAAACCAATTTGTCAGCAAACACTGCACTTTGGCAAACAAATAGTAACATCGGTCTCAAACAAAGTACAATCGGCAAAACCTAGAATAATTGAGACAAGCATAAACTAGTTGACACTTAACTTTTCATACAATCTAATACTTCATTTCTATTTCACCCTAGTGCATGAACACGTAATCTATCATCAAAAACATAATAACAACTAGTTCAACATGCTTTACCATCAGACATAAGACACTGAACCATCATATGAAAACATCACACATGACACACAAATTTTTCACATGGAAACCCAACTGGAAAAAACCATGGTGGGGATGAATACCCACAAGCTATTTTGAACTCTTTAGAAGTCCACTTTGTTAGGAGCCTTGTCCAGTTAAAGACTGATACAATAGGTTCTATTAGGAACCGATCCTGTTAGGGATCACCCGATTAAGGGATGGCTAGAATACCCAGTTAAGGGCTAAACCCTGTTAAAGGTTACCTTGTTAGAGGATTTCAAGAACTCAATAGTTTTGAGTCACCCTGTTAAAGGATTTACAGCAAGCTGGTTAAAGCTACCGTGTTAAGGGATTTCCCAATTGTTGAAGTGGTTAGAGATCAACAGGTATTACAATGATCTGGTAACAGCCCTCAATGCCAATGCAAATCAACTTTAGCTCCTCTTCACCTTCTACACTTACACTTTGCAGGTATCACTTCTCTCCTCTAGTCTGGCAAGAATCACGTATCTCTTCACTTGGATACTCACACACAACTTTTGCCAACAACTTCAAAAAGAAACACTACATCGACCTTATGGGAAAAAAGATAAGTTGGTAGCATAAACACTAAACCCTAAACTTGTTAGGTTAAGCAATTCAAACAGTTCAATCTTGACCGTTGAGCACATTGCATTAAATGCAACAGTCATGAACCAATCTCAAGACGTTCTCCATCGTTCGTTTTCCACCGCTTTCATGGTGGTTGGTAACCCATTACATATTTTCACCGTTTAAAGACTTTGCACATTCCCGAGGTAGATAGGAATAATCTACTTCATGGAAGATCCTTCACGCACACAATGATGATGTGGCAACATGATCTATTATTTGTTACAATGCTAACTCATCACAAAAAGTCATTGGTTGAGTCATACAGGCTTGAAGTACCTCAACCATAAAACCTGAAGTTCAGATTACCAATTGGTAGTCATACAGAGCTTCCATGTACCGGTTCCCATAACAACATTCCGGTTCACCTTGAACAAACATACCGCTTCACTTTGGCACATATACCGGTTCACAATGTTATACCGGTTGTCAGATATACCATTTCTCTCTTCTTCAGCATATTGATATCAATGACAACATACACTATCATCTACTACCGGTTCACATAATGCCAACAATCTCCCCCTTTGGTATTGATGGAAATATACAAAGATATCTCTCTACTTCACATCTTCTCCCCCAATTGTTGTAGATATCTTTTCTGCTTCACTTCTTCTCCCCCTTTGACAATAATGCCAAAGTGGAGGCACAAGCTTCCCTATTCCATTATGCTGCTCCCTCTGAGGAGTAGCATCCTTCAACACATCAATCCTAAAAAAAAAAAATTGACTATGCAATACCTAACTAATGTGGAGCATATATCTTTAGTTGACCTCTTGAAGGGGCAACACCCCTAATTCACCTCTTAAGTACATAAATGTAGCCTTTGGGAGAGGCTTGGTGAATATGTTTGCTAATTGCTCCTTACTGGAAACATGTTCCAGTACAATCTCTTTGTTCTGAACCTTTTCCCTCAAGAAATGATACTTAAGCTCAAAGGGCTTGGTTCTAGAATGTAAAACCAGATTCTTTGAAATATTGATAGCACTTGTGTTATCACAAAATATGCTTACTGGTTCAGAAACAGGAACTTTGAAGCCATTTAGTACATGCTTCATCTAAATTGTCTGAGTGTAGTTCATGAAAGCTGCAACATACTCCGCTTCTGCTGTAGATTGAGAGATACAACTCTACTTCTTACTCATCCATGAAACTAGTCTACCACCAAGAAAGAATGCACCACCGGTTGTGCTTTTCTAGTCATCCACATTACCTGCCCAATTAGCATCTGTGAATACTTTCAAGTTGAAATCCTTGCTATATGGATACCATAATCTATAATCAATAGTTCCCTTCACATACCTAAGAATCCGCTTGACTGCAACCAAGTGGGATTCTCTTGGACTTTTCTGGAACCTTGCAGTAATGCCAACTACATGTGCAATATCTCATTTGCTATGCATTACATAATGCAACTTACCAATCATTGATCAGTATTCCTTCTCATTAACTAATGCTGAGTCATCCTCTTTGGATAGTTTACAACTAGTCACCATTGGTGTACCAACTGGTTTGCTATGTTCCATGCCAAAGGTCTTCAACACCTCTTTGACATACTTGGACTGAGTGATAAAGATGCCATCTTTCATCTCCTGAATCTGTAGTCCAATGAAGAACTTAATCTCCCCTATGAGTGACATCTCAAACTTTTTCTTCATCTCATCTGCAAACTCATGACTCATCTTGTCATCTCCACCAAAGATAATGTCATCAACAAATACCTCATAGACTAGGATCTGATCTCCTTAAAATTTCAAGTAGATATTGCTATCTTCACTTGTTCTCTCGAATCCAATCTTCACAAGATGGGAGTGCAGGCATTCATACCATGCTCTAGGTGCCTGCTTTAGACCATATAAGGCTTTATGTAGCCTACACACCATGTCACTGTCTTCAGATAGGGTAAACCCATCTGGTTGCTCTATATACACCTCCTCTTCAAGTACACCATTTAGGAATGTAGATTTTACATCCATTTGATATACTTTGAATCCTTTAAAAGCTGCATATGCAAGAAGCATACAAACTCCTTCCAATCTAGCTACAGGAGCAAAGGTTTCTCCATAGTCTTCTCCTTCTTCTTGGGAATATCCTTTACACACCAGTCTGGCTTTGTTTCTAATCATTGTGCCATCCTCATTCAACTTATTTCTGAAAACGCATTTGGTACCAATGACATTTTTATGTTCCGGTCTGGGTACCAAGGACCATGTACCATTTTTCTCTATCTAGTCAAGTTCCTCTTCCATTTCCTTGATCCAGTCTTCATCTTTATGTACCTCTTTGAATGATTTAGGCTCAAATTCAGAGATCATACATGAGTTTTCTTTGACCTTTCTTCTTGTAAGGATTCCTGCATCCTTATCTCCTATGATCTGCTTAGGATCATGATTCAGCTTGACATACTGAGGAATGGTCTTAATAGATTCCTCTTTCTTTTCTTCTTCATCCTCTTCTCCATCAGTATTAGCATCTACGTATGTCAGTGTAGGAACACTATTACTGGTACTTGGTTGACTGGCAACCAGTTCTCAAAAGGTTACAACTGGTTCATTTACCACTTGCTCCTTGCCGGTTTCCTCAATTTTCTCAGAGGTTTCATCAACTCTCACATTGATGCTTTCCATAATTCTCTGAGTCCTATTATTGAAACACTTGAGAGCTTTTCTCTTGGTGGAATATCCTAGGAATATTCTCTTATCACATTTCACATCAAATTTTCTTTGATGTTCACTCCTCTTTATGTAACATTTGCTACCAAATACTCTAAAGTAGCTAACCACAGGTGTCTTACCGATCCAATACTCATAAGGAGTTTTATCCTTACCTTTCTTGATGAGTACTCGGTTCATTGTGTAAACTGTAGTGCTCACTGCTTCTCTCCAAAAGGTGTGAGCAACCTTTCCTTGAATCAACATTGTTCTTGCTGCTTCAACCATAGTCCGGTTATTCCTCTCTGCTAAGCCATTCTGCTGAGGAGTCCGAGGGACAAAAAGTTGCCTCATGATGCCATGTTCTTCACAGTACTTGTTGAATTCATTGAAAGTGAATTCCCTTCCTTGATCAGTTCTAAGGCACTTGATCCTTTTACCGCTTTCCTTCTCCACTAATTCTCTGAAAGATTTGAATTTTTCAAAAGCTTAAGACTTATCTTTCAAGAATGTGACCCACATCATTCTTGAGTAGTCATAAGTGAGAATCATGAAGTACCTATCACCCTGCACACTCTTAGTTTTCATAGGACCACACAAATCAGTATGCACAAGATCAAGTAAATTGTCAACAGTGAAAGGTTTACCTTTAAAGGTTGAGGAAGACATTTTCCCCAATTGACACTCTTTGCACAAGGTATTTTTCGGTTTGCTCAGCAGTGACAACCCTCTAACTACCTTGATCTTACTGGCCTTCACAATGTTATCAAAATTTACATGGTAGAGTCTCCTATGCCATATCCAGCTATCATCAAACTTGGTCATAATACATGTATTGATATTTGCATTCAGTTGAAATAGGTTACCTTTGGTCTGCATGCTGATGGCCACCAATTCACCATTCTTTCTTTTGATTCTACACACTCCATTATTGAATTCCAAAGTGAGACCACTATCATTCAGCTAGGCAACACTTAGAAGGTTATGTTTGAGACCATCAACCCAATACACATTGTCAGTGCTACTCTTTCCATTCAGAGAGATGGACCCTCTGCCTTTGACCATACATGGTGCATCATTACCAAAGCGAACCACACCACCATCATACTCTTCCAAGGATAGAAACTTGCTCCAGTCACCAATCATATGGTGAGAACAACCACTCTCAATAATCCACTCATTAGAATTATCAAAGTGGGAGACAAGAGCCTTCTTATCTGACACATTTTCCTTCACAGCAACAAACACAATATCTTCATTTTCTTCATCTTCTAATTCCTCATCTGTGACACCTTCATCAACTTCCACAAAATAGTTTCTCCGGTTCCCTCCTTTTAATTTGTTGTACCTTTCTGGTTTGTCCTTGTTGTCACCATTAGGATAGTTTACAACAATATGTCCTATCCGGTTACAAGAAAAGCATTTCAAAGGGAGCTTACATCTGTATTTACCGGTTCCTTTAAGAAGTTTTCTAGCAAGAAGAGCTTCAAATTCCATCAGAATCTCCTCATCATTCATTTCTCTGCTCTATCTTGGTTCACCACTAGTGCTTGCTTCTTTTCCTTTTCTGGATGGTACAATAGAAGCTTTAAAAACTGATTCAGTCTTTTGAACACTGCCATCAAAACTATTTAGCTCATAAGCTATCAACTTTACAATGATGGAGTCTAGGGATACCTTAGTCTTGTCTATTGATCTCAGCTCCTGAATAGCAGCAACCCTTATTGCATAGACCGGTAATAAGGATCTCAGAACTTTGCTTACCACAATGGAATCTTCTATTTTACCACCTGTACTCTTGATATCTCCGATGATAGTTTTGATTCTTATTCCATATTGTTGAATGGTCTCACCTTCAACCATCTACATGTCTTCAAACTTCCCTCTAAGGCTTTCTTCCTTAGCTTGTTTTACATGCTCCTCACCTCCATAGATATTTTCAAGAGTATCCCATACTTCTTTAGGATTTACTTTATCTTGGACATCAATAAACTCAATGTCAGATAAACTACTAATTAGGGCTTCCATGAATTGCCCATTCTCCTGCATTTCTCTCTTTTGGTCATCGGTGAGAGTACCAGTAGGGGCAACATAGGCATTCTCAACATAGCTCCAGTGTTGAGCACCCATGCTTCTAATATATATCTTCATTCTATATTTTCATATATTGAAATTATCTCTGTTGAACTTTGGACCTTCCCTCTTCATCATTATAGTAGGATCTTTCTCTCAAGCAGTTAAGCTTACAACGTAGAGGACTTGAAAGTTGGCTCTGATACCAATTAATAACTCAATGATGAACGGATAGTACCAAACCGGTACTGAAAGGGGGGGTGAATCAGTACAGACAAAAACACATTCCTAAAATTGATTTGTCAGCAAACATTGTGCTTTGGCAAACAAACAATAACACCGGTCTAAAATAGAGTACAACTGACAAAACCCAGAATAACTAAGACAAGCATAAACCGGTTGACACTTAACTTTTCATACAACCTAATACTTCATTTCCATTTCACCCTAGTGCATGAACAGGTAATCTATCATCAAAAACATAATAACAGCTAGTTCAACATGCTTTACCATCAGACATAAGACATTGAACCATCACATGAAAACATCACACATGACACATAGATTTTTCACATGGAAACCTAACTAGGAAAAACCATGGTGGGGATGAATACCCACAAGCTGTTTTGAACTCTTTAGAAGTCTACTTTGTTAGGAGCCTTGTCTAGTTAAAGACTGATACAATAGGTTCTATTAGGAACTGATCCTGTTAGGGATCACCTGGTTAAGAGATGGCTAGAATACCCTGTTAAGGGTTAAACCCTGTTAAAGGTTACCTTGTTAGAAGATTTTAAGAACTCAATGGTTTTGAGTCACCCTGTTAGAGGATTTGCAGCAAGCCGGTTAAAGCTACCTTGTTAAGGGATTTCCCAACTATTGAACTGGTTAGAGATCAACAGGTATTACAATGATATGGTAACAAGACTCAATGCCAATGCAGATCCGCTTTAGCTCCTCTTCACCTTTTGCACTTACACTTTGGACGTATCACTTCTCTCCTCTGGTCGGGCAAGAATCATGTATCTCTTCACTTGGATACTCACACACAACTTTTGCCAACAACCTCAAAAAGAAACACAACATCGACCTTATGGGAAAACAAATACGTCAGTAGCATAAACCCTAAACCCTAAACCTGTTAGGTTAAGAAATTCAAACAGTTCAATCCTAACCGTTGAGCATATTGCATTAAATGCAATAGTCTTGAACCGACCTCAAGACCTTCTCCATCATTCATTTTCCACCGCTTTCATGGCAGCTAGTAACCCATTACGCATTTTCACCATTTACAGACTTCGCACATTCCCAAGGTAGATAGGAATAATCTCCTTCATGCAAGATCCTTCACGCGTACAAGGCTGACATGGTAACATGATCTGCTCTTTGTTACAATGTTAACTCATCACAAAAAGTCATCAGTTGAGTCACACAGGCTTGAAGCACCTCAACCGGAAAACCTGAAGTTGAGACTACCAACCGTTAGTCATATAGAGCTTCCATGTATCGGTTCCCATAACAACATGCCAGTTCACCTTGAACAAACATACCGCTTCACTTTGGCACATATACCAGTTCACAATGTTATATGGGTTCTCAGATATACCGGTTCTCTCTTCTTTAGCATATTGACATTAATGACAACATACACTGCCATCTACTACCGGTTCACATAATGCCAACAATTTTAACCTTGAAATAGTCTATGTAGATAGGAATTTGGAATTCATCAAACCAAATAGAAATTAGACTAGCTCAATCACAAAAACTAGATTGCAATGATAAGAAATCCTAAAAACATTCAATAGAGATATGAAGACAAGATAATCAAACCAAATGCAAACCATTACAAATGCGAATATCTCCTCCATAATTCTCCATTGTCCTTCTTTCTCCTTCAAATTACTTTGTTTGTGGATCTCACCTACAAATGCAAAAGCATAGTATGAAAGCAAGATTGACAAGATGAAATGGCAACATAAGGATACTAGAAGCATGATTGATTCTCTCAAAATGTGATTAGATTGATCAGATTCTTGATTGAAGAAATTCATTCAATTTATAGACAAATTGGAGAGATGACAAGATTAGCATGAAGAGATTTGAAAGGAAATTCAAGTCAAGAATAGCAAAATTATGACAAGTGTATGACAAATTGCTATTCAAGGTGTTATGACAAATTATGACAATTTATGACAAATTATGACAAAAATTTGAAAATAGAAATAGAAATTAGAAGAAATTAGAAAATTAGGTGAATTAATTAATAATTTTTCATTCATTAATTAATTCACAAAAAGAGAGGGAATTAATTAGCCAATTAAATAAATATTTAATTATGACAAGAAGACTTAGGATAAATAAATAAATTATTTAACCTAGAGGGAAAATGACAAACAAGATTAAATGAATAAATCATAAAACCCTAGAAGATGAATTAGAAATGCAAGGACGACAATTAGGTCTTGACAAAAGATAATTGATGTAGGGTCGATTTGATCATGATTCTGACTAACAAAGGACTAGTGTTGATAAATGATTGAGATTGGTTTGACAAAAATCAGTGACACATTGAACAAGATTGGCAAGGAGACCAAATTGATAGGCGCCAATTGACGAGGAACAATAATTGATTCAAATTGACATGATTGAGAAGGACAACGATCGATGACAAATCGATTGCAAAATTGACGAGATTGACAAGAGGACAAGGATCGATGATGAATTGATCGCAAAATGACAAGATTGAAAAGAACAACGATCGATGATAAATCGATCACAAAATTGATGAGATTGATAAGAGGACAAGAATCGATGATGAATCGATCGCAAAATGACAAGATTGACAAGAGGACAAAACCCTAATTCAAAAGTGATAAAAATGAGGAATGCAGAAGAAGGACTTGATGCTCGCAAATGATAAAGCCCAAGTACGCAACATAAAAGAAATGTTAATGCGACGCAAAAACCCTAAAATAAGGCAATGCACAAATGTTAAAGTATGACTCCGCAAGCGTTGACCATTTTTAGATGTCTACATTTTGCCCCTCTTTGGGACAATGCGATTCTAAGTGTTGTTTCAAAGAACAATAATGAAAAATGCCCCAGACAATAACAATGACATATGCATGCCCCCTCGAGGAATTAGCCGAAAAGATCCAGAAAAGAGGCCAATTGATCGATAAGAATGATAGAAGATGATAGGTTTGAACGGATCGCCAAGACTGATGGAAGAAATGTTAGTAAGAAGAAATTAGACAGAGGACAGTTAGAGATGAAGGAAAACTTGCTTTCACAAATGCACATAAGTAAGTGAGAACCTTTATTTATTGTAGCAAAGTGGATGCAGAGCATCATGGCATTGAAGGCCAGAGCTAGAATGCAGCCCCTTTTTGCAAAAGATAGACACATCGCACACAAGGAATGAGTGAAGCATCCTAGGGTGCATACATCAAGGGTTGAGGTATGTACGACATTCACAAAGCGAATGTACTTATCATAGACACCCAATGATAGAGTTGCCCTAGTTTGTGACAAACATTCCACAAACAACAAACACAACAAAAAAAAAAGGGATCATGAACCATCCCAGTCACTCTAAATCACTTAGTGACATCATCAAGCAACTGAGGAACATGATCAAAACTAGAGATAAATCAATAAAAAGATAAGACTCACAAAGTTGACCAAGTCAAACAAACAATCTGATCATCATTGTCAAAAGTGGAAAATAGGAATGATCATGTTGTCTGGTTTCAGGGAATAAGGTACCCTGTCTAAGATAGGACACAGTCTAGTTTCGAGTATACCACACCCTATATAAGACCCATGATAATAGTGACAAGGACAAATGATATTGATGTTGAGTGATTGATATGACAATTTTGATCAGTTTGAATGTCTGGTTTGATTGAAAAGTTCATCTATTAATGCGTGATTTCATTAAAGCACAATGTTTGATTGAGTGTCGTTGGATGTATGCTCAGCAATCTGTCTATGCACAGAGGGTACCATTTATTGACAAAATGCAAAATGCTTGTTTTTGGATTTTGATGTTTTGAAATTTTTTTGTTCATTTTTTCAGGACTTTATTTGACTTTTTAGGGATTTTTTCAGGACATTATTTGATTTTTTAGGGATTTTTTTTTTCAGGACATTATATGATTTTTTTTTGGATTTTGACATTTTAGCTGAAAATGAACACATGATTTTTTTCAGGACATTTTTCAATTTTTATGATTTTTGCCCCCAGTGTCTAGCAAGGCAAGGAATATGACAGGTGAATAAATAGGATTTCTAAAATGTTGGTGGATAGAGGGAAGACAAAGGCCTTTTATCATGGAGACAATATGGATGCAATTTTCAAGGGCTATTGCGTGATGGGACAAAAGACTGGATATGACAATGTAAAGCAGTGACATGGCATGAGGGATATGTCAAGAGGTTTTTGAAACCATGTTTTGCATTTCATGTCCTTATGTCAGATCAAGATCAAGGAATGAAAAAGAGTGTATGGATAGTGATAAGATATGGATAGGATAAGCAAGACCAAGAATGGATAAGGGACATGGACTGAAGGTCGAGATTGGCTAAGGGATAGTGGCAGAAAGTTGCAATAAGCTAGGGAATATGGATGAAAGGTTATAATAAGCAAATGGATAAAGACAAAAAGCTATAATAGACTAAAAGCTACAAACAATATGCATGATGCTCATGAATATCCTCAGCCTTGTCAAGATCAAATGTGGAAAAGGGGATATGTGCATGAGAGACAATAGGATATGAAGGGTAATGACAGGGGTTCGATAGGATAATGGAACAATGAAGGACAAAAGGATATGATAGGATAAAACCTGTCCCCAAGTACGGTATGCAAGAAGTTCATAGATTAGGCATGACGCTTGTTTGTCAGGTTTTCATCATGGTACTTGCCCAAGGTGCCTATTTGCCAGGTTTTCACTAGTGGACAAATTATTTTTGCTTTACTTTTTTTTTCTTTTTCTTTGTTCTCACTTTTTTTTTTTTGTTTGTTTTTGGATTTTGACATTTTAGTCGAAAATGGACACATGATAGGGGATGGAAGGACTCAAACATCTTTTTGTTTGGATAGTAGCTTTGAAAAAAATGGACCATGACCTTTAAAAGTATGCTCAAAGACGTTGGTAGGATAAGGACATGGAAAAAGAGATGAAATTAAGGCAAGGATTTATGCAAAGGATGGGATCAAAGGGATCGAAGGATGGAAAATATGCATTGGATAATGGATAGGGTATTGGAAGAATTGGGCTTCACTGGATGGAAATGAAGGCAAGATCAACATTGGAACACACCTTGATGGGTGGTGGATTGATGGAGGAAAAATGGGTTTTGGATATGGAGATTTTGATGAAGGAATAGCTAGGGATTTGTGGACATAAGGACCCAAAACGAATGAAGAAGGTGGTGGAGGAATAGACTTGGAAGGTTTGGATGGAGAAATAGCAATTGTAGATGCCAATTTTGATGTTTCTTTAGGTTTTCGTGCTTCGAGGAGCTGCTTAGGGATCCACATGGTTTTTGATTTTTTATGCTTTTGTGGTTCCTTAGAGTGAATTGCTTGCATAAGGAATTTAGGAACCCATATATATTTTGACTTTTCTTTATTTTTCTTAGTGGGCCTTTGTGGCCTTTTGGATATTTCTTTTTCTTTATAGATCAATTTTTTCTTTGTTTTGACATGTCGATTATATTGGACATGTTGATCCTTGAATACATGTGGATTGCTAGACTTATGACTTTTATGCTTGGCATCCAAATTGCTTGGAGGGGGAAAGGAATGCATGGATGAATATGAATGAAATGGAGATCTTTTGGATTGATGAAATTTACTCAAGGATGTGTGCCTTTGCTGACCTTGCATAGAGGATGAAGGAATATAAGGACCTAAGATGGATGGAAAGTATGATGGGGAAGGGATATGTTTTGATTTTGATGGGGGATACCAACGTATTGAGAGTGAGTTGTGTAGACATGACCCTTAATATTTTCTTTAACATGAAGGGATTCTTGCTAATGAAGATCTACTCCTTTGCCTTTATGAATATCTTGACTTGTAGGATACTCTTTTCTGTGGGAAGAAGACACAAGTCCATTATGAGGTGGATATGATATGAGAGAAATAATGAGATCTTGAAGTGGATTGGATTGCACCAAAGTGGAAGAACCCATTATGCATGTCGAGGGTTCATGAACATCTTGCACTAACATGTTAGAATCATGAGGGGGATTAGGATCATGAGGGGGACTAGGATTGTGTAGTGGACATGGTTCAATGACAGGTTCTTCAAGAGATGGAATGGGATCTTGGAGTGTATATGGAGCATTAAGACAAGAAGATGGAGGAACAAAAGGATCTTGTGGAGGATTTAAAGGAATAATTTGATCTTGACAAGGAGGAAGATCATTCGAATCCCCTTCAAAGGTGTTTTTCTCTTGACTTTCAACCAGATCATCGGAAAGGATGGAAGGGATATCTTGATCTTTCTTAGGAAGTGGAATGTCAATGGGATTTGAAAGGACATTTTTTTCATGAAATGGAAGGGGATCGTTTGGGATTGGATGGACTGGGATATCTTGATCTTGCTCGGGGAATGGAGTGTCAATAGGAATTTGGATATGATGGACAAGAATAGGGGAATCATCATGAGTGTCTGGGAAGATGGGGTCCTGGTCAACAATTGGATGGGATGATAAGGTTTCGAGATCTTGATCTTGATCTTTTTTAAGATACGTTTCTTCATACTCTAAATTATCCTCTTGACATGGGGTTGGACTCTGGATATGCATGGGGGATTCTGACAAGGGATCAATGTTTTGGCATGAAGGAAATGCACTTTGAACATTTGTGATGGATTTTGGCAAGGAATCAATGCTTGAACATGAGGAAGAGGGACTTCGAATGGGGTCCTCTAAAATGGGTAATGGCAATAAAGTGCATGGTGGCATTGGGTCTTGTATTTCTGAAACATGACAATGATGTGCATCATGAATTGGATTATCTTGGCAATCAATTATGGATAGCCCTTGGATAATTTCATCCTTGGATGTATTGTTTAATGAGGACAATATGGAAGGTTCTTGTGAAACTTGTAAAGGTGTAGGGATAGATGCCACTAGGGAGTCAATTTGTTTGTGGGGAGATGAGGCATTGCTAGATATAAGTGTATTATCTTGATCTTCTTCAAATAACTCACTTGGTAGGTTCCTTAAGAGCCTTGCAATAAAGCCACCTTTCTTTCAAGGTTTTGACATGGTTGTATTTGGAATTTGAACTTGTTTGGTAAAAATTTGGTCTTGGTTTGATGTCATGTTTTGATTTCGAACTAGATGTTGATCAAATTGGTTTGACATGTTCAAAATTTGGCCTGGTGCATGTTGCAACCTTTGTTTTTGAATTTGTGATTGTGATTGTTGACATTGATATGTTGATTGAACTTGTTGATATTCCACCATTGGTTGAACTATTTGTTGACATTGTATAGTTGGTTGGACATATTGTTGAAATTGGACCATTGATTGTGTTGGTTGTATATGTTGGACAATTGGTTGTGTCTGTTGGAAATTTTGGAACTGTTGAACCATTGATTGTGATGGTTGAAAATGTGATTGATAGTAAACACATTCTTGTTCTTGTTGTGGAGGCACATAATGTTGTTGTCTCTTTTCTTGAAATTGTTTCATCATCTCTATTTGTGAGAGGAGAGCTGGTATGTCTGATCATTCAATAAGAGATCTTACATCAATTGGCTCAATCTTTGGATTTCAACCTGGAAATTTTTGAAACATTTTGGACATTTGTGATCTATTCTTCTCAATGTTTTTCACTCTTTGTTCCAATATCTCCTTTTCTTGAGCTAGTTTCTCCTCTAGTTTTTGTATTTGGAGACTTGTTTCATCATAAAAAGTTTGATCCAAGTTTTGAGACATGTAGAGATTGGATTGACATGATTGATTTCTCAATTGTGATGACATGGCTTCGTAAGAAGGTTGAGACATCATTTCAACAAACATGTCACTATGCAATGCAACTAATGGGATTGACAAATGCAACCTAAAAGGATGACAATGCAACTAAATGTTTTTGGACCTTTTGAATTTTTGGAGACAAACTTTTGAAATGCAAAGCTAAAGACTCAACCTTGGGAAGTTGAAATGAAACCAAGACCTTAAAGGACCAAGGACCAAATGACAATAGGAAAAATTGACAATGTCTCACCTATATGCTTGGATACTAAGCTAGGTTTGACAAAAAATGATATTAATGAAAGGACAAATTTTAGACAAGGTCAAGACTCCCTAACAACAACTTAGGGTATCATCCAAAGTTTTGATTTTTTTAAGTTTGACAAACCAAATTTTTGAGACTAAATGCAAGAAGGCAATGATTATGACAATGACTTAGGATATGACATGAAAATGATCTAAGTATATGATATGACAAGATGACAATACAATGATAAGGATATGCAAAGACCAATGACTTGGAATATGAAAAATGCAACCTAGGCAAGACCTAATTTTAGCATGACAAGGATAATGCATGAATGTCACCTAAATGGAAATCTAGCTTGGATATGACAATGAAATGAAAACTTAGGGAAATGATTTTGAACCTAAGTGCAAAATGAGGATGCTTGCAATGGAACGGACTAAAATGAAAGGAGATGACAATATGCCTTAGGACGTAAGTGGGACTATGCAAAACCTAGCCTAAAGTGACATAAATTTTGAAACAAGGATATTCAATGTTTTGACAAGCCATGTTCAAATGTTGGATGAATACTTGGACAAATTTGGACTTTTGTTTGGATTTTGTTTTGAATTGAAGGTTGTTGATTTTGAAAACCCAAGTTGATTATGAGCACTTTTTGAAAGTTTTTTTTTTTAACCTTCAACAATCACGGAAGATAAAATGTTTGTTTGACTTTGACTCAAGACAATCAAGCATATTCACAAAAAATCCTATGGTTGGCAAGGACAATATCTGTTGAATCCTCTAACCATAAAATACAACACTTAGCCAAATAACTAGATGCTTGGTAGCACTGGCTCCCCCTTATAGTGCACTCACTTCTCGGGCATACCAAGCTTCAAGTTCAAGGGGCATCACTTCCCAAGAACTTGCTATCTCTAACTAAGGAGTACATGAGATGTGTCTTCGGCATGCACGTATCACAATGCCTAAGCCAACAGATAGAAGGATTTTGACCTCTAAAAACAAGAGATTCTAGTAAGGGCATCCATTCGGGTGGGTATTGATCCGGTGAATAAATTGTTGCAATACCATTCCAGCACCTGTTGTCTACAACTTTCGTTGCATCCACAATTATTTAGAGTGGTTCGGAAGAGCTTGGCTTTAGCCCGTCACCACTTTGGGTCATTCCCTCTCACCAATGTCTATGCGAAGTGCTAGGCAAATCAGGAGGTAGGCCCAATTCTAAGGGTTAAAACATGCAATCAAGCTAAAAACAAACAAAGCATGCATGGTGTTCATTAACCTTTAAGAAATTAAATGTGCAACTACTTTAAAAAATGCAAGCACGATGTTTTAGTGAAAGTCTTTGACTGCGTCCTGCATAAGATTTCTTAGTAGTTTCATTTTTAGTCTTCGTCACACGTAACGCCAAGGTGCTGCACAGAGAATCAGTACCAAAGAAAAACTAGAATGCAGAAAATAGAATGAAAACAAACAAATTTGCTAGTAAAAAACTTTTTTTTTTTTTCATTTTTTTTTACAGGCACATAATGCCTCAACACAGGCGCAAAACCCATCAAGATGCATCTATGTACCTTCCACAGCCGCAAAAGTGCCCAAAAAGCTCCGAGTCGCTCTGTTTCTTGAGATTTTCACCTGCAAACAACTCAAAAGCACTCAAAACATGGTTAAGGGGTTAGTTCACGTCGGGTTCACCATTTAATGTAGATAGGAATTTGGAATTCATCAAAGCAAATAGAAATTATACTAGCTCAATCACAAAAACTAGATTGCAATGATAAGAAATCCTAAAAACATTCAGTAGAGATATGAAGACAAGCTAATCAAACCAAATGCAAACCATTACAAATGCGAATATCTCCTCCATAATTCTCCATTGTCCTTCTTTCTCCTTCAAATTACTTTGTTTGTGGATCTCACCTACAAATGCAAAAGCATAGTATGAAAGCAATATTGACAAGATGAAATGGCAACGTAAGGATACTAGAAGCGTGATTGATTCTCTCAAAATGTGATTAGATTGATCGGATTCTTGATTGAAGAAATTCATCCAATTTATAGACAAATTGGAGAGATGACAAGATTAGCATGAAGAGATTTGAAAGGAAATTCAAATAAAGAATAGAAAAATTATGACAAGTGTATGACAAATTGCTATGCAAGGTGTTATGACAAATTATGACAATTTATGACAAATTATAACAAATTGCTATGCAAGGTGTTATGCAAAAATTTGAAAATAGAAATAGAAATTAGAAGAAATTAGAAAATTAGGTGAATTAATTAATAATTTTTCATTCATTAATTAATTCACAAAAAGAGAGGGAATTAATTAGCCAATTAAATAAATATTTAATTGTGACAAGAAGACTTAGGATAAATAAATAAACTATTTAACCTAGAGGGAAAATGACAAACAAGATTAAATGAATAAATCATAAAAACCTAGAAGATGAATTCGAAATGCAAGGACTACAATTAGGTCTTGATAAAAGATAATTGATGTAGGGTTGATTTGATCATGATTTTAACTGACAAAGGACCAGTGTTGATAAATGATTGAGATTGGTTTGACAAAAATCAATGACACATTGACCAAGATTGACAAGGAGACCAAATTGATAGGTACCAATTGACGAGGAACAATAATTGATCCAAATTGACACGATTGAAAAGGACAATGATCGATGACAAATCGATCGCAAAATTGACGAGATTGACAAGAGGACAAGGATTGATGACTAATCGATCACAAAATGACAAGATTGAAAAGAACAACGTTCAATGACAAATGAATCGCAAAATTGACGAGATTGACAAGAGGACAAGGATCGATGACGAATCGATCGCAAAATGACAAGATTGACAAGAGGACAAAACCCTAATTCAAAAGTGATAAAAATGAGGAATGCAAAAGTACTTGATGCTCGCAAATGATAAAGACCAAGTACACAACATATAAGAAATGTTAATGCGATGCAAAAACCCTAAAATAAGGCAATGCGCAAATGTTAAAGTATGACTCCGCAAGCGTTGACCATTTTTAGATGTCTACAATCTGCTATCAAAATTAATGTATATATTAATATATATATTTACATATATAAATATACATAAATATTTATATATTTACATATATAAATATACATATATACATATATATATATATTATCATGCATATTGATAAAACATTTTAAGCATTGCCAAAAAAAAAAATAAACAACAATTATTTTTCTTTGCTTGAGTACCACACGGGGGGTGAGGTGCATGTCGGCACAGACAATGCAAGCGACAACGTCACTCTGTGGGTCGAGGGTGTGTGCTGATACACACAATGCAGGCCATGACCTCACTGTGTGGGCTGAGGCACACTCAGTGCGGCCGTGACCTCACTGTGTGGGCCGAGCGTGCCGACACACACAATGCAAGCCACGACCTCACTATGTGGGCTAAGGCACACTCAGTGCGGCTGCGATCTCACTATGTGGGCCAAGGTACACATAGTGTGGTCACGATCCCACTGTGTGGGCCGAGGTGCACACAGTGCGGCCGCGTCCTTACTGTGTGGGTTGTGGCATGCGCGGTGTAGGCCGCGTCCTTACTGTGTGGGTTGTGGCACGCGCGGTGTAGGCGACACACATAGTACGACTGTGACCCCACTCTATGGTCTGAGGCACAGGCAGTGCGGGTGGAACACACAGTTGTTAGACACAAGGCACCACTGAGAGGGGGAGGGGGTGAATCAGTGGTTCTTAAACTTTTCTCTTTAGCTATCCAATCCAAGAATACCAGTTATTAGATATATCTATGAACAAACTTACCGGTTAGTGAGGAGACTAAACTCAAATGCAAACATATAGAAGGGGACATCCCATAACACTAGCATGTACGAGGAAAACCCAAGATGGGAAAAACCTTGGTGAGTAATGTTGTTGGAGTCTACTGTTCCAATCCAGCCTCATAGTCAAAAACTTTTGTTACAATGTTTAGGACACCAACCCAAGAAGAACCAATCCCTGACTTTAGGGCACCAACTAAAGGAGCTACAACCCCTACTTGATTTATGGGCTACAACCTAAAGGAGAACCAACCCCTGACTTTATGGCACCAACCCAAGGAGCTACAACCCCTGCACTGAGCTACAACTAAGTGTTCACAATGTAAACATCAAATACATAGGTAGTTATATTGTTACAAGTGAATCTTGCAACCATTATATATATCTTACTCTGTCGGTGAGATGCCTTCTCTACTTCACCGACTCACTTCTTTGTTGCTCTTCACCTGCTGCTTCTCTACTGGTAAACCCTACTAGTCTATCTCTCTTTTGTACTAGTCTCACTGACTCTCCTCCTCACTGCTCTACTCTTCACCAATTCTAGTCTCTGTCGGTTGTCTGTTTATCTTCTTTGAAGCCTCCTTTGATTGTCAACCCAAGAACGTAATACTTGAAATGGGTTTGCACTATATATGCACTAAGTTCCTGCAATGGCTATTCTGCATTACTGCAATAACTAACATTATGCGGAAAAGGTAAACAAGAATGGAAACTATGAAAATGCTATAGGATGACTTCTGCATAAACTCATAAAAGCAATACTGGATAAATTCAATGCTGATAAACAAAAGTTACTATGTTCTGGCTTGGCTGCAGGTTCAGTCAGTGGATATGTTTTCAGTGGCTGCAGGAACAGTCAATGCAAGAACTTCTACTGCGGCTAAGGAAAGAAAACTAATTTTAACGAATGCACAGGAACACTCACCAACTGGGCCCCCTTGGATGAGTGATACCAGGCTTCCCAGAAAACAACTCTAACAGATCAGAATAACATAATTTTATTCATTGTTCTTGAAAATCATTACATGATTCAATATAAACTCCCAAAATGCTTATGAAAATCCTCTACTCTATATTTCTCTCTTTTTCTATCTAACCTCCATAAGAAGAAGAGCTTATTACTAAAAAGAAATCAACTACAATAGTCAACACAAATCACGCGAAGAAGAAGAGGCAGATGATTGACCGATAGAAGGGATGACTGGAGTTATGGTGCAGGAGACGTGGATCTAAACTGAACCACAGTTGTAACATACTGTGGCAATATTTACAACTTCAATGCCCACTTAAGTTAGACATTGGTGGTATCACTTGATTGCTCCACTTATGCTGCCCCTTATGATTACTTAGCTCTTCTATGGTTTGATATTCAGTTATCACTTACATATCCTTCCCTTCAATAGGCGTGATAAGTGAATATCCACCACAACATCATTTATTACGTGCACTACAAAATAAATAACATACATACGCATTTTACTTAATCAACACATCTATTAATTTCACACATGATCTTGCCCTAAATAATCTATATGGCAACATGAATAAATCACATGGCTGCAAGAATAAATGGCAAAGATAAAACATGATTTAATAATTTTAGGCTTAACATATGGAATACATATAGTTAACTTCCAATACATCGCTACTACTATGCAAACCAAAAGATTACAAAAACTCAAGAGTTGTAAGGATAAAAATATGACAAAGTCTCAACTCATCATGCCCCCCAACTTTAAGAGCTTGCTGATCCTACAACAAAAGGAAAATTTCTGACTCTTGCCCTAACTCTTAGATCACCAATGGTTCCTTGACCTGTTCCTCTTGAAGCTAAATTCTAGTAGAATCCTTTCATCTTTTCCAGCCTGGACCATCTGGCTAATTCTTCTGTAACTGCATTATAAGGTTGATCCATAGGCTAACATCCCAATAGTGGCCACATAAGAATAGGAGGTTGAAAGATCAGTGGTAGCCAGTTGTTGGTCTTCTCTCTACCCAGTTGTATATATTTGGGGGCTCTCTACATAGTTGCCTAAAATTTTTGTAGTGAATAAGGTTCTCCCTGCTTCAATTTATCTGGTAAGTTATTCCAGCACTGAGTTAACCCATCTATTGTAGCTGCACTGTTAGTCTGAACTAAATGCTCATATGCCTAGTATATCTCTTCTCTCATTGGAAGCACTAGTTTCCTAACATCATCTCTTACTAGTAATTTATGCCATTCATAATAAAGAACCCTTGGTTCTTTTGCTTCCTTCCTCAATGGAAATGGACAGTCAAACTCTAAATCTGTATATGCCCTAGCTTGTGCCCCCATGTTGATCTCATTTTGGATCCATGGCATTAAAGCTTTGATATGGATATCACCAATATATAGCAAAGGATTCCACTCACTGTCTAAGGGTACAACATAGTTATGTAGATAAAATTCACATAGAAAATTCTTCACAACTGTTGGAGAAGTCTAGTAAGCATAATAAAATTCTTCAGGGGTTTCTAAAGAGAGGCTAAGGTCCCTAACAATGTGGTTCAATTTGAAATTTAAATACCTCTCCTTCAAATGCACAACATAAACCCTTGGAGGTGCCCTATATTGCATCAATTCGGGGACCATACTAGCAATTGTTTCAACCTTAGCGTTTAATTCCTCAATTTTGTTATCCCTCTTTTCAATTTATTTTTGTTGTTTATCAATAATCCCTTGCAATCTAGCCCTCTCTATTTCCCATTGTCTATAATATGTTAAAGCAATAGATAAACTGCTTAGGGATGAAGGAGGTCTAATAGGTGTTACCTTAGGCCATGGGATCTCTTCAATAATTTCCTCAATCTGTGCTGGCATCTCTCCAACATTTTCCTCAAACTGTTGTGAAGTGTCTTCAACAGTCTCTTCAAATTGCTCTGGAATCTCTCCAACAATTTCTTCAGGATGCTCTGAAATATCTCCAACAATTTCCTCAAGTTGCTGTGCATTTTCTTCAATAGTTTCCTCAAGAAGATGTGGAATTTTTTCAATAACCTCCTCAAGCTGTTGTGCCATAAAAGAAAGATTTGACAATCTATCTTTGTCAACTTCTACCTGGATTTCAACATCCACAAGGCTTCCTTCTTCTTGTATTTCAATATCTGTAGGGCTTCCTTCTTCTGATGTTTCCAAGATTTACTTGAAATCACTGTTTCATTCAATACCAAATTTAGAGTTGTATATGGTTGGATGAATTCCAGAAAGCTTTGGGGAGTTGTGTCCTTTGGAAGCAAGTCTAAATCAGACTTCATTTTTATCTCCATGCTTTTTTTGTAAGCTTCTTCTCTAATGAATTTATTTGATGGGTCAATGACCCTAGACAAACCAAGTTTAATCAAAATATTTTTCTTTTCTTGCAGCTTCTGATGTTTCCCTTAGTTTCTATCATTTTTGAATGATAGATGATGTCTTAAGTGTGGCATCAATGCGACTCTTAATTCCCTTGGATGCCAAGTAGCTGTCACTGGAACTGTAGACTACTTTCAGAATCTGTTTTGTCATATCCTCTTTTGAATAAACATGTGTGCTCTTCTCATAGTGCCTTTTGATTTTAATATAAATTAGTCTCAAACTTTCAATCAATTGAAACCATTCACACAACTTGTCACTCCTTTGCATTATTTGCCACCAAATATTTTCTTGTATATACTTCATTGTATTTCTCATATTATCTTTCAATCTATCCTCCAAAGTTTTTATTTTATCATTTGCATTGTGCAAGTCTTCTTTCATTTGTGCACCTTTTTTTCTTTCTTTCTCTACTTCCTCTTGCAAATGTTTTTGTTTTTCCTTCCCATGATCCAATAGGTCCTGTAATTTTCTCATTTCAGTAGCAGTAGACTCATAACTTTTGTATAATTTTTGAAAACTTGCTCTTTCCTCGTCAATTTTTTTACTGCTTTTAGCCAGTTTTTCTGTCAAGTCCTTCAATTCTGCTTCCATCTTCTCCTGCTCTACAATTTCTACTGTAGAGCCTAAATTTTTTATCCATTTTTGTAAATCATTGCACTTGCTATCTACTGCTTTCCTCCTTGATTTTTTGTTTTCTAGGTCTGCCTGTAACTTTTCTATTTGTTTCTCCAGTTTATTTTTTCTCTCTCCACCTTTAGCAGTGAAGTGTAGACCACATCGTTAGTCCTTTTTGACACATTAATTTTGTCCACATTATGTACTTTGGAAAAATCCATTTGGAGGGTGCTAACTTGAAATTCAGAGGGATCTGTCTGACTGTGTGGTGGATTTTTATCTTTAGTTGGGGCTGGGGGCATAACAACCATGAACTCCATCATATCTTTCTGTAGGCCATATGTTGGAAATACCCCATTCCTTGTAGGCTATTCGTTTACAACTTCAATTGGGAAAACCCTATGAAATGCTTTCTTTTTTTCTTTATTTGCTTTTGTTGTGTTTTCATATTTTTCATAGTAATCAGGAAATTGAAAAGTAGGGCTTGCTAAAACAATTGAATTTTTGAAAGGTGACATAGGAATACCATAGGCTCTAGTTCCACTTATTCCTATGGTTTTAACTAATTCTTGACTAGGATTACCAACAACAGTTCCTAATCCTGTCTCACTCCCACTGACACTTTCATGTGTACTTTTCATATTCTTTTAAGGTATGTGATCTGAAGCTGCAAATGATTGATTTGTAGTGTTAGTGGCACTTGATATAGGATTCTCAATAGTATGAGATTGAGTATCTACCACTAGTGGCCTCTTGTGAGAGATTTTTTGTTGTTGCCCTTGTCCAACACCAAGACAACTAGTATTAGTAGTAGTACCCATGCCAACCCCACCAATCACAGCAGCACTTGACTAAACAATAATAGGAATACTATCCCCAGATTCCCCACCAGTGGTAGTGGCACTTGATTACCACCAATGGGAATACCATGATGTGGTGGTGGTTGTGGATTTGAACCTGAAACAAATGTAGGTGGACTCTGAGGGTAATGAGTAGTACATATCGGTGATGAATCTAAAGAATCAAGTCTAATGACTAGTTTATAAGGACCTTTTGATTTTGACCCTGATGGAAGTTGTACCTAAAGTGGATACCAAATGCCCTCTCCTTTGGGACCTAGACCACCACCTTCAAATCCCATTTTTTCCATAATGCTTGCCCCTTTGCTATATTTGTCTTTCATTTCTTCATGGTGTAGTTGTTTGAGTGGGCTCAACCTCATACTGATCATAATCTTCACTCCTGTCATGTGTTGTTGTGGGATGCTCCATATTCCACAATTTGCTAAACTTTCCATCCTTGTCGATGGTCTCATTCTGCACTTGTCTTTGGTTCACCAAGATTCCTCCTCATAGTCCAAATATCATTTATTTTGGCTTGAGTCTAATAATTCTCTTTACATTCATGCAAAATTGAATTGGGAATAGTTTTCTTAGATGGATTAGCATATTTTAGGTAGAAATTGTAGGACCTCCTATTTTGGATGCCCTGGCCTTCCTCTGTTGTCCTCTGTGTGTGCAAGGCCATAATTTGTGAGGAAATTTCTTCTGTTGAAATGTTATTGTCAACTATAATTTTCTCCATCTCTTTTTTAACCTCATCCTAGGAGTCCATGTTTCTAAGCTTTTCTAGCAATGGTTTACTTTCATGTTGACATAACGTTGAAGAGTTCGAATTTTTCTTAAGCCTTTCTTGAACTACACTGATTGGATCATACTGCCAGAGACCCTCATCACCAAAGTTAAAAACTGTCAAAAAATCATGTGCCACATTGAATGCTTTTCTCTCAAATGTGAACCCTCCACATGAGAAAGGCAAGGAAGGAAATATGCTCTTCTTTTGTTGACCATGGAAGTGCCTATCTGTGCTCTCCGATTGTCATACATACTCTAATGCAAATACCCTCTCTATCACATGTATTGGAAGTCTGTATGGTTTTACTACAGATCCGTAAATCTTAACATAGTGAATTCTTCCATGAAGAACCAGTCAACCAATTCTATTTGACTTTCGAGTTGAATGCAATCTCTACAAGACACAAGCAACCTAGGCATTGGAATGCTTGTAATTTCATTATACATTGGTGCCAAAAAGAAGTCTACAAAATGGTTGTAGTTCTTTCTATTATCATGCATTCTTATCTTTGGTGTCCAATCATATATTGGACACTCTGTTCTCTTCCCAATCTTCTCATCAATCTTATAGCTCACAATTTGAAGCTTGTTGGTCTCGAATATTGCACAATATTTGGATAAAAGGAGATAGCACAAGTAGGATGAGAACCTAAATGTCTTACAAGAACCTTTTTTTATCATTAGTAATTGTTTTTGCATGGATTTTACAATGTGCTCAATAAAATTATATCCTACTAGCTGACCTACACAATGGATATTATTAATCATTTCAAGAAGGCTTGCACCCACTTCCCTATCATTTTCCAATCCCAAGCAAAATGACAGCAAGAAAATAGTATCCCCAACCCATGGAACAAAATCTTTAGAATCATAAGGAGGCTTATGATTCTAATCCAACATAATACCAATACCACTCTTTATTAGACCTTTGATAAATGAATCTTTGTGACTTGGATCGAGACTCTCATAATTTCCTACCAGCTTTTCAAGGTCAATTTGGATGTTTGAGTTTTGGGCTTCAAATCCTAGGTTCAACAAATGAGCAAATTCTTCCTCGTTTATGGATAGAATTTCCTCTTTTGTATTTTTATTGACAATTGCTTTTTTATCTTCATCATAATTTTTGGCATAGACCATGACAAAATCAAGGCAAGGGAATACTTCAAGTAACACCATGCTTCCCAATCCAACATCCCACGATGCGATTTTATATGTTCTTTGTTGTAACAATGGGTTGAAAACAATAAATTTTGCCCTGCATGGATTTTCCGCCTTACTAGACAATGCATATCTAATATCTATGATACGCTTTTCACCATGGATAACAGGGTCATAAATATCATGGTATTCATCAGTGAAACCTTGTGTTTTAACTAGCTCGGTTAGGTACATTTTTTTTTCTCTTGGCTTCTTGTTGAACTACTACTTCCCATTTTCCCCATCACTATTATTGTTAATAATTCAAAATAATGCTAGATAAAAACCTGAAAATGCTAACCCTCAAATTGAACCACGAGATTACCAAAAGCAAAAAAGGCGGGATGTAGGTGTTCTAGATTTTACCCAGAATTTCTATTTCACTAGATTGGCGCAGACAGTCTCTGTTGCAACCTGCATTCCTCAATCTAGTAGTTGTTTCTGAATTTCCCTCGATTTATAGGTTTGTCCATGAAATGAAATACGATTATGATTTACGAGTCTCTTATTTTGAAAACTCTGAAAAAGTAGAAAAGTAATACCTAAAGGGCAAAATATCTAGAGTCATGTTGTAATTTTATTAATTATTATTAATAACTATTCCATGCCGAAGGACAAAACATTCATTACTTTAGTATAAATTATGAGGATATTAGACTTAATTATATTTAATTAAATTTAAAATGTTTCAATTCTAGGTGAAGTTCTCACAAATGTGTTCACTTCCCACATTTGGGCCGAAATCGACCCTAAGCCATTGATCTTTGCTCATCCAACGGATGATTGTACCTGTTGTCAAATGTCATGGGTCCCATGACTTCAGCCATTTTTCTGGCACGTCACCATACTTGTGTCACTTTTTAGGTCTATTTTTTAAGTCTATTTAATCATTTAAACTTCCACCTGAAAAAAGATCTTTATAGACTTAATTATATTTAATTAAATTTAAAATATTAAATTTCAGGTGAAGTTCCCACAAATGTGTTCATTTCCCACATTTTGGTCGAAATCCACCCTAAGCCATTGATCTTTGCTCATCCAACGAACGATGGTACCTGTTGTCAGATGTTGTGGGTCCCATGACTTTTGTCATTTTTTTGGCACATCACCATACTCGTGTCACTTTTCGGGTTTCTTTTTTAAGTCTTTTTAATCATTTTAAAATTCCACTTGAAAAAAAGTTTTATAGACTTAATTATATTTAATTAAATTTAAAATGTTAAATTCCAGGTGAAGTTCTCACAAATTTGTTCACTTCCCACATTTGGGCCGAAATCCACCCTAAGCCGTTGATCTTTGCTCATCCAATGGACAATGGTACTTATTGTCAGATGTCGTGGGTCCCATGACTTCTGCCATTTTTCTGGCTCATCACCATACTCGTGTCACTTTTTGGGTCTATTTTTTAAGTCTATTTAATCATTTTAAAATTTCACCTGAAAAAGAGCTTTATAGACTTAAATTTTATTTATATTTAATTAAATTTAAAATGTTAAATTCTGGGCAAAGTTCTCACAAATGTGTTCACTTCCCACATTTGGGCCAAAATCCACCCTAAGTCGTTGATCTTTGATCACTCAATGGACGATGGTACCTATTGTGTGTTGTCAGATGTCGTCGGTCCCATAATAAAAGACATTTAAATTTTAAAGATGTGCAATAGTTTGAGATAACTATTAAATTTAATGTTAATATTATTTGTAAAAATATGAAATTGAAAAATAGTATAAAACATGAAACTTAGTTTCTAGAATAAAACAAATAACTAAATAAAAATATAAATTTTGAATTTTTGATATACAATTTGAAAGGTAAACGTTAAATATAAAAAAGAAAACATTCAATATTAAATCTAAAATATTAATTTAAAGTTTGACAAAATTCTTTAAAAATATGTTTACGATATATAATTTTAAAAAATAGTTTAAAAATATATATAAAAGTTTAACATAAATTTAGTGTATTAATTTAAAGTTTAACAATTTTTAAAAAAAATATGTTTACGATATATAATTTTCAAAAATAATTTAAAAATATATATAAAATTTCAACATAAATTTAGTGTAATATAAATTTTAATTTAATAAATAAATAAAGACTAAATATATATATATAAGTTCACTATTCAACATAAATTTAGTGTAATATAAATTTTAATTTAAAAAATAAATAAAGACTAAATATATATATATATAAGTTCACTGTTCAACATAAATTTAGTTTAATATAGATTTTAATTTAATATAATGAAAATAAGTAAGTTTAATATAATTAAAATAAGTAAATTTAATATAATTAAATTTAGTTTAATATAAGTAAGTTGGAGTTTTAGTTCAAATCTTAACTATATATTTGTAAAATTATAATCAACCATAATCAATGTACAAATAATTAATGGAACGAACTGAATTTAGAGGAAGAAGCATTACATAAAAAAGATCAGAGTATTAAATTTATTTCCATTGTTTAACAAATAATTGAAATAACATAGCTCATATACAAAAAGCATTTGAAAAACTTTAATTAATAAAAATGAAATAGAATTATAGAAAGCATGTTTAATATTTATATCCATAAGACTCTAAGAGGCAAACTAAAACAAACTAGAATTTTGAAAATTATCATTAATATTTATGCTTTAGAAATTTACAATTTTTACGTCTGAGACTTGAGTCCCTCAAAAACTTAAAAACCAAAATGAGTGAGCCACTGGCACTAAGCCTGTTAGGGTTCGAGGACATAGGAAAAAAAACTACTAGGGGCCCAGGGGGGCGGGGCTAGGGTACAGGTAGTGGAATTGTTTACAATTTTGCCCTAAGAACCTGACCCTCCTTCCATGTAGAATTCTTCAAACAGCATACGCTGAGAGAATTTTTCAAGCCACATGTAGTTTATAAAGTCATCCAGGAGCAACCATTTCCGGAGGAAGTCCCTGCCAATCCATGCCCATTTCCTGTGATGCGTCAACTACTCCACATTCAAGTTCAGGAGAAATGGTTGTCTAGACAATGACACTGTTTGGTCAGGGAGGAGAAGCTTGGATAATTCACTCGCCCAAAGGATCCCCATCCCTATTTTTGCAAAGATGATAATAGTAATGTCATCTCCACGAAAGTCTTCCTTAAAAACCTTCCTCAACAACATCAACATATCCACCTTGTCTTCTCTAAGGTCCAAAAGAGATGCTAACAAATGGGATGTAATATTCATGTTAACATGGTACCTATTTTTCATTTCACAGAAACTCTCTTCCCCACACCATCCACAACCTCATTGGTGAACGACCCAACCTCCTTGCAAACTGATTAGAGGGTTGGGTCTCTAACAGAACCTAGAAAGGCCCTCTGGTCCTCTACAGAAGTGCTTCTCAAGCGGATGGGAGTGTCCATCTTGAGAAAACATATTAACAAATTAAACAACTTGAGCCTATAAACCTAAAGCAGAGGAAGAATTTAAATACAGCTCTGACAATTTATCTACCAAATGGAAAAGGCTAATTGAAGATGAAAGAAGTAGAGATTGTATAAATAGTTGAAGCTCTTGGTTGTAATAATTACTTCTTTAACTGTATTAATTGCTTTAAATTTTTTAAAATCTTTCTTATCTCTGCAAATCTTTCCCAGAAATGCACTATTGTGCGAAAATGGAAATAGCTATAAACCAATACCAAGTTGGCAAGTATCACATTGGAAGTCGTGGGGACAGAGTGGATTGCAATTACTAAAAATATATTTATTAAATGAACGAAATTATTGATCATGATTCATGACATTTGATACGTGTCTATTAAATCCAATTCCATTCTGGGCACTTTTTGGTGAGCTATGTTCTCTTCAGAAAATTGGGCCGAAATAAAACTTCAGCCATTGATCCACGATCATCGAACGGTTTAAAATCATTGACAGATTTTAGGTATGTGTCACCCTTCACGTGTCAAAGAGGTCGCGCTTATTGATACATCGTACAGAGTTCAAACTCATTGTATTATGAATTTATGTGATGTGATGTACCTTGTCTATTAATGGCAATGAATTCATGAAATCGCCAATAAATTATATATTTTTCCATAAATAACAAAATATTCGCCAAAACAAATTAAATAATTTTCAAACAGTGGATAAAAATTGCCAATACATTTAAATAATTTTTCCTTCAGAGTACAAATTTTCGCTCATACAATTATATATTTGTTCCTTTTAACAAAAATTATTTGCTTCCCACAATAAATATTTTTCCCATACAATAAGGTATTATTCGCCAAGAATTTATGGAATTTTCGTACCCTAGAAAAAAATTGCCAATACGAAATAATTTTTTTCCCCCTTTTAAAAAAAATTCGCCATCAATATGAAAATTTCCCCTTGAAAATAATGTCTGATTTGCCAGGATTTTACACAGTTGTCCAGGGGATGGTTTCTTAAAGTTATCCCTGCTCCCTATTTGTAACTTCTACCTACCCATTAGCTTGCAGATGACATGGAGTAGACTTCCTGTGTCTTATATCGTCTTCATTTATCAAAGCTGCAATCAATGTTGAAGTAAATTGTGGGCCCTGGTCTGATACAATTTCCCTTGGTACTCCATATCTTGTAAATATCTCCCCATAAAGAAACTTAGCCACCTTATTATCTCTTGCATGTGTCATGGCATGAGCTTCCACCCATTTTGTTACATAATCTGTACATACCAAAATGTAGGATTTGCCATTAGAAGGTGGATCAATTGGGCCAACAAAATCTAAACCCCATTTATCAAATGGTGCTACTGATATTTGTGGATATAATGGCATCTCATTAGATTTTGTAGGTCTTCCCATACGCTGGCATCTATCACATTTCCTTGTATATTGTGTTGTATCCTTGTGTAATGTGGGCCAATAGTATCCTATATTTAGTACTTTGAGTGTTGTTCTTTTGGTAGCAAAATGTCCTCCACATGGCTCATCATGACATGCATGCAAGATATCATATGTTTCATCTTCCCTTACACATCTTCTCATGACTTGGTCAGGTCCAGTATAAAACAAACAATCAGCAATCCATGAGAAGTTAAAACTTTTTTCTACTAACAACCTTCTTTCTTTAAGAGAGCAATTGATTGGCATTTTAGTAGCAGCTAAATAGTTGGCAATATCAGCATACCAGAGAGTGTGGGCTTGTATAAGGATTAAATGTTCATCTGGAAAAGCATCATCAATCACTGTAGAATCCTCTTGCAACTGAAGTCTTGAAAGATAGTCTACAACCACATTAGACTTCCCTGGTTTATCAACAACCGTGATATAAAATTCCTACATCAACAATAACCAGCAAGCTAATCTACCAATAATTGAAGGCTTATTCATGAGGTATCTGATTGCAGTATGATCTGTATGCACACATATGGGATATCCTATGATATAGTGCTTGAATTTGTTGAGTGCATATATAATAGCTAACATTTCCTTTTCAATGACTATGTAATTTAACTCAGGTCCTTGTAAGTTCTTGCTAATATAATATATTGCACTTTCCAATTTGTTAATCTTTTGTCCTAATACTACCCTTATTGCATAATCAAATGCATCTGTATGAATTTGAAATGGTAAAGACCAATTTTGACCTTTAAGAACTAGTGCTTGAGTCAACGCATGCTTAAGCTTGAAGAAAGCTTCATTGCATGCAGAGGTCCATTTAAATTCCATATCCTTGGTAAGCAGTGCATATAAGGGACTTGCAATTTTGCTAAAATCTTTGATAAACCTTCTATACTATCCAGCATGACCAAGGAAACTTCTTACATCCTTTTGCTTCACAAGGGCATTGATATGCTGAATGACTTCAATCTTTGTTGGATCCACCTGTATTCCTTTTACAGAGATATGATGACCAATGACTATTCCTTCCCGCATCATGATGAAGCATTTCTCACTATTTAATGACAAACTATAGTCCTCACATCACCGCAAAACTTTTTTTAGGTTCCCTAATCCTTTTTCAAATTCAAAACCATAAGTTGTAAAGTCATCCATATAGATTTCCGTAATGTCTTGAGAAATATTAGAAAAGATACTAATCATTACTCTTTGAAAAGTGGCTGGAGCATTACACAACCCAAAAGGAAGAACAAAATATGCATATGTACCCCAAGGACAAGTAAATGTTGTCTTTTCTTGATCCTTCGGGGCTATCTGGATTTGATTGCAACCACTGAATCTATCAAGAAATGAAAAATAACTTTTACCAGCCAAAGAATCCAATACCTGATCCACCAATGGTAATGGAAAATGATCTTTTCTTATTGCTAGTTTCAAGGCTCTATAATCAACACATACCCTCCATTTTTCTTCCTTTCTTAGGGACTATTACCAAAGGTGATACCCATTGGCTATCAGAGATAGGATAGATAAATCCAACCTTTAACAACTTCTGCAATTCTTCTTTAACTATTTCTTTTAATGTAGGATTGATTCTTCTTTGTGGTTGTTTGAGTGGGCAACATTATTCTTTTATATAGATACGCTGGGTGCAAACTGTTGGATCCATCCCATGCATATCTTTGTAATCCCATGCAAAAGCTTTTTTATGAAATTTCAGCAAGTCCACGAGGGTCCCCTTTTGAGTATTTGAAAGATCTTTATTGATATTCAAACATTTATTCAAATCAACTTCTATCTTGATAGTAAGATCAATCTGGTTCATATCAAAAAAATGAGAAGAAGAGACTTCCTATGGCAATAGAGTATGCAATATATCAGTGGCTGTAGGAAAGTTCAAACTTGCAATATTCGAAACCAACTCGTGCAATTGTTGTTCTTGTATCAACTCATTTATCAAAATTTTATAAAGAATTGAGTCTTCATCATGTAATTTCATGAATGACCCTCTATTAATCATCATAAGGTGATTAATAGAGTCAACTTCATTAGATTCTTCTCCCAAATAGGCCAAACGGCTTGTTGATCATACTGGGGTTGTGCAAAATAATACAAGGCTAATGTTTTTGTAGAGTTCCCATCTGAAATAGTCATATCCTCTAATATACATCCAATAAATGCATCAGTTGTGGCAAGCCAAGGTCTTCCCAAAATTACCGAGTATCCTCCCAATGTTGCCTTTGGAGATAGAATCATAAAGTCTGTAGGGTATTCCCAGGAATCCAAAATAACCACTACATCTTCAATCATACCATCTGGTCTCACTGTAGAGCTATCAACAAGCTGTAGAACTGTGGGTGTAGGCCTTAGACCATTGATTTCAAGCTGTTTCATTACTTCTCTTGTAATCACATTAATGGCTGCCCCTAAATCAATTAAAACATGTCTTATTTGGTTGCCATTAATGACTATACTTACAACAGGACTACCTGGATCAGAATATTTTGGAATTGCAACCTTGCCTAACATAATATTTGCTAGTTGACCCATAACATGCACTATTTGTGGATCCTTCTTCTTCCTGCCAGGTTTTTTTAGACATGCTTCTCTCAGTGCCTTACCATATATAGTAACATCTTTTATTGCCTGCAACAATGGTATTTTAACACAACCATGCTTCAATTGATCCATAATATCAAAGCCTTGCTCTTGTTCTGTGAGAACTTCCTTTTTGTGCAATCTCTGGGGAAATGGAAGTAATATCTGCTTCTAAGGTATTGTATCTGTTGGATCAGAGATTTATTCTTCTTCTTGCACCTCAGTGATAACTGGAGGAGATGGATTAGGCACTTTTGTCCCAGATCAGAGGTGAATATCACTTAGAGATAAAGAATAGGCTGGGTATTGATTAAGATCTGTTGAATAAGCTTGTTGTTGTTGCTAAGATTTAATATTAGGATTTAATAGTGGTTGAGTAGGCAACTCCATTGCTTAGGTGGGACTGCAGTGGCTACAGGAGGAGGCATTATTGCAGGAAGTTGTGGCTGTTGAATAGGCTGTTGATAACCAAAAGATTGGGAAGTTCATGGCTGACTCCCCCTCCATTGAGGAGTAGGTTGCCAGTTCCCTTGAAACTAACTTCCTTGGCTTTGAGGTGGATACCAATTCCCTTGTGGCTGCTGCCATTGTGGTATTTGATTAGCAAAATGTTGCCCTTGGCCTTGAGAACCGTACTAGTTTTGATAATTACCAAGATTTTGAGCATATGGTGGTTGCCATTGGTTATTTGGTACATAAGAATTTCCACTATAACTAGAAAAAGAAAGTGGATCCAGAGGCATACCTTGTCTTTGGAAATTTGGCCTTCTTTGAGAAACATAGAAGACTTGCTCATCCTGACCTTGTATTGGCTTGAAGTCAGGAACATCCACATTTGCAACCATTTTACATCTACAATCCTTCTTTTGTTGTCTACAATGAGGGCAAAATTGTGCAAGAAATGCATTAGCTTCTTCATGCTTCTTCTTAGCTGAAAGTGTATCCAACTTAGTAGCCATATTATTTATGATGTCCTCCTTAAAGTCCTTCAATAAATGACTAAGTTCCATTCTAGAAACTCTAGTACCAGATGCTGATAAAGGTGTTCCTAGCTTGAAACACCTATTCTTCTTAGAAGAAGATCTGGAATACTTCTTACAAATTTTTCCTATTTCAACCCAAGTGGACTGTGTAATATCACCTCCTCCCATAAGATCCAAAGAATCAGTGCATTCATCACTGATTCCCCTTAAAAATATCAACTTGAGGGAATCTTCATTTAGAGTACTATGTTTGGACTTCTTGACACTAAACATAAACCTCTCCAGATAATCTTCAAGACTCTCATCTTCTTTCTATGTCATTCTAAAGATATCATCCCCATGATGATCAGTGCCTCTACAATAATCTTTATATTTTGTAAGAAACAACCGTTTCATCTCATCCCATGTATTGATTGTGCTATTACCCAAGTTCATAAACCATCTTAAAGATGATTCTTTCAAGGTTGTAGGAAATATTTTAAGTCTATGGGCATCTGTAGTATGGTCAAAACTTCTACAAAGAACATCAAACTCAAAGAGAAATGTGTTTGGATCCTCTGTCACCAATCCATAGAGTTTAGGGAGGGAAGAAGCTGGAATGTTCTTGAGATTGGTATTATCATGCTGATTAGATATGGGGAACTCAAACATTGGGTCTGGTGGTGGTGGTGGGTTATTTCCACCAGGAGGTGGGTTTCCTTGCATTGGACTTGTGGGGGTTGTTACTATATGAAATTCTTCTTCTTGAGGTCGAAAGAGGAACTGAAGACTATCTTTTAGGAATTCAGCAAAAGGATTTATATCTGAGGAGTTATTTTCTGCATGATTAGGATGACTGGGCAGAAATCTATCTAGAACATCTCTTCTTCGCCTATGCATGCATATTCATGAAATTCTCGAACAATCAAGTATGCCAAAAAAACAATAACCATAATAGGTTCTTAGTTTGACACCATCCCCGACAACGGTGCCAAAAATGTTCAACCCAACAATAAGAATAATAACTCTAGTTGAAGTCTCAACCCGAAGTTTGGACATTCATTTGGTAAAGTCACTATTTCCATAGCTAGTGTTCATTTAATTGTCAATCTAGGGACGCAATGCTTGAAATGGGTCTGCACTATATATGCACTAAGTGTTGGCATTATAACAGACAAAGGGAGATTGTTGGCATTCCAATTACAATAAGAGATTGTTGGCATTTCAACAAGGATATTGAGAAGGTTGTTGATGATTATGGATATAACTGATTAAGGATGTTTACTATCTTAACAATATTATTTTTTCATTGATGTCAAGAAATTGATTTTCTGATTCAGTATGATGTTGCCATATCTTAAGAAGTATTTTTTGATAAGAGTTAAGATGTCAGTAAAAGACATAGAAAGAATGTGATGAATAAGGGGAGGAATAAGTTATTCAATGGGAAACTATTACCGAGTTAGACAATGATGAGATCATGATGTTTAGATTGTTTTGATATCCTTCATATACTATTGTTTGTAGGTTAATACTATACTATGTTACCGAGCAAAGAACCTAGTCGGTAAACCCTAAGGTTATCGCTATCGGTTAATGAAGGTGGAATGTCTACCGAGTGAAGTTTAGTATTTACCGAGTTGCAACCGAGTAATAATAGAATGCATTGAATGAATAAAAGCATTATTTAATAAAGGACGTTGATGAGCTAGATATGATTAAATGATTGATACAACGCGCATGAAGTTTTGTTAAAGATCTATGGCAATGAAAGATCAGCAGGAAGATCTACAGCTCAGATTGAACCGCAATACCCTAGCACAAGTTCCAAGAAATGTATGCAAGTTCCAAGGTGGGTAAAACATTTTTAGATCGAAGGATACATTGAACCTGGTCAAGATTGAAGATCTAATGGTTATGATTGATCACGGGATATGTGATTAAGGAGATTAAGCGGTTGGCAAATTGTTTATAAATAAGGAATTGCTGATAAACAATGCATGCAGGCAAGTGTATGCATAGGGGATGCTACATAGTGATTACCGAGCACAGAAGCTTGAAGACCTGTTTGAATAACAGAATAAGAAGCCCAGTAGAGGGACAAGACAAGTCCTACGACAAGATTGTATTGAGCAAATAAGAATCCGCTTTGGCATTTTTAGATGCAAAGTTGCAGACATATTTATTACTGTTGTTTATTTGTAAGTGACAGAAAATCTCCTAACCGAATGGAATTAATAGTCTTATTTGTAAATCCTCTAGCAAGGTGACATTCTGATTGAGTGTTTGAAACCCTTTAACAAGGTCACTTCTAACAAGGTGAAGATCTTAACAGATATGAGGGAAATCCCTTAACTGGGTCACATCTAGCAATGTGTTTGTAATCTTTAACAGGATTTGCTTTTAACTGAGCATACTCTAGAAGAGTATATTTCTTAGTGGGTTCGAAATCCCATAGTGGTTTTTCCCTATTTGGGTTTCCACGTTAAATCTGGTGTTATATGTTTTGTGATCTTATCTATTTATGAGTTTGCATGCTTTACAATTTTTTTGATAAGGTTACCGAGGTTGAATCTGTTGATTTTATGGAAGATTAAGTTTGTATGATTCACCCCCCCCTGTCATCCTATTAACTTGGAATCTGTACTAAACATTTAGTATCAAAAATATCACTAAGTTCCTGCAATAGCTATTATACATTACTTCAGGAACTAACATTATGTGGAAAAGGTAAACAAGAATGGAAACTATGAAAAGGCTACAGGAAGACTTTTGCATAAACTCATAAAAGCAATACTGGATAAATTCAATGCCGATAAACAAAAGTTACTCTATTCTGGCTTGGCTGCAGGAACAGACAGTGGATTTGTTTCCAGTGGCTGCAGGAATAGTCAATGCAAGAACTTCTACTGCAGCTAAGGAAAGAAAACTAATTTTAACGAATGCACATGAACACTCACCAAGTGGGCCCCCTTGGATGAGTGATGCCATGCTTCCCAAAAAACAACTCTAACAGATCAAAATAACATAATTTTATTCATCATTTTTAAAAATCATTACATGATTCAATATAAACTCCCAAAATGCTTATGAAAATCCTCTTCTCTATATTTCTCTCTTTTTCTGTCTAACCTCCAAAATAAGAGCTTATTACTAAAAAGAAATCAACTACAATAGTCAACACAAATCACGCTAAGAAGAAGAGGCAGATGATTGGCCAATAGAAGGGATGACTGGAGTTATCCTGCAGGAAACATGGATCTAAACTGAACCATAGTTTTAACATACTGTGGCGGTATTTACAACTTCAATGCCCACTTAATTTAGACATTGGGAGTATCACTTGATTTCTCCACCTATGTCGTCCCTTACGCTTGCTCAACTCTTCTATGGTTTGATCATCAGTTATCACTTACATATCCTTCCTTTCAACAGGTGGGATAGGCGAATATCCATGACAACATCATGTATTACCTGCACTACAAAAGAAATAACATACAAGAACATACATACACATTTTACTTAATCAACACATCTATTAATTTCACACATGATCTTGCCCTAAATAATCCACATGGCAACAAGAATAAATCGCATAGCTGCAGGAATAAATGGCAAAGCTAAAACATGATTTAATAAGTTCAAGCTTAACATATGGAATACATATAGTCAACTTCCAATACATCACTACTACTATGCAAACCAAAAGATAACAAAAAATCAAGAATTCTAAGGATAAAAATATGACAAAGTCTCAACTCATCAAGGTCCGTATCACTTCATGTGATTTCTACTATGCAACTTAAGCGGAGCATGAGAAAAAGATGTTAGTTATTTGCCATCACCATCAGTGATAGAGAGGAAGAGAATGAGAAGGAGCCTTCCCTAGATGATCATCCCATCCTTGAGGAATTTGTAGACGTGTTTCCTTCCGAGCTACCTAGTATGCCACCTAGCAGAGAGATTAATTTTCACATAGATCTTGTACCAGGAGTTGAGCTGGTTTCGAGACAACCATATAAGATGACCACTAATGAGCTTAATGAGCTCAAGATGTAGCTTGAGGAACTCTTAGAGAAGGGTCACATTCATCCTAGCGTCTCCCCTTGGGGCACACCAGTCATCTTCATAAAGAAGAAGGTTGGATCCACTCGATTATGTATGGATTACAGACAGTTGAACAAAGTGACCATCAAGAACCGATATCCCTTGCCCAGGATCGACGAATTATTTGATCAGCTTTAGGGTGCCAAAGTATTTTCTAAGATAGATCTAAAGTCAGGGTACCATCAGTTGAGGATTGTAGAGAGCGATATCCACAAGACCGCTTTTCGTACTAGGTATGGCCACTATGAGTTCACCATGGTTCCATTTGGTCTCAGAATTGTATTCATGAATCTCATGAATGGGGTATTCTGCACTTTCCTTGACCGATTTGTGATTGTGTTCCTTGATGACATATTGATATATTCTTGGAATGAGAAGGAGCACGAGGAGCACTTGAGGTGGATATTGCAGTGTTTGAGAGACAATCAGTTGTATGATAGTTTGTTGAAGTGTGCATTCTTTAGATTAGAAGTTAGATATCTAGGACATGTTATATCCAGAGATGGGATCTCAGTTGACCTATCGAAGATTAGAGCTATTATGGATTGGCTAGCACCAACTAGTGTGACAGAAGTCAAGAGTTTCATAGGTCTAGCACGATACTACAAATGCTTCATTGAGGGGTTCTCTAGGGGTAAGGTTGCACATCATATTACATCCCTTCAACGAAAGGGAAAGAAATTCAAGTGGACAGAAAGGTGTGAGAGGGCCTTTTAGGATCTCAAAAGGGCACTCACTAGTGCACCTATTCTTGTTGTGCCAGACCCCTTGACTGATTTCATGGTATGCACAAATGCTTCCTTGGATGGATTAGGAGTAGTTCTTATGCAGGAGGGTCGAGTTATATCGTATGAGTCTAGGAAACTTAAGACTCATGAGCTTAACTACCCTACTTATGACCTTGAGCTTGCAGCAGTGGTGCACACACTTGTGAGGTGGAGACATTTTCTTTTGGGTCATCATTTTGAGATTCATTCAGATCATCAGAGCTTGCAATACATATTCACTTAGCCCAATCTTAATGCTCGTCAAAGAGGATGGATGGAGTTTTTATGTGAGTATGATTTTGATGTCCACTACATCAAGGGGAAAGAAAATGTAGTTGCAGATGCCTTGAGTAGGAGATGTCATGAGATATGCTCCATGTCTATGGACATAGATTTGAGAGGTCATATATTATAGAAGCTGCTGGAGGATGAGTGGTATTTAGAGGTATATCAGGTAGTGCGATCTTAAGAGACCCTGGAAGGGAAGTATGCAGACTATTCATTAGAGTCTGATGGACTACTATGCCATAGAGGGCGCATCTATGTACCATCTTCAAGAGGATTACGTTAATTCATTGTGTTGGAGGCTCATAGAGCTCCTTATGCAATGCATCCCAGAGTTAAGAAGATGCATGTAGATTTGAGATAGTTATATCATTGGCCAGGTATGCGGCAATTCATTTCTATACTAGTAGCCCGATGCCTTGAGTTCCAGAGAGTCAAGGAGGAGTATCGCCATCCAAGTGGGTTGCTCCAGTCTCATGCGATATCAAAGTAGAAGTGGGATACTATATCGATAAACTTTGTCATTGGTCTTCCCATGTCATCACGTCGTCATGATGCCATCATGGTGACAGTTGACAAGTTGACCAAAGTGGTCCACTTCTCACTAGTTCGGACTACCTTCACAGCACCAACAATGGCATAGGTATTCTTATGAGATATTGTCAAACTTCATGGAGTTCCATGCAAGATTATTTCAGACAGATTCCCTCTTTAATTCTTCCTTTTGGAAGTGTTACAGGCAACAATGGGTATAAGACTCAACTTTAGTACAGCCTATCATCTAGAAACAGATGGATAGATAGAGAGGGTAAACCAGGTGTTAGAAGACATGCTCTGTATGTACGTCATGGATCATCATATCCGATGGGAAGAGTACCTTCCTTTGGTAGAGTTTGCCTATAATAATGGGCTTCACACTTCTTTGGGGATGCCACCTTTCCAGGATTTGTATGGAAGACCTCACAAGACACCTTTGAGTTGGGATCACATTGAGGATAGAGTAGCTGTTGGTCCTAAGATAGTTCATGATATGGAGCAACAAGTGGATTTGATTAGACAATGCCTTAGACAAGCTCAGGATAGATAAAAGAAGTATGTGAATGCGAAGAGGATAGATCGTAGCTTCATGGTTGGGGACAGAGTTTTCTTGAGAGTGTGACCGCATAAGAGTCCAATCTATTAAGGAAAGGGTTCTAAGCTCACACCTCACTTTGTCAGACCATTTGAGATCCTTTAAAGGATAGGACTAGTTGCATATCGTCTAGCTTTGCCACTTAGCCTGCCACGCATCCACAATGTGTTTCATGTATCAGTTTTGAGGAAGTACATTTATGATTAGTCTCATATTCTGGATTGGGATACCTTGCAGGTGGAGTCGGATGGGTAGCTAGCTTTGGAGCCCATCTGCATTTTGGCTCACTGAACACTGTCTCTTTGAGGTTGAGAGTTGGACTAGGTTAGGGTCCAGTAGGATTGTTATGACGGGGTTATGAAATCATGGGATGATGCAGCACGGATGAGATCTCAGTACCCCCATATTTTTGATGAACTCCAAGAGGAAGTTCATGCCTAGAGGGGGAGGGTGTGAGGCCCTACCCTGAGCCGTCATAGAATTTCAATTATTTTCATGTTGGACCTATTATTGCTACTATATTTTGATGCATTATGGACATAGATTCTATATGATCTAGTGATTGGATAATATTGATATGATTATGCCATTTATTTTGATTTGCAGAGCTTTATTTTGATGCTACAAATTATGGATGCATGCTTTATAAATGATTAAATTTCATGATGATTATGATGATGCCATTTAGTAGATTATTTCATGTGGATTTTATTAGATAATTGGAAACTTGAGTATTATAATTGAAATTGTATGCAAATGTTTGAATTGTATTATTTTCATATGATGATATTATATGTGATTTTTGGAATTACTAATGTGCAAAGTGAGATGTGCACAAAAACTGATCCATGTGACCATGAAAACTATTTGGAGAATCAAGCCTAAACCTATGTGCGTTTGTGAAGCCAAGGGTTGTATATTTGGAGAGACAACACCTGATTTGTAAATGTGTTTTAATTTGTAAATGTTTATGCTTGGATGTGTTTAATTTGAAAATAGTTTAATTTATTAATTCCAAAAAAGGGACATTGCCATGTGTATTTAAGTGATGTATACTTTTGTGGTGTCACTTGACACGTGTTGTAAAGTGAGTTGGTAGTGACTTGTCCCTTGGAAGGAATTTGTTTTACCAATGCATTTTTTTCAAATATCCTAGTATGGTCCCAAGAAATTCTTGGATAGGGAGCCATTAGAGAGGTCAACTAAGGGTTGACCCATAGGTAAACTTTGGGTGAGTTTATAGAGGGTTAAACTAACTCCTAAGGTCAAGTTAGGGGCATTTTTAATGGGCCATGTGATGTACCTATGGATGAAGGCCAATTTTAGCCATGTGTCCACTCCCTAGGGACTATTTTAGTCCCCCTCCAAAAGTTAAGTATTCCAAGATGGACAAATTTCAACTTTTGAGGATCCTACCTAGGTTAGACAACCTTCCTCATGAGTTTTATTGCTCTTCCCCATCCTTTTTTACCTTTTTGAGGTGTCTTGCCTAGAGAGCTTGTAAGGTGTTGGGAAGACCAACCTATGAACATCCCTCACCCTTCCCAAGAGGATTGAAAAGAGTGAGGAGTGTGTTCTTAGGGAATGGTTTGGGAGGGAGAAGTTTGATCACCCACTCTCCATTTTTGGAGACATAGATTCTTGAGAAATTGGTTTCTGAATTGAGAAGTTTTGGCTAAGTCATGTGAAGAACAAGATAGTAGATTTGGGAAGATCTCCTACAAACTTTTATTCACCCATTTTTAGTTTTAAGGTTGGTTGAATACTTCCTCATGTATGTTGTTTGGTAAAATTGAAAAGATTGTTTGTTGTTTTACATTGTTGTTTTCTTAGTAAGCTTAGGAGGATGTTGAGTTCTTCCTTGTGAATTTTATTGCATGTATTTATGTTATTGTTTTGGGTGTTTCAATGTCATACTCACCCTTGGGAGGGTAGAGTGGCCTTTGGGTGAAGGGTTGTTTGACAGCCTGAGAGTGTAGAGGCTCTCTTTAGAAGAGAGTGATACACAAGGGATTATGGTACCCTTGTTGCATAGTGTTTTATTTATGGAATGGGAGTCATGAGGGGAGTTTGTTGGCTTGTATGTCTTGGGGGACATAAGGATTTGTTGGGACAAGTTTGGAACTTGTGGTTATTCTACTTGGTAGCCTTGCAATGACATTTTGTTCTCCTACTTGCAGATTTCTCCTCTAGGTATTTTGTCCACCTTCACCCCACAAATTAAAGTCACTAAGTGACTTTGTTCATCCTTGGGTTGGGAGTGTTTGTGTTGTGTTTTTTCTCTTTCTTATGTGTTTATTCTTGAGTGTAACTTGTTTAGCCTTGGTTCTCCTAGCTCAAGGGTGGCTTCTTGTAAGCCTAGGTTGGGAGGTGAGCCTCCATGGTCACAACCTACAAGCCTTTGTTGTAGGTTTGCTTGGGAAAAATATTGGAAGGGAAGCTATGGCATGATCCTATTATTTGTTTGTATTTAGTTGCAAAAGAAAATACATGTATTTGGCAAGCCCTCATTTAGTAGAAATGAGAGGCTTGATTTTGTTATTTAACTATTTGTATAAAAGAAACTATGATGTACTAAATGTAACTATTTCATTAGTTTTACCATGTAATAGAGATGTATTTTAATGTGAAGTATATATTCTTGCAAAGAGAAGAATGCATTGTTGGAATTATTTCTTTAATGATATAGCTACTTGAAAAAGATTGAGAATGATATTATATTGCGTTCCATATTGCTATTGAAAAAAAATGCAAAGCTAAATGTTAATAGAGTAGTCACTTTTAAATAGAAATGAAATATTTTCTTACATCTATAGTTCAAACTCAAAGGAAAAATAAATAAATATCTTAAGAGTTAATATTGATAATGCACTATATCTTGTTTTTTATTGATTTAGAGGACTTTTGAAATTGTTAGTTGCAACTGCAAATAAAAATATTACTGTCATATTTTCCATTTTCTAAAAGCAGGTATAGTAGGAAGTAAATAAATCTAATTATGGTTATTTAAATAAAAAGTTAGCTACATGTATTAATGGGAAACGAATTTATTCTATTCTATTATTTAAAAAATCCTACTATAATACTTTGAAAAGAAACAGATTTAAACAAAGATATATATATATATATATATATATATATATATATATATATATATATATATATATATATATATATATATATATATATATATATATATATATATATATATATATATATATATATATATATATATATATATATATATATATATATATATATATATATATATATATTTGTGTGTGTGTGTTAGAAAGTTTATGCCCAATGTTTTAAACCTTACATCTAAATTGTTGTATTTATTCTTTAGAATAAAAAAATGAATAATACATATGTTGCATTTATGTTAAAATATATATATTTAATAAACTATGAATAAAATAAAAATAAAAAGAAATGTTTATTACCTTAGTATTCTGATTATACCATATTTTAACCTTGAAATAGTCTATTGTCAAAATTCATGTATATATATATATATATGCATATAGATAAAAACATTCTAAGCATTGTCAAAAAAAAAATTTAAAATAAAAATAAACAACAATTATTTTTCTTTGCTTGAGTACCACATGGGGGGTGAGGTGCGTGCCTGCACACACAGTGCAGGCCGTGACCTCACTATGTGGGCCGAGGGTGCATGTCGGCACACACAGTGCAGGTTGCGACTTCACTGTGTGGGTCGAGGGTGCGTGCTGGCACACACAGTGCAAGTCACGACCTCACTATGTGGGTCAAGGCACACATAGTGCGCCCGCGTTTGCACTGTGTGGGTCGTGGCATACGCAGTGCGGGCGGCACACACAGTGCGACTGCAACCCCACTATGTGGGCCGAGGCACACACAGTGTGGGCGACACACACAGTGGCATCGCCACTCCATCGTACTCCTTCCTCAGCCTCCCTCCATAACACTGCCTCCTTCTGCCATGGCCGCCTTCGACCTTCCTTGTCATCTTTCACCTGGACCCACATTCACGTTAGGGTAGAATTAAAATGAAAAGAAAATAAGATATGTGTTAAGTGATGCTTAGTAAAACCCTAATCCTATTTCAGGTTAGGGTAAATAAGATAAAATAATATAGGGGGGAGCCATAAAGATATTAAAATAAACCCTAGTTAGGGTTAGAATAAAAGACATTAATTATTGAAATAAGATAAAAAGAGAGGAAAATCCCTTTTAAAAATTTGAAATGGGGATTTCTCCATTCAATTTAAAATTATTATTTTATGTAGTTGATTATCTTTAGGAATTATAATTGGGAGTAATTATTTATTTAAAAATTTAATACTCATAGTTGGGTAAATTTATTAAGAAGAATTTATTAATGGCAAATTTCAATATTATAATGATTAAATTTAAGTTAAGGAGACATTTTAAATATCGAATAATAAATATTTGATTATTTAGATGTTAAGGAGGTAGTTTAATGATTAATATTAAATATTTCATATTTGATGATGGGGAAATTTATTTCGTCAATGATATGAGGTTATTGGCTAGATTATTTTTATTTATTTTTCAATAAAAGTGGCATAGCCACTAAACTTTATTATATTATTTTTAAAAAGATTTTACAATGGGTTCAAAAAAGGCATATCAGCAGGAAAGAACCCGCAAGAAAACCTCCGATTGTCGCCTTGAGAAAGAAACTATACTACCCTTACAAAATATGAGGATCCTGATGACCCAAACACTCCCCCAAACCCATATAGATGCCCTCTGTACATAGACCCCATAGGGCGTATATCTCAACTGATTAATAAAACTCAGTTGGGTACAAAAGTGGGGCTAAATCGCCAAAAGGTTTACAACAAGAAGAACCAGGAGCCCATCAACTGATAACAATAGTCAGATATAAAAAGAAGAGGAGCATGCCGAGATACCAAGAAGTGAAACCAAGGAGGACTAAAACTGGAATAGACTGGAAATCTCCAACTCCTTAGAATTGAGAAAATGAGAACTATCCAAAATCCATCTCAAAAAACATCCTGCAAAAAAATATGAGATATCTGCAAAGGTAGGAACAGTTAGTCCAAAAACCAATTACTTGAGCTTTCCTCCAGAGGAGAAGGTCGGGCATTCTGAGGAACCAGTGCCTGTATAGGGATCACGGGGAGAGGAGTTGCAAATGAAACAAAATAGAAATTAATTAGGGCATGAAGACCAACTAACACTTCCCGTGCTCTGACCAAAACTTGGGGAGATATAAAACCAGACAAACTTTCCACAGATTTTAGAGCTTCATCAATAGTATCATAGATCAGGCCCATTCTAATTTTAGAGACCAAATGCCCATAGTGACCATCTTCCAAAAGATTTTGAAGAGAAAGAAAACCCCCACAAGGAAGAGTACCCATATCAAAAATATAACTATCCAAAGCTGACCCAAGATGATGCATATCAAGCATTGGAGGCACCACAAATTTTGATGCAATAAGCTAGACTAGAGTTTTATCCCACAGAAGATCATAACATACAGTAAAAAAATGAGACAACTTCTGAAAAAAGAGATAAAATAAGGAGAGAGCAACCAATGATTACCCACCACCCTATGAATTTCAAACTCCAACTCTAGATTATGTAAAACAAAAACTCTCCCAAGGTTTTCAGAAACATAACCATAGTTGTCAACAATGTCTTCCTCAGGAATAGATACCATAACATGATAAGTCAGAAGAATTAAAGACATGAGGATTATTTACCTTTACCTCAGAGAGAAGAAATCCTTCAGATACCGTCAATGAGGGAAAACAAAGACATTCTGCAGCAAAGTTAATAAATAGCCGAAAGAAAATTGAATTAATTGGCCACCATACACTGTGATGAATGCCATCTGTGTGAGGAGCCAAGAAAAAATATGCCAAGAAATGCATCCCAATCGATCAAATAAAAACAAAGGCCTATAATAATGTTGCCACCTTTCATAACAATGAATGATCCGCTCATGCAAAAAAACAAGTCTCCAAAAAATCATTGTAAGAAATGCATCTCGGGTGAGCCAAAAAGACATTAAACCTCATAATCGCCTCTGTGAGAAGTACCATACTATCTCCACTGAAGCTGATAAATAGTACAATAGTAATCATTATATTGAAAGCCAAGGCATGCCACAATTAATCAAAGCATGTATTCCATATCCCACGTGAGAGAGCAAAGGTAATGATAAAGCATGCCGCCACTCTCGAAATAAAACCAATAAACATAGTCTCCCATAATGCTTATGACAACTCACAACCACACTATGTATATGGCAACAATTACCTATATACAGAGTAAGATTACCAGTTGAGAATAAGCACTTATTATAATAATGCATGATCCGCTTATGTGTTAAAAACAAGTTTCCAAACAATCATTTAAAGAAATGTATAGCAAGTGAACCACAAAAAGCCAATAATAATTAAACCTCATAGTCACCTCTGTGAGTGGTACTGTACAATCTCCCCTGAAGCCAATAGACAAAATCGGCAATAATCATTACATAGAAAGCCATGGACCATCACTTTTAGTCAAAACAACATGAATTCAAAATCCCCCGCTTGAAAGAAACCTCGAAGAAATGCTCTGAGAGGAAAATCACTGTCAAGAAGCTTTTTTATTTTAATTTGAAGATAAATATGATAATCCAAAGCCAATAAAGATAGTCACCCTTAATGCTTATAACAGCTCATAGCCAAACTATACATTAATTCACATAGAGAATAAGATTACCAGCAGTGCATAAACAATAATAATGCCTATCCAAACTGGCAATAGAAGGAAATTTATCAGAAGTCAGGGACAAAAAGACCACAAGATTATTGCAAGAATTCCAAAACTGAAACAGGAATGTCAATAGGGCTAATATCACGAAGAATAGCATTACTATCAATAGCAAGGTTAGCTAAAAAATCTGCTACTCAATTAATTTCTCTATAACAATGAGTAATGAAGAAAGAATCAAAAGATTCCAATTGCTGAAGGATAAGATCAAGAAGATATTGCAATTGCCAACAATGAGATTTCTTATTTAACACACTTTGAATGATCACCAATGAATCCCCTTCAATAAAGAGGTCTTTAATGCCAAGGGAAATGGCCAATTCCAAACCCAAAGACAAAGCCTTAAATTTAGCAAAGTTATTAGACTGAATACCAATTGCATGACACCTAGCATGAACAATCTAAGTGTGGTGATCCAAAATCACCATACCTACCCCAGCTAAACCCGGATTCCCATAAGAGGCACCATCAAATTTCAATTTGAACTTACCAAGAGGAGGAGGTTTCCAAGATGCCAACTTTCTTTTATTTAAAACAACACCTTTTCTCAAAATTGAACCATGGGAAGGAAGAACAGATAGTATGCTCCAAACTCTAGTCACCCTACTATCCCAATGAGAAAAAGAAGTGAGATTATCCAAGTTCCTACATATATACGACAAGGCAACCTTAGAAATGGACAATTCAATCTTTAGTAGGACCTCAAGGAGAGAAGAGCTAGTATTTCTAAAGATCCTATTATTACGCTCTAACCAAATATTCCATATTACAATAGATGGAGAAATAATCCATAAACATGCATAAAAAGATGAAGTAAACAAAAGTGGCCAAGAACTAAAGAAGGTAATCAGGTCATTTCACATAACAAATGTCAAATTCAATTTATCAAACAACCACTACCAACATTGATATGCAAAATCACAATGTAAAAAGAGATGGGAAGAGGATTCCAGGGTTTTATTACACAACGCACATTTGAAAGCAACTGTGATACCCAACCTATCCAATCTCATGCCTGTGAGAACCCTATCTTGAACTGCCAGCGAAGCAAAAGCACTAGCTTTTGGCAAACAGGCTGAATGCCAAAAAAGTTTATATGGCCAAGAAGGGTGATCATTATCCTTCATGAGGGAATTATAACCATCCCTCACCGTATATTTACCAGAAATATTGTTAGTCCAAACCAATTCATCCTCAACATCAGAAAGGATAACCACCCTCTCACTGAGGACCTTGGTATATTGCAATTTCAAATCATGATCAATAACCAAAAAGTCAATCGGCTTCCATTTAGCCAATCTCATATTTCCAACTATAAGTAATGTCAAAGTAATCTGCCACCAAAGTGCCCCAAAGGGAAGAAAGAATGGATATCAGGGGGGACCAATTCCTAAGACTTCGTAATGGAGGGTGACCATTCCAGCTTTCATCCCAAAATCTGATCTTAGTGCCTTTATGTACAACCCAGGAGAGATTCGGCAAAATAATAGATCTACATTTACATATGAAGTTCCACATAGTAGAACCTGAAGGAAGATTGGAAATCTAGAAAATATACTCCCTAGGACCATTATTAAGATATTTAGCAAACATAATCTGAGTCCATAAAGAATTGGACTTCTTATACAAATTCCAAACCAATTTTGCCCCCAAGGCTAAATTTTGTTTGTCCATATTTCTGATACCAGTACCCCCTAGGTCCTTTGGTAAGCAAACTTTATCCCATGCCACAAGAGAAATCTTTTTCCTCCCATTTTTATTGCTACTCTAGAGAAAAGGCCTTAGGGTATCCTATAAGCTTACCAACACATCCTTTGGAGATCTTAATACTGACATAAGATAAATAGGAATTGCATTCAGCACAGATTTAATGAGAACAATTTTTCCAGCTAGATTCAACCACCTATGATTCCAAGAAAGGATTCTCTTTGAGATAGCCGAAATGATTTTATCCCAAAAGCTAGAATTATCCTTCTTGATAAAGAAGGGTATACCTAGATAAGTATAAGGAAGTGAGCTAGAATCAAAACCCCCAAAAGCCAACAATCTAGTTTTGATTAATTGTGGGGTGTGAAGAAAGAAGATTTTTGACTTTTCAGGGTTTATTCTCTGACCTGCAAAGGAGGCATAATTTTGAATAACTTCATTTATGACCAAAGCTTCCTACATAGAGGCTTGACCAAATAACAAGGTATCATCTGCAAACAAGCAGTGTGATATAGATCCTGGTACTCCTGGAATTTTCACCCCAAGCCAAAGGTCTTTCAACTTCGCAGCCTTGATAGCCCAACTAAAAGATTCTGCTAAGAGAATAAATAGAAATGGGGAAAGAGGGTTTCCTTGTCTTAAACCTCTAGAGGAGGGAAAAAAACCACAGGGGGAACCATTAATTATAATTGAAAACCTTGCAGATGAAATACAAGCCATTATCCATTTAATCCAAGCCTTGGAAAAGCCTAAACTTTCCAAAACAAGACATAAAGTCCTCCATTCTAGTCTATCATAATCCTTAACCATGTCAAGTTTTAAAATCATGGTCAGGGATCTCTAGAGGGACATAGATTGTAAAACTTCATGAGCTACAATAGCTCCCTCAGGTGTCTCCCTATTTGGTACAAAACCACCTTGTTCTACTGAAATGAGTTTAGGGAGGATTTTGGATAGCTGAATAGATATTTCTTTACTGAAATTCTTATATAAGGTATTACACAGAGCGATAGGATGAAAATCAGCAAAAGAATTAACAATTTCCTTTTTAGGAATAAGAGCAACCGTAGGGTATTAAGTTCTTTCAAAATTGATCTATTTCTCCTACTTTCTTCAAGAGCGAGGAGCAGATCCCTACCCAAAAAATCCCAACACTTCTGAAAAAATAAGGGAGTGAACCCATCCGGCCCAGGGGCCTTATCAAGGTGCATAGCAAAAACTGCTAGCCTAACCTCTTCAAGGGAAAAAGGATACATCAACATTTTGTTATCCTCAGGCGACACTAGAGATGAAATACCATAAATGAAATCATTTTGAAAATTACCACCTTCAGAAGATAACAAAGTTTTGAAGAAACTTACTGCCTCCGCAACAATCTCCTCGAGCTCTGTAAGTAACTTTCCTGAAGAATCTTTTATACAAGAGATCCTATTCCTACTCCTTTTTAATTTAGTGGAAGAATTAAAAAACTTAGTAGTTCTATCCCCATTAGACAACCATACCTCTCGAGATTTCTATCTCCAAAACATCTCTTCTCTAGCCAGAATTTCTTCAAGTTCTATCCTTAAAGATTTTAGCTCATCAAAAACTAGGGGAACCATACCATGATCAAGCACATACTTGTTAAGAGTTTCTATCATATCCTGAATTCTCTGTTTTTCATGAAAAATATTTTTAAAATGTAAATTATTACATTCTTTAATGTTCAATTTTAAGAACTTCATCTTATTAACAAATTGGAACATTCGAGAACCTGCATAGAAGGGAGCAGATTCCCACTGGTTCCTTAGGAGAGGTAAAAAAGAGGCATCTCTGAACCACATAGGTTGAAACTTAAAAGGAGACCAAAAGGGAGCCTTATCCTCCAAAATACAGAGAGAAATTGGAAAGTGATCAGAACCTAACATAGGCAAGATGGAGGAAGAAAATTCAAGGTCTGACTGCAACTAATTTTCAGAAAGTAGGAACCGATCTAATCTTTCTTCTATTTGTGAGAAATCCCTTCTCATGTTTGTCCAAGTGAAAATCGCATTCTGAGACTTACAATCAAAGAGACCCATATGAAGGATGAAACTCCCAAAATCCTCCATGATTATTTTGTTTGGAAAAATCCCTCCACTTTTCTCACTAGAATCCAAAATCGCATTAAAGTCCCCTCCAAAGACAACAAGAGACCCTTGCCTCAAAGGAGAAGCCACCTTACTCAAATCCCTCCATAATTTCTTTTTACCATGAATCCCAGGGGGAGCATAAATATTGAACAACCAAAATTTAACCTTAGAGACCTTGCTAGTAACCAAGAACAACATCCAATGGACTACTAAAGAGACCAATTGTACCTCTATATTATAAGCATTCCATAATAAAGGTAATCCTCCAAAAGCACCAACAAAAGGGCAAGAGAGAAAGTTCCAATTCTTCCAAGATGTAAAAAGCACATTAGCAAATTCATCAGACAATTTTGTTTCCTGAAGCATAACCAAATCACACTTGATTGAATCCAATTGCGATTTAATCAAGCGTCTCTTGTTAGGGGCATTTAAGCCCCTAACATTCCAGGATATAAGTTTCATTTCTCTTGAGGGGAGGTCGAAACTCCCCTCTTCTCAACATCAAGAGACTTAGTAAAGTCTCCAAAGCACTTCTGTAGGTTCTTTTTGACAGCCCCTAGCCTAGTCATAGGAGGACTGAACAATTGAAGCTTATCCTTCTTTCTATTACCTAAGGAAAGCGGAATCTTCCTCTTATCAATCCCAGGAGAAAGGGATAGAGTCTTCTGGATCCCAACAGCAACTTCTAGATTAGTATGAGAAACTTTAGGAGGTCTACCTCTTCTAGGAGAACCAAAAGGAGGGGACAAGACCAAAGAGGATTGAACAATGGGTAAGTCCTTACCATTATGTAAAGAGGAGATTAGTTTATCAGTCAATTTCTCATCTTTAGAACCCAAAATGTCAAAAGGATTTGAAGTTGAAACAATAGGAAGAGACTTGATTTGTCCTAAGTCACTATCAATAGAGAAAATAACTCTATCCGTCACCTCCATCCCACCAAGGGGGGCATGATTTTCCAAAATCTCATTCACTTGTTGTAGTAGCTCTAAATTAGGGACAACTATCTCGGGCAACTCATTGAAACCTAGAGTAGGCTCCTTATCTAATGATTGAGGACCCTGATGAGAAGAATTAGAGGTTAAAAGTTTAATCTGAGCAATTAAGGATGAGTCAGATAGATGCTCTCCTTTAGAGACCTTTTCAAACGAAACCATTTTAGATGCATCCAAGGCTACTGGTTCATGAGGAGAAGCCACAATATCCAGAGGATTTGAAATAGTCTCAGAGTCTTTCTTAAAAAAGTTGAAGATGAGCTCTGTAGTTTTTAATGTTTTGTTCATGGAAGGAGAAACATTAACCTGAACAGAATTTAACTAATCCTCTTTAGTCAGATTTTTCCCAACAAAGGTTATGATCTACTGAGGCTGAATTAAAATATTAGGGTTCACATCTATTGAATCCATCACCTGATGTTTTTTCTTAAAGTCCATGAACAAAGGAGTATCTATGATAAGGGGGGATTTTAAAAGCTCAGACTCCAGTTTCCCAATAGTTTGATGCCAAATCCCATCATGAGATTTGATATTACAAGTACGGGGATAGACAGTTTCAGGCATAAGTAAAACACATATTTTTACCAGAATCTCCCCCTCCACAAAATCCAACTTGGATGTGACAAACGTACCAAATGAGTTACCAATTTGTTGTAGAACATCAGGGTCCATGAATTCAAAGGGGAGCTTAGGAAGAGCAAACCAAAAGGGAGAAAAATTACATTTTGACCAAGTAGGTACATAGAAAGGCTTCCAGGAAGAAACAAAAAGAAAATGCTTCCCAAACCAATGGTGAGGAGACTCCAAAACCCTATCCCGAGTCAAATTAGAATCAAAGACAATAATAAATGAACTAGCTATAGGAGCTAAAAATAATGAATGTCCACCCAACATTTCTGTAGTTTAGCAAAAAGTTTTGACAAACAAATCTGATCCCCCCAAAGATCCCCAATAATAGCATTCAAATGAAGGGAATAAGCATTTTTATCAACATAAGAGCCAAGAAGATCAATGCAAGGAATGGGAGCCCAAGCATGAGGCAGAGGATTAGAAATATGACATACCTTGTCCTTTTTAGGACTAGCATTGTTAGGATTTGAACTTACTTGACTGACCACTGGAGTCACAGAGACAGAAACCCTAGTTTCCATTGCATTGGTACCCATTTTGCTAGAAGGATTTGATGAAACTTCATGATCCACCTGTCGAGAACCAACCACTGGAGCAAATGAACGATTTTTCCCTGAGTTAACCTTTAGTTAAGACAACTTATTTATCCCTCCTTTAGCATAGAATATATAGTATTTTATGTTGTTTTAAAAAAAATTGTTGTTTTCTTTTTTGCCCAAAAGTTTGGGCATGGCATGTAGAATTAGAAGCTCTGCAAAATTGCAATATATAGAGAAGTGGAAAATAGAGGAGGTTGCAGAGAAGACATTCTCGCATATGTGTATAACACAATGTCAATGCAGACCTAACACCACAAAAGAGATTGTATGCAGAATGTTCAAATTTGTAGAGGAGACAAGAAGCAGTTGAAAGACAAAGTAGAGAGCGGGAAAATAAAGGACTGAGAAGGTAGAGAAAATAAGACAAAAAGGGTACAACCAAGAAGTGACAAATATTAGTGAAACATTTGATACAAAATAGAGAACACAAAATGGGCACACATAAGCAAATCTAGAACATCTACATTACAAAATGGCAAGTAGTGAAGAATGTGTAAATGCAGGAACAAGAAGCATACAAGTGAGAAGGTTGTATAGTGGGAGTGATGAACTCAAAAGAAAATACACACCAAGTGAAGCAAAAAAATAGGATAGGGGACATAGACCTTAGAACAAATATCTGAGACCTAAGAGCAGAGAGAAAAGAAGATAGAGGTGGAAAGCAGAAACCAAATAGTAGAGAGTGGAGAGCCAAGGTAGATAACCAGTATAGTAGAGAGTTGGGGAAGAGAAAGTGGACATAATGGAGTAGAGATTAGAGACATGTGATTGGCTGCAGAGACCATGTAGCAAACACCAATGAGTAGGGGATAGAGATTGTGAGCAAAGAAGAGTCTAGGCAATTTCAAGTGTAGAGATACTATGAGTTACAAAACATTATTTGTAACAAGATGCTTAATTGTTATTGAGCATTTATACATGGTGTAGACACCTAACATTTTCCTATCTAATTATATAAATATTTTTATTTATTTAATTATTTTATCCTAAGTCTTCTATTAATTAATTCATTAATCCTCTTCTAATTTTTTCCTCATTTAAATAAATACTTTTATTCATTTAAATTGTCATTTCTCTTAAATTAAATAAATATTTTATTTATTTAATTGATCTCACTTCATCTATTAATTAAATAGATCTTTATTTATTTAATTAATTCATTAGCCTTTTCTACCCATGACACATGTCATTCATCTCTTAATTCCTACACTACCTAGCCCCTTTATCATTTAATTATTTCATCTACCTACCCTTTAATCTTGGTCGACTATTTATCTTTACACCTCATAATCTTGTCCTTTTATTTCCTATAGTTTCTTCTGTATAAGAGGATGCTTTCTTCATTATCAACCCTAACGATGTAATCAAGCCTTCTTGCAACCAAGCTATCAACCACATTTTCGTTCTTTGTTGAGCTCTTGTTCACACATAAAATCTGAGGGAAAATATATCAAACAAGATCAATGGATATAGGAAGAAATGGAGATTGAAACCCTACTAGACATGTGAATGGTATATCTTGTTTTCTTATTGTTTATTTGCATGATCTTACGTATCTCTATTGGTATTGGTAAAAATTTCATTATATGACCTAGACTGTTTGTGGTTGAGCCTTTATGGTTTTACAATAGTTTATTATCATTTTTCACCATATACATTTTGGCACGCCCAGTGGGCCATGGATTTTTGTTAGATCTATGTTTTTTTACAGGTTTTTCTAACCCTATATTGTTGTTTTATAAAATAGTTTGGAGAATCACTTTGTGCAACTAGGGTTTTGGACACAAAATTAAGATTTTGGAGAGATTTGATCAGATGTTACAAATGGTTTTGGGTTTTTGCATCAAATATTTTTTGCAGGTTGGAGCCAGTATCAGGAGTGTTTAATCTTAAATTCAATTTTTTTGGATCATATTTGAATTTTTTATAAATTATTTTATGATTTTTCTAAAAAAATAATTTTGGAAGAAAAATAGCTATTTTTTAGATTTTCCTACACTTATGGAAAGTTCTCAGAATTCTACAAGGGGTCTATTTTTTATATTTTTATTTGGGTGCAAAATAATTTGTGAAAAATCAGATCTTTAAAAATTACGGTTTTGCAATGATTAGATCAGATCTCACAAATTGCTTAAAATTTTTGCATAAAAGTTTGGTTTCAGGTTGGCGAAAGTATCAGTAGTACTCAGTCCAAAATTTATATTTTTTGGAGCATGTTTATATTTTTTAATGATTTTTTAAACTTTTTTAAAAAAAGAATTTTTTTGGAGAAAATTAGCGAATTTTTTGGGTTTTCTTACATTTCAAGAAATTTCTTCTTTATGAATTTAATTTTGATGCAAAATAATTCACAAAAAATTAGATCTTTAAAAATTAGGTTTTTGCAATGTTTTGAATATATCTTTCAAGCTGCTTGGAATTTTTGTAAGAATTTGTTTTGCAAGTTGGGAATGGTATCAAGAGTTTCCAGTACAAAATTCAAATTTTCTGGATCAAGTTTGAAATTTTTATGATTTATAAAAAAGTTAATTTTCACAAAAAGTTAACAATCTTTTTAGATTTTCTTACATTTCTAGAAATGTCTTGAAATTCTACAGGTGGTATGTTCTTTAAGAATATAATTTTGATGCAAAATAACTTGTGGAAAATCAATTCTTTGAATTTGTCAAAAAACGTATTGTCAAATGCCCCTATTTCACAAAGTCATTTCAGATTTCTAAAAAATTACCTAACTTGTGTGTTTGCAGTAGGGGTATTATTTCACAACTACTAACAAGTTTGGTGCAAGACCTTTGACAAAGATTTGATTTTGAAATTGTTTGTTTTGTCTTCTTTAGTCTAGCAAAATACTTCAATTGGTGCTCTAAAATTAGCAAGTGTTTTTTGTGTCTTGAGCAATAAGTTCATTTTTTTTACTTCTTAGAGAGTCTTCCTCTTAAGTAGCCCATAAATCCAAGTGAGAGGGAATGACCCAAGTGGTAGCAGGCTAAATTCAATCTCTTCCAAGCCACTATAAATAAAAGTGTTTGTGACGAAAGTTGCAAGCAACGGGTGTTACATGCTTCTATAACAACGTTATGACTCCCCATAAACCCTATAGAGTGCAACCTCTATAGGCTAGGAGGCCTTCCATTTAACGAAGCAACACACTATTGATTATAGACACTCGAATGGATAACCTTACTAGACACCTTTTTGTGTTGGAAGCCAAAAACCTTCTAGTTGTTGGCACAAGAGGTCAGACCTCTGAAGTTGGTCACATTCTTACGGTTCGTAGTAGAGATACAAAGTTCACCATGGGGAGTCTTCGTGGGAATTGGTGTTTGGCTGCCCTGAAGAAGTGAGTGTTGAGGATGGAGCTAGTAGGGTTAAGCATCTAAGTATCCACTCTAAATTGTGTAGCTCGGGGTAACCCCCATGTGAGATTTAACAACTATTGTCCTGGCCAACCATAGGATTTGTGCTTGCATGATAAAAAACACTCAAACATTTTCAAACAAAACAAAGAAACATTGTGCCTGTCATGTCTTCCAAGTGTATTCAAAACAAACAAGGACATTTTACAATCACACTTGAAATTGAAACACTTTATCATTTTTGGACAAAAACACCTTTAGACATTGGGTCCTCACTATTTTGCTATGTTTTTTTGCCACTAAAAGTCAAAACATTGAGATTTGGTCACATTCAACAACTTCACAACTAGACAAAATTGCAAAACATTTTCAAAATCATGTCTGGGTTTACTTAAACTAGGTCTGTGTTTAGAATTAAGAAATTGCAAAAGATTTGTCAAGAGAAAAAGGACTTAAGTTTTTCAGATTCAAAGAGCTTCTAAGGTTGCTTCCTATAGGGGTTCATTGTTCAATCAACCTATCTTGGTCACACATAGTCAATCATTTTCTTTCATTTACATTGCCCTCATATAAATTTTTCAAATTTGAGTCAAAAGGTTACTTTGCTTGTCCTCATCACAATTTTCAAACATACTACAAAACAATAGTAGGTAATTCCCACATCAAGATCTATCATCTTAGGGTTTCATTTGGTATTTTTGAGTGAAGATCAATTTACCTTTGTTGGAATCCAATAAAACTGAGAGGAATCCAATAACACTGAGAGGGGGGGGGGGTTTGAATCAGTGTTCTCTTGGTATGATTAATTTTAACCTTATTAGTAAAATAACTTAGTAACCGACATGCATAAAAGAAAATAACAAGTAATAATAATGCAACCACAAAGATCAACACCATAACACATAAATTATATGTGGAAAACCTCAAAGAGGAAAAACCACAATGCAATTTGTGACCCACAATATCTATCCACTGGCCAGTTGAATAAATATTACATGAGAGGGGTCTGCACATGCAAGAAAGCACACTTCCTAGAGCACACTGCTCATCACGAAGGAGCTTCACTGACTACAAGTACAAAATACTAAATTACAATCAACAATCTAAACTCTGAGTGTGCATCTAATATATTGGATGAGTTTCAATTTAAGCACAGACTGTACCAGTTAACACTGTCACCTTCCTTTACCGGTATCCTAATTCGCTTTTCAAATCTTCTTGACAAATAACCAAGAACGACTACAGATCATCACATTCACATATTGTCGATCAAGATCTCGCTCACACAATTGCATATATCTTATATCCCAAAATGATCTATTAGACTAACTTATATACCCTTACATATTGAATGTCTTATGTCGCCTTACAATCATATTACAAAATAATTACATGTCGACCTAGAAAAAATATAAACATTAATCTTTATGACCATTACCACTTGACCTTTTACCGGATCTTTCTCCTATGTCAGCCTCCAAATACCAGTTCCAAGTTTGTCGGTTACCCTTTCTTTTCAATATGTCGGTTTACGTAAATGTCAGATGTCAATCCTTGAAAACCAGTGGATACCGGATAAGTATCCAACCCAAAATGATGTGTGTTGCCATCAATGACAACACGATGAGCCCGAATAAGTGTTAATTGCCAACAATATGCCCCTTTGGCATTGATGACAACACTCATGTGAAAAATGAATCATTAACTATTGTTCTGGTTCCTATCCAAAATCTTCCCAAAATCTGATCTCAAAAAGCTACTCCCCCTGAGCTATACATTCCTTCTTATGTACATTCCTCCCCTTGAGCTACTTCTTTCCCCAAAAGATATTTTTCACATGCTACACCTCTCCCCCTTTGACAACAATGCTAAAGTTGGGGAAAATAATAAAAAATGAATGGATGGAATCAAAATTTGTGTTTACCAGATCTAGATGTGCTTGAATATATCAGGGTAAGATCTTCAAAAATCCCAAGTGTCCCAGTTGGTTTTCAATGTTCCAAAAATTGATACGAACCCATTAAGAATGTAGGCATGCAATTCTTCTTTAGTTAATGTGTCCGGTGTGAGCTTACTCATCTTCTCCATACCTTCCTTTTTATGAAGCAATTCAGTGTTTAGTTGGGGACTGACCAGACCTCTCAATTCTTTGGCTCACTGGATTAACCTGCAAAACCCTAATTCCTCATTGACATAAATGCTTCTCGACATATCATACCAGATCCAAGATCCAATATATCTAGGTCAGTAAAATTTTAGATTGACTTCTCCAATATCTGAAACAAGTTTTCAGACCATAATAGGGGGTCATGCAAGATTTATCATTGATTTGCCTCTCCCTAAGGCTAATGCCTTAGATACCAAATGCATTTTCTGTTGTCAGTGAAAGAATACATTGTTCTACCAAATGAACATCTAGGGTATCTAATTCTATCGGTTGATCCTCAGACTTCCTAATCAACCTCTTCTCATGTTGCTTCTAGATATCATCAACTTTTTGCTTTCCATTCTCATTGGATTTTGTTGGCATTGTGTTGTCATTGATGTCAACTGGTAATGGTGTCATTGATGTCAACTAGTATAGCAAGTTACCAATATAGCTTGTCACTAGTGAGAAGAGGACGTTAACCATCATTATGATCATTGGAGTCATCAGTATACAAGTTAGTGTTGGAGACATAAGTTGGTGTTAACCAGTGTAAAGCAGAAAATCGCAATCGAACCCTAATTGTTCTCCCCTCTTCCAACTCCGAGGAGAGAGAAGGGAGGTTCGCTAGGATTCGATGGTTTTCACTTAAGGGAGAGACTTTACATTCAAAAGAGGGGTTGAAACTCATAAGATCCAATCCCACACAATGCAAGATTGGATGCTAAATGAATTTCAAGGGTTAAGATAGCAAGGCTACCCTCTTTTGTAAAGAATGTTGATAGGAAGATTGAGCTAAGAATGCATAGAAAATGACAAAGATTCGCTTATAAACTGAGTTTGGGTTATAGGATGAATCTGCGGACCTGGAATTAGCAGTAAAATGTCGATACGGCACTGTCCTGCAAATTTGAGCAAAAGTTGTCGGGATGATGGCGCCCGACGCCACAGTCCTCCGAAAAATCCGTGAAATGAAGGGGGATCTATTTGTCTCTACACAAGGATTCCAGATCTTCAATTTCAGCCGCGTACCTACAACCTACACACAGAAAAGCGAAGACGATTGGGGGGTTAGGGATTAGGGGTTTGCCTTTAGGTCAAACCCCGGTTTTGGAATTAACCAAGAAATGAGCAAGTGCTGTAAATGTAAATGACTGTAATGTAAAACAAGTACTAATACCTTGTTCTAAGGATGTTTGTATCCTTATGTGCGAAGGTTTAGATGTTGTTGTTTGCTGTATTATTGTATGTAGCATGTAGTAAGTGATCTCCTCTTCAATGGTTGAATCCTTGACTTGAATGCAACACTTAGCCTTGAATGGAGACTTGAAATGATCAATTGCTTGAATGCTTGAATGCTTGAATGCTTGAGTATAGTTTCCATGTCATATCATCTTATCTTATGTGTCTATCAAATGAGAGAGAAAAATGTAGTTTATATACTTGTCAATTAGGGCTGATAGACTGATTTTCCCGACCTTAGGCCGACCAGGAAATGTAATTTCCAAATTGCAAACAAAAAGACCCGCAATCTCCTTAGGAAACTGGGCCCAAAGTAGGACCCAGGGACCAGGGCGCTGGGCGCCATGGTCCTGGGGGACCAGGGCGCTGGGCGCCCTGGTCCTGAAGGACCAGGGCACTGGGCGCTCTGGTCCCACCTCCCGGGACAGCAGGGTGCAAGGAGGTTCGGGCCAGGGTGCTTGAAAAATGCAGTTTTTGGTGTCGTGAGCAAGTTTTGGGGTCTCCATTCAGGTTGCGTGTTGCGTCGCCATCGTGAAGACCGAAATGCAGTCGAAATTGCAAGTGTCACAATTTTAGGACGCTATAAACAGTGAGTAGAAATTGGAGATAAATGGTATAATGGCAATGCTAACCAATGAGTGATATGTTGGTTGTATGTTGTTTCCAACATGTATGCATGTGACCGATAAGATAGCAAGTTTGAGCTAATGAAGAAGGATAGGCAACCGGTATGCAGTTTGTTTGATGTCATATAACAGGACTCCCATCGGATGTAGATGTTGTCACCCAATGAAGAGAAGACTAACATAAAAGTGTGTTACCTCATATTGCAAGGACATGTGGGAAATTTTGTTGGATCATATGTCTGGTTGAAGATATGTTTTCTCAAATAGGAAAGTCATATGAGTGTAATATCAGAAGAAGAGAGAGAAATGTGATGACAACTGGTTCCCAGCAATTATTGGCCAGTAGGTGACAAGGATCCACTCTCACTGGATGATTGGCAGGTTGAGTGCAACTATTCATCTACTCCCACAGGTAAGTGATGATACTCTGGGATAAGACAGAGAAGTTAAGGCAGATGATTAAAGGCTCATACCAGATGATCAAGGTGGGACATAAAGATGACTCAGGTGTATGAGATCAGAGATATGTACTGGATCATCAAGTGAAAGCATGATAAGCTACCCGAAAAGAAGAAGAAGAGTAAGTTGTGATGAGTTTGTCACTTTGACAAACCGGTTGAGATAAGAACTAGGCTGGTGAAGGAGAAGGAAAGTGTTTGCATCTGTAGATTGTGTTACCGGTATGCAGATGGAAATTGGTGTTTCCATAGTTGGACACAACTAAAAATCATTGAAATGGTGATCCTATGGATGTTACTGGTGTGTAAGTAGAAGTACTATCAACCGGTAAACATATCTACCAACATGCTAGAAGATCGCCATTGGAGATTGGTGATATGTGGATGTCAATCGATAAGCAAGAAAAAAAATGAAGTGAAAGGATCCCATCAGATGAAGATGAGCATGATGTATGCTATGGATTGCCAAATTTGGTGACTCGGTTGATGTGATCCCACCATTAGAATAGGAGACAACATGGTTCAAAGGTTGACTAGCTATTGCATGACCAGTTGGGTAAGAAGACCACTAATATGAAGTATATACCAATTGAGTGGTTGGTCGGTGACTGGACCAAAACCGACACACACAACAGAGGTGGATGTCGACAAGGATGACATGTAAATACTAGGTGGCAAGCATGCAGAGGTAGGTGAAGAGTCCATCAGAAAGTTAGTTGGTGAGTAGGTCGACATTAATATCGACAGCGTAAATCATGGGTAAGTTGGTGAGTGAGTTAAGGTAGCCCATAGACTGTCACTGAGCTTGACAGTGGTGTGAACTGATAGTGTTTGTACGAGTATGAAGGCTACAAAGAAGAGTGAGAAGAGGCCAGTCAAGTTAGAAGTAGAACAAAAGTGGAATCAGGCAAAGAACCAAGCAGGGTTCAACTAGTAAGCAGAGTAACCGGTAATCGGATGTAGAGACTGAATCGGTAAGGTGACAATAGTGAGCAAAGAAGATTCAGAGAACCTACAGAGAACAGAGTGAGCAAAGAACTAGTAGAGATCAAAGTAGGGTTAAACTGACAAAGAGATTATATGTAGAGGTTACAAAACTCATTTGTAATCAGGTTATAATTACTATATTGTTTGTATTCATTGTAATCACTGAGTTGGTGCTCTTTGGGTTGGTGCCCTAAATCAGTAGGGGTTGGTTCTCCTTGGGTTGGTACCCTAAATCATAAGGGGTTGGTGCTCCTTGGGTTGGTTCCCTAAACATTGAATACAGTTATTTATTGTGAGGCTGGATTGGAGCAATAGACTCCAGCAGCATTTCTCACTGAGGTTTTTCCCACGTGTTGGTTTTTCCTCATACATCTAGTTTTATGTGGTGTACCTTTTATGTGTGCGTGCATTTTACATTCTGGTCTTCTCCTTGATTTAACCAATATAGTCACTTAGTGTTTTGAATAGGTAACCAGTACACATATTTAGGATTAAAAGGTTAAGAGTATTGGAAACCACTGATTCACCCCCTCTCAGTGGCATCTTGTGTTCAACAATTGGTATTAGAGAATATGTTTTCGGTTAGATAACCTTTCTCTAGCTTGGGTAGATTTTGGTTTGTGAATACAATGGTTAAATTTGAGTCAACCCCTACTCCGGTGTTTGATGGGTCTAACTATTCCATTTGGAGTTGTAGAATGGAAGTCTACCTATCCTCCTTAAGGTATGATGTTTGGATGTCAGTTGTTAATGGTCTCTCTAGTCATGTCAATCCTCCCACTGGTCCTGGAGTAGAAAGAAGATCTAAGTGCAATTTTGAATCCATGAAAGCTATTCTCAGTGGACTTTTTGGTGACGTTTCTTCACAGCTGGATAAGTGCAAGTCTGCAAAGAGTTTGTGGGTCAGATTGAAGAAACTCTTTGGGAATGAACCTAGCACTACAGAACCACTTTGTGAAAGCAAGAAGAGAAATGGAACACATGAGTATGCAGATCAAGATAGATCAGTTAGCAGCTGCAACAAAAATGGAGAAGAAACCCATCTCTTCATGGCTCAAGAGACAGATAGTAAGCTGCCCACATCAAAAAGGGATAACACAAATCAATCCTACCAACAAGATGTGTTTGGCAGTGATGAAGAAGATGAAGAAGAAATTGAGGCTCAAGTTGATCTTGAAGGGGAGCTGGTAAGTTCCCTAGATGAACTGAAAAAATATTAGAAATGAATTTAAGAATTATAAAAACATAGTTCATGAAGAATGCAACCAGTTGAGAACATGTCTTGAAGAGACAAATAAAAATATCTACATATTGACAACTCAACTAGAAGAAGCAAAAGGAATGACTGATGAATTGAAATCAGTGTTTGATGTTAAGAAGAGAAGATGTGAGGAGCTAGAGCTAGAAGTGGAAACAAAAGGTAAAGAATGTCAGAAGTTAAAAGGAAAAATGGAGAGTCTCCGGAAGGACCTTGAGAAATGCCAAGATGAACTCAAGGTGAGGATATGATATGATAGCAACACTGATCCCTTGGATAAAATGTTGAACAACAAAAACACACCAAGGATACTCGAGGATTAGGATATGAAGTCGGTGAGTGATCCACAAGAAAGGCTTCCTCCAACAAAGACATTCTATTTGTCTCCTCAAGTAAGAATGATAGGGGACAAACCTTCACAGTCAGAAATGCTCCTAGGAAATTGGGATGCCCAATTTCCCTTCAATAAATTTAATTTACTTTCAACTCAAAAAAATCATAGCCCAACATTTTAGTCACTACAAAGGAGAATAACCTTTCAATAAATATGTCACAATTAATACCAAATTTAATAAATTGCAATATCTTCAATGGATTGAAAATAGATTTCAACATTCAAAAAATAAATAACAACAATCTTTCATACCATTTCTCTAAGCTAAGTGAAAAATGCTACATTTCTCTTTTCAAGTGCTACTAAATCTCCACCTTGCATCCAATATATTTCCCACCATGGACTCTAATACCAACACTAGTAAGATGAAAAGTAAAGAAACTCACATTACAAAATACGATCAATGAACACTCAAAATTATATTATGTGAAATATTGTGTAAATATTACATAAAATTACTTATTCTCAACTACTTGAATTAAATTTTTTTGAGATATTAACAAAATATTAACATTGGCCCAACAACTAAATTGATAAATGCTCACAACAATCTTACTAGAGGTGTTGTTATTGTGTTTTTTAATAGTCTCTCATTAAGCAAAAATAGTTAGCTACATGTCCTTCTCTTACAACATGACTATATCCTAATTCTTTATTTATTTATTGAAAAAATGAAAATTACATTTTAAAAATTTGCAAGAGAAAACATTAAATAAAATCAAGCAAAGATTACAATATGACAAGCTGAAAACTTAATAAAACATTTAACAATGAAACAACTGACCTAAACAACATTATACAAAACAACAAATAGAATTCATGACAAGGACTATACAATTAGACGTTGAAGCACAAGCATTATCATATATTTTCTTTCCAACATTCAAATCTGCAAAATTTAAGAATGGACATCTATTTTTTATTTGTATATTAGGTTGTAGTTGCAAAACTTTTTTTAAAAATAACAAAAATACTTGAAAATCATCAAGTCACTAAACATTAGCAAAGTTGTCTACTTTTTTATTGCCTAGAGTTATCGTGTAATGCCCCACCAGGAAACCCCGAAGGGATAAGCCAAAATTACAAGAATAGAGTGCAAATTTTTTTTTTTTTAAAGTTACACCACATAAGATACAACAAGATATCAAAGATTCAGATTACATAGCGGAAGACAACAACTAACACCTAAAGAGTTTCCCAATGAGATTACTTAAATTACAATTCATTTAACTCACACAATTAATCCAATAAGCTGATTACCTTAATAACGAGATAATTCTTAATCAGGATAATTTCTTTCAAAAGATGGAAATATAAATCACAAGCAATGACTCATCCATTAAGATCTATTCATAATCTTCATTCAAGCTTTTCATTTAAAATTACAAGCCATACATCTAATATCCTAACACACTAGAATTCCATCAGAAATATAAGAGATCTTTTCAAGCATCCTTAATTTCCTTAACAACAACTGAGTATATCCATTACTCTAAGTTACATTTTTTCATATCCAATTCATTGCATTTTAAAAGACGATTACATACATGCATCTACGATAAATCTCATCTAAACCACTTACGCATTCGATCCACATGGCAATCAAGAAGGGACTGAATATAAGCATTTAAAGTTAATTCCATTTATCCACTTAACCATTCTACATAAGTTAATCATACATTATAAAGTTGAATAAAGGAAACATGAGAGAATACATCACATAACACCATAATGATCTCAGAGTTCACCCCTAAAGGGCTACATCTCTGGGTCTGCTCAACTGCAAGACCCCTCTGATAAATAATAAAGTTAAGAATACAAGAGGTTACACCATTACAATCCGGCCATCAAGGCGAAATATAAACAATATACAAGCGACCGCATCGGTCAATAAATACATAAATGATCCTCGAAGAGGAAAGGATCCAGCTGAACATAATCAAAGCTGATACAAAGGTCCAAAAGAGCATCCACAAGACTGAGCCATCACCACCCAAGGTCTAACATGAAACCGATACTCACGAGGGCATAAACAAAAGGATGACCCACCAAGGTACTCCTAACAGGACGAAACGACAACACACTAGCGAACGTAGGGACAAGTGTCATCACACAACCTGGTATGGTTACCATGGCAAGTCTTCATAGGTCCCGGCCCCATACACTGGGTCACCCTGGCAACCTAATCTGAACTTCTGGCCCATCCAAGCCTCATGTGGACCCACACAACCTCTCGTGATGACAAGGATGATGGTTTGCCATTTCAGGCCTTCTCACAGCATGTCGAATCTGTGATAGCATTCGTCCCATGTGTGAGGCACATTTATCTTACTTAGAGATTACATTCTAATCTACTGATAGGTTATCACTTATTAGACTCACTTTCGACGGGTTACCCAGCAGCCACTTTGGGCGCGGCCCCCAATCGAAAGCCACTTTCCCATACAACACTAGACTATACTTAGACGAACTCAAAACCAAGGAATACACATGGTCAGATGAACGGAGTTCAAGAGAGAGGACAACCACTTGGTCAAACACGACTCAAAGATGAACACTTAGTGACGGTACTCTATCTAGAGACCTGACAAACTAAGGTCAACCACAAATCATCATTTGACTCACACAAAGAGGATATGACCAAATACGACACTGCCACAAAACAACAATCAACTCGGAACCGAGGACTGAAACAGGTACACCAAGTCAATCCATACGACAGGGACCTATCAAACAAAGCACTCTTGCCATTTCATAATTAAAAGCGAATACAGAAATTAAACTCGCAAGGCAATAAATAGAAAAGACAATATTCAACAGATGCAATCTTTCCGAATTGATCTAAACATTAAACATCAATCAAGTTTTCTACAAGATCTAAATCAGATTACAGTTATCTACCTCATCAAGGGATAAGTTGTTCTTGGTTTTCTAACTCTCTAAGGTTCAAAGCGTCAAACAGACCTATTAAGCCATAATGAGTTTTAAACCAAATTCATATTAATTAAACTCAGACAACCATTAATCAAATAAATAAGATATTTAATCTCCAACAAAACATCATTAACATACTAGTCCAAAACCGACCTCTACAGTTTCTTATTTTTCAATCCCAGATACTCTATACGGATCACGAAATATTAATATAAAAAGGAAATCCAAATGAAGATAATCATTTTCAAAAGCATATCGTTAAATTTCTAATGCCCAATGGCTGATTATTCATTTCTAATATCTCCAGATGGCTTATAACATTAAAATCTTCAACAATATAATTATTCGGGAATAAGGTATATTTTAACTCAACAAGAATCTCCAATATATCAATATTTGATCTTTCCAAAATATACACAATTAAATTTCAAGCTTGCATAATAAGCTAACAAAGAAAATCATCAGCATAATCCATTTATGCCACATTTCTCATCATCAAGACTTAATTTACAATCTTCATAAAATAATATTAAAAACATTATATATATTTTTTTTTTAACAAAAATACATATAAAAAAAACATCTTTTAAAAACTAATTTAAAAACCACAGTTAAGAAAAGAAGGGCGGCGAAGGGAGCCCGTGCCCTAGCTGCAGGTGAAGGGTTTCACGCGGGCGGCGCCACGGTGGTGCCCGCAGGTCCCGTGGCACCCTGCGGCCACCGCAGTCCCTGCGGCCGCTGCGAGCGGGGGAGCAAGAGAAGGGGGCGAACGGGGGAGGGGAGGAGGAGCGGGTGGAGCTCCGCTCCCCGCCCTCCAAACCCCAACCAATGACTGCATTTATTTTATTAATCTCACCCGGTTCGGAAGCCCTCAAATCCGCCATTCATCACAACAACGCCACACGATGAAAATTCCGTTTAAAATAATATTTTATTTTTTAAAAAATTTTCTGTTAAAAAAAACCTTCATACACAGCAAGGAACACACACAGTCTCACAGAGACAAATAAATATATTTTTTTTTATTATAATTCCTTCATAAGCAATTGTTAAAAAAAATATACCCAGATCAGGAAAGGGGAAGATTTCTCCAAAACCAATCAGCATAATGGTCAAACAAGATTGTTCTTCCCAAATTTAACATCTAATCTGCCAAACCCCCAAATATATTTCAATTTTATTTATTTAAAATCATTCTTAGCAAACCAGAAATTGATTTGAAAACACAGAATGAAATCTAGGAGGGATAAATCAAGATCTTATTTCCAATCTACTCTTTTAATCAATCAAACCGATTTCTCAATAACAAATCCAATTCTTTTAACCAGAAATTCTTTTGGCAACAAGAAAATAATTCAGAATCCTACCTTCATTCGCAATCCTGGTAGAGATTACTGAAGAGCCCACCCTGTAAGCTCAAGAATTCCTCCTCCTTCCAGAATCCCCAAATTTCATCCCCAAAATCCTTTTCCAACCAAAATTTCCCAAAAAATGTCCATCCTCAATTTTCCCCAAATTTTGGGTTATATGGAAGAGTTGACCAAAAATTCTATTTTTGGAATTAAAATTCTTATTTACAAATAATTCTCAAAAATTAATCCTTTTCTAACTATAACAACAAATTGACTTGCTTTTCAATTCAAAATCGATTTTCTCATTTAATCAAATTTAACCTTTCTAATTTCAAAAGCCAACAGAATACTATTAAATCTATTGCGATAAAATATAAAACTTCCTTTTCAACAGCATATTCAAAATGCATTTAATATTCGAAAACAGTCATTAATCGAACTTACTCCCAATTTAAAACGAGCAATCTAATATCAACGAAAATCGCATAATGGAATCCGATTAATCTAGCCCATTAATCTCTAATGCACAAATACACATTTAATCAAGATAATTACTAAGGACTAATTAATCAAATTATCCAAACACACCAGGCATGCAAATCGAGAAGGGCAACCAAACAGACGACTCGCAAACCCAAACAAAAAGGGGTTACCGACGACGACTGACGATGCTCACTTGAGCATGACTAAGGTCAACTAGGGTCTTACGACCACCTAATCCAACTCTAAGGATACAAGAGGTACACTCAAACCTGCAAATCCAGGTGAAGATGAACCTCGCACTCATACGACGTTGTACCTGAAATTTCCTGCAACCAAGAGTCATGCATGCATACATATATAAAATTTAATGAAAGCGTTAGCCTGATATTAATACCACGATCTATGTACACTAAGCAACTTGCATACGACTAGTGTGAAAACCACATCAATAGCTATGCGTTAAATCAAACATCTGACTTTAACATTATATTAAGATAAATTAATCAAGATTAAACCAAGGTTAGAGATTGATTAGGGCAGGGGTACTACATATCGATGCAAGAAAATAGCTAAAATGAGTAACTAACAAGTAAAATTTTATTGAGAATTTATTAATGGGGCACTTCCATACTGAATATAAAGGATGCAAATTGTTTGTGGAAAAGTAAAAGGATCGGTTCCAAAACTCCATCAAATAGACTCATAAATCTCTACATCATTTGCTTCCATATCGCATTGATTTTAAGAGCATAAATAAAAACAATCAGTATTTTAATGGCCAATAGAAATAGAAAAAGTAATAAATTTTACATCAACAACAAATAAATTTCATGCTAGCTATCTAAATTTTAGAATACGAAATTTGAAGGTAACTCTATTTCAATTTGTTTAAATAGATGACAGAAGAAAAAAATAAGGTATTTTTTAAATGTAAATCTTTGAGATGCTGGTCGACCCAACGCCATATCTAACTTCTCATATTGCTACTTGTGACTATAAAATGAGCATAAAATTTATCATATAGTTCTAATCGATGACAATTAAACAAACATCAAATTTAGGCCCAATTAATTCTACGCATGAAAGATTAATGTCTATCAAATTTAACCTTCAAATGTGTGCACTAACAGCCAAACAAACATCAAATTTGACTCTTTGATGCTTAGTTGAGTTTGGGTTGCTGGTTATCAATGTTGAATCCTTTAGTAGCTGTCTATTTTGGGTTTCGGATCCATGAAAAATCTGAGGTTTTCAAGTCCCTCCAAAACTTGTTGTAAGGGGTTCGGGTCCCCTCAAAACCTATTTTATCTCTAATAAAAAAACATCAAATTTAACTTCTAATATTTGTGACTATAAAAAAATATCAAATTTATTCAATTGATTTATCCTTGACATGCTAAATGCTAGTCAAATTTAATTCACTAAAGTTAGAAATGATGTTTGAACACATCAAATTCAAACTCTCTTTTTTGAAATGACAAATAAATGAATGTCAAATTTGACCTCATACTTTATAGATGATAGTCAAATGGGCGTCAAAATTAAATGAATATTTTTGGTGATGATGATCATATGGGTGTCCAGTTGAATAATTAAATAATTTAATGATAGTCAAATTGACATCAAATTTTATCGACACGTACTGAGCGATGACAATTAATAACACCATAATTTCAATATATGACCAATCTAATGAACATTAAATTCATAGGAACCATTAGAAAAATCCCATTGTTACTCTCAGATCACTCAGACTTGCAGACAAATCATTAAAAATATTAGATTTTTATCTCTTCTTCTTTCTAGATAAAATTGTCTCACATTCTTCATTGTTTTGAGAGTATTTTTAGACATTTTTCTAAAGCCCCTTCCTACGCAACTTCCTTTTCCTCTATGGTTTTGAACAAAACATACCATTGTGAATGAACTCAATATTTTATTTATTTCAAGTAAAACTATTCACTGGATTGCCTTGAAGGTTTATACATTCAATACTGTGATATTTAACTCAAGATTCGCAAAGGAACAGTTCCAAGTTTTTTTTCCAATGTTATTGAGATAGTGAAAGAGAAAATATTGTAGAACATCCCTTTATAGCTTTGTTCATAATATATAGATCTGAAGGCTAAGATGAGTTGACTGATTTGTTGTACAAAAAAAAATTGGTTGCATAAGAATCCCTTGATCAAAATCCTAATTTCATGTTTGATGAAAGGATTTTGACAATACATACTAGAAAAAATGTTGTTTGTCATTAAATGCAGCCCAATTCTTGCACAATCTGATTCACATGTTGAGTTGGTCTTAATTGGCCTCTTCCATAATCATGTTTATCGCATAACTTATTTCTATTCATAAGCTTGTCTTCCATTACCATGTTTAACCTTTTTTCTTCTACCTTTTCTTTCCACGTTTTTTTTGTTTCTATGAAAACTCCTCTATGAGCACTACTTGATAGGCCCCTTGTATAGAATGTGAAATATTTTATTTTGAATGAATAGGAAAAAATACTGATATACTTAGAGACTTCCTTTGTGTCATCTTTTAAATGGTTAGTCTAAATGTTGTTGAAGTCTATAGTCGATTTAACAAATTTTTCCTTATTTGACATCTAGATTTTAGAATCTATTAAATAAATATATTATGTATTTCTATGGCATGGTTTTTTTTTAGTTGATTGATCATGTGGTCTTAATTTGTAATCTTTCTCTTATCTATCTTAATGCCTTCATTTTTCATAAGGTCCAACTGCAATGTGGTATGTCCTAACTTTGTGCTCATCTATATGAATATTTGGGGGCCTTAGATTGACTCAAATTCAAAGCACATTTCATGCTTTTTATGATATAATTTATTATCTCTTTTGAGTTGAAGATCCTTGAATAGGTTGGGAGATCCAAGTTCTAATATGGCTCTTACAAACTTATCCTCAATGGAGACTTCCTCCTCAAAGTTGAGCTCCACTAGTCTACATATAGTATCATCTACTTCTCGCCCTTAGTAATATCTTTCTTATCCAAAAAATCTACAACTAAGTCTTGTGTAAAAGGTGCTTAACATGTGATCAAGGTTTGCCACACATGGTGCTCTCCCACCTACACTATTTTCCACTCCTCTTCTTTCTTTGTGAGTCATAGCTCCATTAGTTTGCGATTGATTTGAAAGCATTTGACACAAACTATGTAAGTGGGTCAAATAAACAAGTGACTAAAATTCAAGAAGATCAATGAAGAATTAGGAAAGCATGCTCAATATATTATTTTGAAGAAATGAACATCCTATGGGCCACTCCAAAATAGACGACATCCAACCAAATTTTATTACTTGAAACAATTAAGTATAATCATCCTACTTAGAGAGACTCTTTAAGGTATAGTCTATCTATTTTTATAAAAGTTTGTTTATACTTAAGAACCACTCTATTTGCATTCTTGTCTTCAACCATTATTGTATGTATGTTTTGTCTCTTCTTCAACCATTACAACCAGTTGTGAGTGACTCAATTTTCTAATGATGTGGAATAGTTTAACATGCCTAACATTCACAATCTAGTTTAACCACAACTTTGAAATAAGTGTGATACAATAGTCAATCCATGAATGGGAGAATGAAAAGTTATCTTTCACATATCTGTCACTAAATCTTCAAGAAACCTAATGCTTCAATCTCCATTATTCCCTAGCTTTTGTTGAATTCCACTATAACAATAGTAAAAAGTTTGTAGAGTCAAATGCATCTGATGAGAATGACTTGAAATTTTCTATTTATTAGCCAAAGAATGTCTCCTTCACAATCTAATATCCAACAAGAAGAATTATCCTTTTTGGTAACACATGACATCTTGTGACATAGTCTACCAGTGTAGTTACATAAGGGTTTTTTCTACTATCACTTAAGCAAGAGCCTACTTTAAAATGTGTGTCTATATTTGAGTCTACTTTACCTAGTTCACCAGCACATAAGCCTTTAAGTGTATCCCAACTAGAAAGAGGAATCTCAATTCAACCTATACTAAAATCAAGGATCCCACCATCTTCATAGCTCATTTTTTCTAATGACAAGACAAGCAACCCATACTACATGTTGTGATCACTAGAAATGACATAAATATAACAATACATAACAAATGAGGCTATTATTATACATGTACACAGTGATTAACTCACGCATGGTGCTCAATTGATAAGAGGAAGTGGATGCAACCTTATTGTATGCATCATCCCATTACTTGGTTCACTAATACTCACCCTCCAAATACATCCCAACTAGAAATTGGAATGTCAATGCATCCCACACTATATTGTAGGTTTTATCCTTCTAGATTCATTTTTAGCTATGTTGACAAGACAAACATAACATACTAGTTGTCGTATCCAAGGCGTGTCTTTCAAAATACAACATAAAGATTTAATGATATATCAACTACTTGCTAAACGTTTGATTTAGTGGATCCTAACTTCTACCACCTCCTTACAACTAGCAAAAATTTGTCTAAACTAGAACAAGGTAGCTCATACACACATAGTGGTTAAGTCATGCATATATCCCATGTTCACATAGTGATATGCCACAAAAGTCATAGTGAAACAATATACTAAGATGTAATAACTAAAAGAAATCATGTTTTATATCACTAGTATGTTCTTTTTAGTGTTTGAGATAAGATTCTTACACTACTAATGATAAAGGAAAGTATTATAAGAGTAATAATGAATAATTAAAATGTACATTTATTTCACCTTTGAAATCACAATTTCTTTTTACTTTGAGAATTTCAACATGCATATAATATGAACTATATAAAATATAATTTATTTACACACATCATAAGTGCACATATTGGTTAAGTCATGCATACATCCCATGTTCATATAGTGATATGCCACAAAAGCCATAGGGAAACAATATGCTAAGATGTCATAACAAAAATAAATCATGTTTTATATCACTAGTGTGTTCTTTTTAGTGTTTGAGATAAGGTTCTTACACTACTAATGATAAATGAAATAAGTATAACTAGAACTATAATGAATAATTAAAATGTGTTTTTATTTTCACCTTTGAATTCACAATTTCTTAAATTTACTTCTAGAATTTCAACATGCATATAATATGAACTATATGGAATATTATTTATTCACACATCATAGGCACACATAGTGATATGCCACAAAGGCAATAGGGAAACAATGTGCTAAGATGTTGTAACCAAAAAAATCATGTTTTATATTTATCACTAGTATATTCTTATTAGAGTTTGAGATAAGGCTCTTACACTACTAATGATAAATGAAATAATTATAATTAAGATTATAATTTATTTTTAATTTAAGAATTTCAACATGCATATAATATTATTTATTTTAAATGAATATATTTACACAAACTTCTCTTAGCTTCAAAAATATTATTTCAAACATTTTCTACTAACAAGGCCAACCACACGAAGGTGGAAGCTTGTTTGGCCTCCCCTAATTGACCTAAGACAACCAACACAACACACAAATACACAAATTATACACACGACATGACATGACACTATATTTTGTTTTATTTATAATAAAAATTTACATATTGTTAATATGTTGAGTCAAAATGCATTTTTAAATAATTATGGTGAAATTCTTATGTTCTCTAAATGATATTTTTAGAGTAAAATTTTCTTTGTGCAATATTTTATTAACAATTTTTTTGAAATATTCATAAAACATTCAGGAAGGGGGCTTATGTTTTTTTTTAAATTAAAGGCATTCCACATGACCCCGCCCAACACATTTTCATCTTACCTTGGTCTTACTTACTATCAAGTTGGAGTCAACAAGGAGTTGAGGTAAAAAAATAATTATCAATTGTGCATTATTTTAGTAACTCATACTTTTTTTAATATATTTATAAAACATTTAGGAAGGGGGCTTATGTTTTTTTTTACCTCTACAGTATCCACGTGACCTAGCCCAAGACTCATCTGTCTTACCTTGGTCTTACTTACTGCCAAATTGGGGTCAAAAAGGAGCTGAGGCAAAGGAAGGGGGTTTATGTTGTGTGGCGAAAAAGGGGGCTAAAATTTATTTTTTAGAATTGTAATTTTTAAATTTAGTGTTGAGATCAAAATTAATAAATTCTTAAATAAAACATAAATTAAAAAAAAAATGCAAAGAAAACGAGACACAAACCTTAAAGAATGGTCTTGGCCTATTAAGAAAGGGGATTATGTTTTATTTATTTTAAATTAGAGGCATTCCCCATGATTCAACCCAACACCTGTCCGTCTTAGCTTGATTTTACTTATTGACAAGTTAAGTCAGGAAGGATTTGAGGCGAACGAAGGGGCTTATGTTGCGAGGGTTATTTATAATTATCAATTGTGCATTATTTTAGTAACAATTCATACATTTTTAAAAAATATTCATAAAACATTTACAAAGGGGGCTTATATTTTTTTTTACCTCTATAGTATCTCCGTGACCTAGCTCAAAGCTTGTCTGTCTTACCTTGATCTTACTTACTGCCAAGTTGGGGTCAAAAAAAAGCTGAGGCAAAGGAAGGGGCTAAAATTTATTCTCAGAATTGTGATTTTTAACTTTAGTGTTGAGATTAAAATTAATAAATTCTTAAATAAAATGTAAACTAAAAAAAATGCAAAAAAAACAAGACACAAACCTTAAAAAATAGCCTTGGCCTATTAAGAAAGGGGGGATTAAGTTTTTTTTTAAATTAGAGGCATTCCCCACGACCCAGCCCAATGCATGTCCATCTTACTTTGGTCTTGTTTATTGTCAAGTTGGGATCAAGAAAGAGTTGAGGCAAAGGAAGGAGGCTTATGTTGCGAGGGTTATTTATAATTATCGATTCTACATTATGTTAGTAACAATTCATACTTTTTTTAAAAAAAAATTCATAAAACATTTAAAAAGGGGGCTTATGTTTTTTTTTACCTCTAGAATATCCCTATGACTCAGCTTAAGGCATGTTTGTCTTACCTTGGTCTTACTTACTACCAAGTTAGGGTGAAAAAAAAGTTGAGGCAAAGGAAGGAGCTAAAATTTATTTTCAAAATTATGATTTTTAAATTTAGTTTTGAGATCAAAATTAATAAATTTTAAATAAAACATAACTTTAAAAAAATGAAAAAAAAATGAGACACAAACCTTAAAAAATGACTTTGGCCTATTAAGAAGGGGGCTTATGTTTTTTTTAATTAGAAGCATTCCCCACAACTCAACCCACCGTTTGTCTGCCTTACCTTGGTCTTACTTACTGTCAAGTTGGAGTCAGAAAGGAGTTGAGGCAAACGAAGGAGGCTTATGCTGCGAGGATTATTTATATGTATCAATTGTCCATTATTTTATTAACAATTCATACTTTTTTAAAAAATATTCATAAAACATTTAAGAAGGGGGCTTATGTTTTTTTTAACCTCTAGAGTATCCCCATGACTCAACGCAAGGCCCGTCTACCTTACCTTGGTCTTACTTACTGCTAAGTTGGGGTCAAAAATGAGTTGTGACGAAGCAAGGGGGATTATGTTGTGAGGCGAAATTAGGGTGTTAAAAATTATTTTCAGAATTGTGCTTTTTAAATTTAGTATTGAGATCAAAATTAATTAATTCTTAAATAAAACATAAACTAAAAAAAATGTAAAAAAAATGTGACAAACCTTAAAGAATGGTCTTGCCCTATTAAGAAGGGGGGATTATGTTTTTCTTAAATTGGATGCATTCCCCACGACCCAGCCCAACATCTGTCCGTCTTACCTTGGTCGGTCTTACTGCCTAGTTGGGGTCAAGAAAGAGTTGAGGTGAAGGGGGCTTATGTTGCAAAGGTTATTTATAATTATTGATTGTGCAAAGATTTATAATTATCAATGGAAAAGTTTGCAAGGTTGCACGCTTGACAACGGCTCTACAAGTCGGTGATGATAGCTATAGGGTGGGCAACGACCATCGCACACACTAAGCGCGAGGTCGAGAGGCCAGGAGGGGCAGTGAAAGAGCTGCAGGGTAGGCAACAAAAGTCGGCAGTGGGAGCTGTAGGGTGGACATTGGTGATGGGAGTTGCAGGGTGGGCAGCAGCGGGAGCTGCAACCATTCCATGCCCTGCAAACAATGCTTGCATTGCAACCACTGCATGCAACCACTACATGCCCTACAAACATCGCATGTAACCATCACATGCTACCATTGAATGCCCTAAGCGAGACCAACAAGGTCAAATTGTTTTGCATGCAACCCTAGTCATGAGTTAACAAGCCAAACGATGGCCAAACGGTGGGTGGGCGACAACGACTGGCTACATCTAGAGGGATTGAGTAACCTTGAGTGATGTGGCGAGCCATGCAACCAGGGTTGCTAGGGCCTGGACCCATTGGAGTTAGGCAGGTTCTGTGATAGTTACACAATATTATATTAGAGGATAGGCATTCTTTTGGTGGAGGCCAGTAGTTTACAGGCAACTTGCAAGGTAAGGGGAGAGAAAGAAGATTTTTTCCACATCGTTTTGAAAGCCGACTAGACCAAATACCACAAGCCCCTTTTGACATTTGTGAGGGGACATCACCGCGATCACTCTATTCTCTATTTGAGTCGCAGGCTGATCCTATTAATCTTCCATCATATGTGACTTGGCCAAACAATACCCAGTTGATAAACCCCAAATTTCTTTCAACCTCAAACAATCTTCCAGTAAACAACCTGCGCTAAGGAGCACCCTTCAAACCAAAAGAGGTTACACAAAACTGGAGAAAGAAAACCCCTTGCACATTTCTTCCTGATTCACTAGCACAAAATTCAGATGTAGAAGGTAGTGGGCAACTCCCAAACAATTCAGCTAAATATGGTAGCCGGGCTCCAGTCTCACCAAAGGTCAAGAATGCTGCTAATACTGAAAAATTGGGTAAATCAGAGGGTGCGTATAAGATTATTTTGCTGGACCATCTCATCCAACCTCAAATAGATCTATTATGTGCCACAACCCTCATTGGTAAACTACATTCTACTATTTCCTTTATGCAATTTTCATTTTCGGCTAAACAGAATTGGCTAGGCTTGAAAGATATTTTTTTATGGATAAGCAATCTCTCTTTTTTATTGCCATTTTTTATTCCAAAGAACATAGAAATTGCGTGCATAGATATAAGGGTTGGTTTTGTAAGGGGGTTGGTATTATCACTTTGGTGTGGGTTCCAAATTTTAGTCTAGATTCAGTTCCCCCCCTTTTCATAACTTTTTGGATTTCTCTCCCGGGGCTCCCACTTGAGTATTGAGATCCAGATATTGTGGAAATTTTGGCTAATCAAATGGGTATTTTTATCAAGCATGACCTTATCCCATATGAACTTGCCCATTTAAATGTCAGGGTATGCTTATTGCTAAACCTCACAAAGCCACTTCCCAAGTCTATTTTAATGACTTCCTCCATAGGGAAATGGAATCAAGTCATTTGCATACATGGTACCAAAGATGTTGACAACTGTATAGATAAATTGGGCCATTTTAATTCACAGTGCCAAGGATCGAGTATTGATGCAATCAGGGTTTGCAAGGATTTTGTGACGGATTTTGTGACTGATTTTCATAAATGCTCCTTTTATCAGTCTGTTGCATCTCCTTCTTCTACACCAAGTGGGACAACAAGTGTAACTAACTTATCAGAGAGTCCCATACCTCTGAATAATGTTGATAATATTGCAAGATCTTTCCAGGGTGTTCAGTTATAGGCAAGTCCTCCTCTTTCTATGATTCCTTCTCAATTCTTTTCGGGTTGTATGATAGACGTTTTAATTCCAAAAGAAAAAATAACAAGGCCCTCCAATTGGAAGAATTCTCCTTAATACTAGGTTGTTATCTCTGGTTCATGTTCTCTGCAAAAACTTGTGGGTAGATACAAGAAAATATGTTTTAAGATCCACTGCTCTCCAATCTTGATTGATTGGTTGTACAAGAACATATTTTCTTCCTCTCTCTTTAGGCAGGTCACTTCTTCTTTTTTGAGTTTAACTTTCATGGAACCCATAGACTCTCAAGACCAGGATATTTCTATTTCACAGAATGCAAAGGATAATTTGATTCATAGCTTCATGTTTAATTGTCAACCTTTCCATGTGGTTGATTGCAATCTTCTCACTACTGGATCCTTATCGAATGCTCCAAATATTGAATTAATGGAACATGATATCCTTATCTCAGTTTCATCGAACTTGATTGATGAAATTTCTCTTGAGGAATTTTGGGAAATTCAAGATGTCCCTTCTATTGATGCTATGCCTCTTGCTCTTAATACTTCACCACCCATTTTGGAGTTTAGTCATGTTGATCACCTTGTGGATGAACATAATTCATATCAGCCTATTAAACCTCCCACACAGATCGAATTCAATTTTTATCAACATCTTTCTCTTGCTCAATCAGTCTCTTCATCTCCTTTGTTAACTAAAACACCCCAAAAAAGAGGTCAGAAGCCCAAGATTCTTAAAATCCAAGAAGAGATCGTAGCTGGTATCCAATCTACAATTGTAGACAAGTTTTCACCCCAACCAAGACCGAGAAGAACATGTTGTTCTTCTCGAGTGCAATGAGGATCATATCTTGGAATGTCAGAGGTTTGAATGCCTCTGACAAGAGGGGACGGATCAAGCAACAGCTGGGTTCCTCCCAAGCAGACATCATTTTATTGGAAGAAATAAATCTTTCTGATGAAGCCTCTCAAAAGATTTTTAAAAAATGGACTCTATGGGATTTCATACATGTTCCTGCAGTAGGGGCTTCCGGTGGTATTATGACATTGTGGAATCCCAGGACAATCAAAGCAAAAACCTTAAACCAAGGGACAAATTGGCATCTTATTCTTATTGAAAATTTTGATCTATCCTTTCTTCTCTTTAATATTTATGGTCCAACAACTCCCCATGAGAAACATGCTCTTTGGAATACCTTATCTTACCAAATACATTAGTAGGGAGCTCAAAAAATCATCTTACAAGGTGATTTTAATGTCATTTTGTCTCAGGATGAGAAACAGGGAGGCAACCCTACTACTTCTAAGGTGATTGATGACTTTAGATCTTTTGTGTCTGATAACGCCCTTTCTAATATTTCACCTTCTAATGGTCAATTTACATGGGCGAACCAAAGAAATTCCCTTCAAATAGCAAACAAATTGGATAGATTTATCACTTCATATGAATGGATCCTTCAGAAATATACTTTCAGCTCTAATATTCTACCGTTCTCTGGATCTAACCATTTTCCTATTTCATTATGCTTAGATAAACATGAAGCTTCTCATCATAGACCTTCTTTTAAATTTGAAATAATGTGGTTTTGGCACCCACACTTTCATGCTTTGCTTCGTCAATGGTGGGTAAGTGCCCCCTTCTATAGGGGGAACAAAATGTTTCAACTTTACATGAAAATGCAGTTTGTAAAAGCAAATATCAAAGTCTGGAATAGGGAAATATTCAAAAACATCTTTGCACAGAAATCAAATGTAGAGAAGGAATTAAAGGACATCAACGAACTTATCTTTTCTAATGGGATTAACCCTGAAACCTTCTCAAGGCAGAAGCATTTACAAAGATACTGGGAAGAATTGTGCTCTAGAAAGGAGTATTAGAGACAAAAATCAAGCGAGTTATGGCTAAAAGATGGGGATAAAAATACTAAGTTCTTTTAGGCATCTACAAAGATTAAGCAAGTTGCATCTACTATCTTTTCTATACATGCCTCTTCTTCAGGGATAAAATTAACTAATGAACAAGAAATTAGGGAACAGGTGAACTCTTCTTTAAAAATCTTCTTGCTCCTTATCCTCCTTTTGTTCCTGAGGAGTCCAGTGTCGAGGTATTGCTAGATTCCATCCCTTGTCTAATTTCACAACGTGATAATGATTATCTGATGCAACCTTTCTCTCTTGCTGAACTTCAAGAGGTGGTAGTTTCGATGGCTCTTGACAAGTGTCCAGGTCCTAACGGTTTCACCATGCTATTCTTTCAAAAGTGTTGGGACATTTTAAATTTTGATCTTTTAATGGCTTTGGAGGAGTCAAGACAAAAAGATTTTATACTTAAGAACTTCGGTTTAACCCATATTTCTCTTATCCCCAAATCCAACAACCCTCAATCTTTTACAGACTTTAGACCTATCTCCTTGTGTAATACAGTTTACAAGATCTTTACAAAAGCTATTTATCTTCGGTTAAAATCCTTGATACTTAAAGTAATATCTCCTCAACAAGGAGGTTTTGTTCCTTGTAGGGAAACATCGGAAGGTGCGCTTGTGGTCCACGAAGATTTGCACTCAATTAACTCTTCACAATCCCCTGCTTTCATAGCTAAATTAGACATGTAGAAAGCATATGATAAAGTATGTTGGTCTTTTCTTTTAAGAGTGCTTAAAAAGCTTGGCTTTTCGGATAAGTGGTGCAAATGGATCAAAAATTGTCTCTCTGGTGCACATTTCTCAGTTATTATTAATGGTAACCCTTCTAATTTTTTTTGAGCCACTCAAGGAGTTAGACAAGGTGAGCCACTATCACCTTTTCTCTTCATTATCATGGTTGAAGCTTTTAGCAGATTGGTCAATAAATAGCTGACTCTGGGTCTTTGGAAAGGGATATGCATCCTGAATACTTCAATTTCCATCACCCACACTTTATTTGCAGATGATACACTTCTATTTGGTTGTTCCAACATTCAATAAACATGTCATATTAAGAAAATATTAGAAATATATATTTATGGATCTGGGCAGAAAATCAATGCTCAGAAATATAAACTATTCATATTTAATACTTCTGAAAAGGTGTCTAACGACATTATCCAGACATTGGGATTTCCAGTGTATTCCCTTCCATCTTCTTACTTGGGCATTCCTTTCTTCATGGGAGTAGGGAAACCCTCTTTTTGAAATTTTGTGATCGACAGATTAAAAAGAAGAATTTCTGTGTGGAAAGCTAGATGGTTATCTCTGTCAGGCAGAATCCTTCTTGTCAAAATTATTTTGGCTACAATCCCAAACTACTACATTTCAGTCCTTCAAGCCTTGAAATCTATTGTTTCCCATATCGAGAAAATTATTCAAAATTTTATTTGGAAAGGTAATCTTTCAGAAAATAAAAAGATCCTGCTTGTATCTCTCAACAAAATGACTACAAGTAAATCTACGGGTGGGGTTGGACTACACGATATTTTAAAAAGGAACAAGGCCTTTGGGGGAAAGTTGGTTTGGAATATTTATGCAAAACCACATGCTTTGTGGTGTCAAATTATGCAAGAAAATTATTTAGATACTCCTACCCCATCACGCATTTTTACTAACCTTGATCCTCCATCAGGCTCTGCAGTTTGGAACTTCCTGATGGCTTCTAGGAATGTGATTACTAGATATTTATCTTGGCAAGTACATAATGACAAAGAAGTCAACTTATGGCATGATTCATATAGTGGTTCCTCCCCTTAATCTTGAGGAATCTCTAGTAAATGCAATCCCCAAATTTATTACTCATTGGGGATCTTACCTTTGTGATTACATAGATGATCTTGAGAAGCCTTCAAATCGTGTCATTTGGAAGAATCCAGCTTCACTCCCAATCTCTCTGGCTCAAAAGGTAAAATTTTCTTTGATTCTCAAGAACCACATCATTTTTATCTCTAATGGTTCGAACAAATTGATATGGTGCCCTGCGAAGAATGGAAAGTACTCTATCAAGGAAGGGTATAAGGCAATTCATCATATGTCAGTTCAATCATATTCATAAAGAGCTTATAACTTCTGTTGGAACAACAATATTCTTCCCAAGGTAGGAATGTTTGCCTAGCTTGCTCTACACAAGAGAATACTTACTAGTGAGAGACTTGATAAATTGAACATTGCACCTCCATTTGTTTGTGTACTTTGTGGTGAGCATAATGAAATGTTAGATCATCTCCTCCTCCAATGTGATTTTGCTCATAATTATTGGATGTTTGTGCTTGCTAAACTTTCCTTTAGCATCCCTCTTCCAAATATTGTATGGGATTTGTTCTAGTCCTGGCCAATCTTATACTTGTCCTCTCTTTTTGAAAGTATTTGGAAAGTGATCCCATCCACACTAGTATGGTCAATCTGGAGGGAAAGAAATAAGCGTATTTTTAGAAAACAGACATCTCCTATTTCTGATGTTTTCAATTACATTGAAAAATCAGTATCAGAATTGGTTAATGCTCATGCTTCAAATCAGTTCAATCCAAGTAGGGAATTTACTTCTTGGGATGGTCAAGTTATTAATTGTTGGAGGGGCATCTCTATTCCCGTATCACCTTGTTTTCCAAGAGTGAGGATTACTAAAATTGATAGAAATAAAGTGAAATGGCATCCTCCGAATTCAACACATTTTAAATTGAATTTTGATGGCTCCTTTAAAGGGAACCTAGGTGATGCAAGAGTAGGAGTATGCATTAGGGACCATATAGGGTGTGTTTTTGCTTTGATATTTATTTCCATTCCATCGGGTACTAACAATTACATAGAGGCATATGCTTTGCTTGAAGGCATTCTACTAGTTAAAAAATTGAACATCTCTTATATTCACATAGAAGGCGACTTAGCTATTATTATCAACACTTGCATAAAGAGAAATATTGACAATTGGCAGATAAGATATTTGCTTGAACAAGCATGGGTACTCATTGATATATTTGTAAATTTTACTATTTTACGTGTATAGAGAAGGAAACTGGTTGGCAGATCATTTGGCAAATATGGGAAGTTCCAAGGTAGAACTTAATATGATGGGACTGAATTGTGATCTCAATTCTTTTCCAATCTTTAGAAAAATAATTTTGGAGGACATGGATACAGGATAATATTGTACATGGTTATGCAGATGTTTTCATAATGATAAAAAGTTGGTATGTGAGGTATTATTATTGTAGGGTTCCATGGTTGTGCAGTATCTGAATGATGTGAATGGATGTTGATTTGGATATTTTTGAAGCAAGGCAGACTATGGACTGCTATGTAAATGTGTGCAACTTTCATGATGTTTTGGTTCAGACTTCATCTTGGTCAACATACTTCAGGAAGCATTCGATACTTTGAGATGATTTGCTGCATTTCGTATTCTGGACAGTACGAGATATATTGTACTTTTGTGGCATATTAGGCATTTAAGTTTCACAACCTTTCTATTTAATATCGAGTAAGGATCAGATTTTTTCTTTCTGGTTCTTTTCTCTGGGAGCTCTTTGAATCAGCTTAAAGAAATATATAAATAACATATATTAAGTGGCAATGCCACCTTTTAATAATAAAAAAAAAACATTCATACTTTAAAAAAAAATATTAATATAACATTTAGAAAACTAAGGCTTATATTTTGTTTTACATCTACAATATCTTTGTGACTCAACCCAAAGCTCGTCTGCCTCACCTTAGTCTTACTTACTGTCAAGTCGGAGTTAAAAAAAAGCTGAGGTGAAGGAAGGGGGCTAAAATTTATTTTCAGAATTGTGATTTTTAATTTAGTGTTAAGATCAAAATTAATAAATTCTTAAATAAAACATAAACTAAAAAAAAATATAAAAAAATGAGACACAAACTTTAAAAAATGACTTTGGCCTATTAAGAAGGGGGCATATATATTTTTTTTTAAATTAAAAATATTCCCCACGACCCAACCCAACATTTGTCTATCTTACCTTGGTCTTTCTTACTACCAAGTTGAGGTTAGGAAAGAGTTGAAGCACAAGAAGGGGGCTTATGATGCAAAGGTTATTTATAATTATCGATTGTGCATTATTTTAGTAAAATTCATAACTTTTTTTTAAATATTCATAAAACATTTAGGAAGGGGGCTTGTATTTTTTTTACCTTTAGAGTATCTCTGTGACTCAGCTTAAGGCTCATCTGCCTTACCTTGGTCTTACTTACTACCAAGTTGGGGTCAAGAAGAAACTGAGGTGAACGAAGGGGGCTAAAAGTTATTTTTAGAATTGTGATTTTTGAATTAAGTGTTGAGATCAAAAATAATAAATTCTTAAATAAAATATAAATTTAAAAAATGCAAAAAAAACGAGACCCAAACCTTAAAAAATGACTTTGGCATATTAAGAAGGGGGCTTATATTTTTTTTTAAATTAGCAGCATTCCCCATGACCCAGCCGAATGTTGGTTTGCCTTACCTTGGTCTTAGTTACTGTCAAGTTGGGGTTAGAAAGGAGTTGAGATGAAATAAGGGGTCTTATGTTGCGAAGGTTATTTATAATTATTGATTATGCATTATTTTAGTAACAATTCATACTTTTTAGAAAAAATTCATAAAACATTTAGGAATGAAGCTTATGGTTTTTTTTTACCTACAGAATATCCCCGTAACTCAGCCCAAGGCCCGTCTGTTTTACCTTGGTCTTACTTACTGCCAAGTTAGGGTCAAAAAGAAGCTAGAGTGAAGGAAGGAGGCTAAATTTTTTTTTTTTAGAATTGTGATTTTTAAATTTAGAGTTAAGATCAAAATTAATAAATTTCTTAAATAAAACAAACTAAAAAACATGCCAAAAAATCGAAACACAAACCTTAAAAAATGACTTTGGCCTATTAAGAAGGAAACTTATATTTTTTTAAAAATTAGAAGCATTCCCCACGACCCAGTCCAATGTTTGTTCGCCTTACCTTGGTCTTACTTACTGTCAAGTTGGGGTTAGAAGGAGTTGAGATGAAATAAGGGGGCTTATATTTTTTTTTAAATATTCATAAAACATTTAGAAATGGGGCTTATTTCTTTTTTACCTCTAGAGTATTCCTGTGACTCAACCCCAGACTCATTTGTTTACCTTGGTCTTACTTACTACCAATTTGGGGTCAAGAAGAAACTGAGGCGAACGAAGGGAGCTAAAAGTTATTTTCAGAATTGTGATTTTTGAATTAAGTGTTGAGATCAAAATTAATAAATTCTAAAATAAAATATAAATTAAAAAAATGCAAAAAAAATGAGACAAAAACCTTAAAAAATGACTTTGTCGTATTAAGAAAGAGGGTTTATGTTTTTTTTAAATTAGAATCATTCCCCATGACCCAGCCCAATGTCTATCTACCTTACTTTTGTTTTAAGTACTATCTAGTTGGGGTTAGGAAGGAGTTGAGGTGAAATAAGGGGGCTTATGTTGCGAGGGTTATTTATAATTATTGATTGTGCATTTTTTAGTAACAATTCATTTTTTTTATAAATATTCATAAAACATTTAGGATTGGGGCTTGTGTTTTTTTATTTTATTTTTAGAGTATCCTCGTGATTCAGTCCAAGGCCCATCTGTCTAAACTTGGTCTTACTTACTATCAAGTTGGGGTCAAGAAGAAGTTGGAGTAAAAGAAGGGGGCTAAAATTTATTTTTCAAAATTGTGATTTTTAAATTTAGTGTTAAGATCAAAATTAATAAATTTCTTAAATAAAACAAACTAACAAAAATGCAAAAAAATCGATACACAAACCTTTAAAAATAACTTTGGCCTATTAAAAAGAAATCTTATCTTTTTTGAAAATTAGAAGAATTGCCCACGACACAGCCCAATTCATGTCCGTCTTACTTGGACTTGACTTACTACCAAGTTGGGTTCAAGAAGGAGTTGAGGCAAAGGAAAGGGGCTTATTTTGTGAAGGTTATTTATAATTATCGGTTGTTCATTATTTTAGTAACAATAAATACTTTTTTTCAAAATATTCATAAAACATTTAGGAAGGGGGCTTTTTTTTTTTTTTACTTTTATAGTATCCCTATGACTCAGCACAAAGCCTGCCTACCTTACATTGGTCTTACTTACTGCCAAGTTGGGGTCAAAAAAGAGTTGTGACGAAGAAAAGGGGATTATCTTGTGAGACAAAATTAGGGGGTTAAAAATTATTTTTAGGATTGTGATTTTTAAATTTAGTGTTAAGATCAAAATTAATAAATTCTTAAATAAAATGTAAACTAAAAAAAATGCAAAAGGAATGAGACAAACATTAAACAATGGTTTTGACTTATTAAGAAGGGGTGATTATGTTTTTTTTAAATTGGATGCACTCCCCACGTTCCAGCCCAACTCTTGTATGTCTTATCTTGGTTTTACTTACTATCAAGTTGGGGTCTAAAAAGAGTTGACACGAAAGAAGGGGGCTTATGTTGCAAAGGTTATTTATAATTATCGATTGTGCATTATTTTAGTAACATTCATGTTTTCTTTTAAAATATATTCATAAAATATTTAGAAATGGGGCTTATGTTTTTTTTTTACATCTAGAATATCCTTGTGATTCAACCTAAGTCTCGTCTGCCTTACCTTGGTCTTACTTACTATCAAGTTGGGGTCAAGAAAGAAGCTAAGGTAAAGGAAGGGGGCTAAAATTTATTTTCAGCATTGTGATTTTTAAATTTAATATTGAGATCAAAATTAATAAATTCTTAAATAAAATATAAACTAAAAAAATAAAAAAAAATGAGACGCAAGCCTTAAAAAATGAGTTTGGCCTATTAAGAAGGGGGCATATCTTTTTTTTTAAATTAAAAACATTCCCCACGACCCAGTCCAACATTTGTCTATCTTACCTTGGTCTTACTTACTGCTAAGTTGAGGTTATGAAAGAGTTGAGGTGAAAGAAGGGAGCTTATGATGCAAGGGTTATTTATAATTATCGATTGTGCATTATTTTAGTAAAATTCATTTTTTTTTAAATATTCATAAAACATTTACGAAGAGGGCTTATATATTTTTTACCTCTAGAGTATCCCCGTGACTTAGCCCAAGACTCATCTACCTTACCTTGGTCTGTCTTACTACCAAGTTGGGGTCAAGAAAAAACTGAAGCAAATGAGAGGAGCTAAAAGTTATTTTCAGAATTGTAATTTTTGAATTAAGTGTTGAGATCAAAATTAATAAATTCTAAAATAAAATATAAATTAAAAAAATGCAAAAAAAATGAGACAAACCTTAAAAAATAACTTTGGTGCATTAAGAAGGGGGCTTATGTTTTTTTTTTTTTAAATCATTCCCCACGACCCAACCCAATGTTTGTCCGTCTTACCTTGGTCTTAGGTACTGTCAAATTGGGGTTAAGAAGAAGTTGAGGCAAAATAAAGGAGCTTATGTTGCGAGGGTTATTTATAATTATTGATTGTGAATTATTTTAGTAACAATTCATACTTTTTAAAAAAAATATTCATAAAACATTTAAGAATGGGGCTTGTGTTTTTTTTGTTTTTTACCTCCAGAGTATTTCCTTGACTTAGCCCAAGGCCTGTCTGCCTTACCTTCATCTTACTTACTGCCAAGTTGGGGTCAAGAAGAAGTAGGAGCGAAGGAAAGAGGCTAAAATTTATTTTTTAGAATTGTGATTTTTAAATTTAGTGTTAAGATCAAAATTAATAATTTTTTTAAAATAAAACAAAAACTAAAAAAAATGTAAAAAGATTGAGACACAAACCTTAAAAATAACTTTGGCCTATTAAAAAGGAAGCTTGTTTTTTTTTGAAAATTAGAAGCATTGCCCACGACATAGCCCAACTCTTATCAGTTTTACCTTGGTCTAACTTACTGCCAAGTTGGTGTTAGGAAGGAGTTGAGGCGAAGAAAAGAGGCTTATGTTGCGAGGATTATTTATAGTTATCGATTGTGCATTATTTTAGTAGCAATAAATACCTTTTTTTTAATATTCATAAAATATTTAGAAAATGGGCTTATATTTTTTTTTTTAGCTTTAAAGTATTCCCGTGACTCAGCACAAAGCCCGCCTACTTTACCTTGGTTTTACGTATTGCCAAGTTGGACTAATAAAAGAGTTGGGGCAAAGGAAGGGGGCTAAAATTTATTTTTTAGAATTGTAATTTTTATAATTTAGTATTGAAATCAAAATTAATAATTTCTTAAATAAGACGTAAACTAAAAAAAATGCAAAAAAAATGAGACAAACCTTAAATAATGGTTTTGGCCTATTAAAAATGGGAGATTATTTTTTTTTAAAATTGGATGCATTCTCCACGACCCAACGCAACACTTGTTTGTCTTACCTTGTTCTTACTTACTGCCAAGTTGAAGTCTAGAAAGAGTTGAGGTGAAAGAAGGGGGCTTATGTTGCAATGCTTATTTATAATTATCGATTGTGCATTATTTTAGTAACATTCATATTTTTTTTTAAAATATATTCATAAAATATTTAGAAATAGGGTTTATGCTTTTTTTTACATCTAGAATATTTCTATGACTCAACCCAAAGCTCATCTGTCTTACCTTGGTCTTATTTACCTACCAAGTTGGGGTTAAGAAAGAAGTTGAGGTGAAAGAAGAGGGCTAAAATTTATTTTCAGAATTGTGATTTTTAAATTTAGTGTTGAGATCAAAATTAATAAATACTCAAATAAAACATAAACTAAAAAAAATGTAAAAAAAAGAAACGCAAAATTTTAAAAATGACTTAGGCCTATTAAAAAGGGGGCATTTTTTTTTTTAAATTAAAAACATTTCCCACGACCCAGTCCAATGTTTGTCTATCTTACTTTGGTCTTAGTTACTGTCAAGATGGGGTTAGAAAAGAGTTGAGGCGAAAGAATGGGGCTTATGATGCAGGGGTTATTTATAATTATAGATTGTGCATTATTTTAATAAAATTCATATTTTTTAAAAAATATTCATAAAACATTTAAGAAGAGGGCTTATATATTTTTTACCTCCAAAGTATCCACGTGACTCAGCCCAAGACTCATTTGCCTTATCTTGGTCTTACTTACTGCCAAGTTGGGGTAAAAAAGAAATTGAGGCGAATGAAGGGAGCTAAAAGTTATTTTCAGAATTGTGATTTTTGAATTAAGTGTTGAGATCAAAATTAATAAATTTCTTAAATAAAATATAAATTAAAAAAATGCAAAAAAAAAGAGACAAACCTTAAAAAATGATTTTGACATATTAAGAAAGGGGCTTATGTTTTTTTTTGTAAGTAGAATCATTCCCCATGACCCAGCTCAATGTCTGTCTGCATTACCTTGGTCTTAGTTACTCTCAAGCTGAGGTTATGAAGGAGTTGAGGTGAAATAAGGGGGCTTATGTATCAAGGGTAATTTATAATTATTGATTGTGCATTATTTTAGTAACAATTCATACATTTTTGTGCATTCAAGAATGTTGCGCGGGCAAGTTTTGCAGAGGGCCGAGCTAGGGCACCGAGGCCCTAGCTCATGATCGGGGGTTTTCACGAGGAGTCCAGGGTGAACGGTGGAGGCTGTGCAGTGTGGGGGGTCTGGGTAGTGCGGGGAGTAGAGGAGGGTGGAGGGGAGACATGCGGCGGTCTGCGAGTGGGTGCAGGCCGTGCAGCTCGACCGCCATTTTAAGTAGGCAGCACGTGCTAGTGGGGTTGGGGGTCATGGGTGGACCTCCATCCCAGGTGAGTTGGGGAGGAGTGAAGTTTTGGGGGGTTTCTTTTTCCTTTGGGCCCCTTTTGGGTTTAGGGTTTTGTCCTCTTCGGGTTTTATGATGCGTATTGGCGGGGAAGCTTTGAAGGAGCAACCATCCTTGAATTTTTGTGATGCAGTGGGATCAAAACCCCCATCGCAGTGCATGAAGACATTTAATAATAACCTTTTCTTCTCAGATGTGGGATCGGGTGGTGTAGGTATCACCCGCATTTCAAAGACTAATGGTGGCTTGGAGAGATATAGTGAGAGGTCAAAGCTATTTATTCCTCCTAAGATGATAGCGGAGGACGTTGAATATATTTTAAAACAATCTCTATACTCCAAGTTTTTGGGAATGAGGGTTTCGTTGCAGTTTTTGGAAAACTGGGTGCAAAGGACTTGGGCCCCGGAGGGGGAAATGGAGATTATGCTACTGGCAAACAACTACTTCATGGTTACTTTCAACTGCATGGAGGATCGCAATAGGGTCTTCGAAGGTGGTCTGTATTTCTACAACCAGGTGGGGTTGTTCATCAAACCCTGACATGCAGGGTTCAACCCCTCGGAGGAGCTCCCAAATAGGGTTCCTGTGTGGGTTCATTTACCACGTTTTCCTGTCGAATGTTGCCGTGAAGATGTGCTCCAGATGTTTGCCGCTCTGCTTGGGAAGTCTGTGGGATCCTCTATGCAAACCCTGGAGAGAAAGGTAATGACCTTTGCACGTATCTGTGTTGAAATTGATCTTAGTAAACCCTTGCCAGATGCTATAGATATGTGCACAAGATCTTATTCTTGGGTTCAATAGTTAGATTATGAGACTTTACCTTTTCGATGTTGGTTGTGTCATGAGTATGGTCATTTATAGTGTAAGTGCCCTAGATATAAACCGGTGGTGCACCAACCTCAGTCGTCGAAACCGAGCCAAGATAGGGTTGATAAAGGGAAAGCTCCTATGTCTGTCAAGGCTGGGGGAACTGATGGTTTTGTCCCAGTTAAGACAAAGAACAAGAACTGAGGTCAAAAGAGGCCTTTGCAGGAGAGACAAGAGGAGGACACCTTCAACAGATTTGAAGCCTTAGATGACCTTTGCCATCAGGAAGTTAATCCGGGGCTAACCCCTTTGGATCAAGGTGTGTCAAGGGGGGCTTTGGAAAGAGTAATAGAGAACCCTATCTAGGCCCTGCTACTGGTTGGAATCCAATAGATGGAGATGGATCAACTAGTAAGGGTTCAGTTGGGACTCACACTTGGGTCGGGGGTGAATTTGGTTGAGGGGGAGGGCTCTCCGTTAGCTTTGAAATTGGAACCAGCTGGGGTCAAAAGCAATAAGTCTTCAACTCATTTGGGTTTGCATCAAAAAGATATTAAGAAGAGTGCATCAGAGAAGGGCTCAAAGGTGGATAGAAAGAAGGATTTGGACAAGATTAAATTGATGGGGGAGAATTTGGTTAAGTCAGGGTCGGTAAAGACTTTGGATTCTCACTTTTCCAATCCTCCAAAATGATTGTGCTTTCATGGAATGTGAGGGGCTTGAACAGTGGCCCTAGACAAAAAGCTATTCGGGATTTAATTAGGAATCATTCGCTTGATGTCATATTTTTGCAAGAAACTAAACTTACTGTGGAGAGTATGATGGGCTTGGTACTGAAGCTATGGGCTCGAGGAGAGTGTCAGTGTGTTGGCGTAGCTGGTTCCTCTGGAGGGGTGGCCTATCTTTGGAACCCCTTAAGGTTTCTCCCTGTCTGGTGGGTTGCCTCCCGATCATCATTATCTGGGGTGCTCTCTAGTCTTGAGACTGGAGAATTCATTTTGTTTTCTAACATCTATGCGCCCATTGATCTTTAGGGTAAGCAAAACGTATGGTCTCATATTTCCTATATGCAAAGGCTGGCCTCTTTTCATCCTTGGATTATGGCAAGAGACTTCAATGCCATCCTTGAGCTGAGTGAAAAGAAAAGGGGGGTGATGTGGTTGGAACCTTCTTCTTTCCTTTTTCAAGATAATATTGCCTTATTGCAGCTTGTTGACATTAAGCCTGGTAATGGTTTGTTCACCTGGAACAATAGGAGGGTGGGAGAGTATCGGATTGCAGAGAGGTTGGATCGTTTCCTGGTTTTGAGTTTTTGGATTGGTGGGGGGTGGTCCACCAACTCAGAGATTCTTGACTGGATAGGGTCGGATCACTGGCCTATCAAGCTGGTTTCTTCTTCAGCTCATGTTGCTCGCTCACCTTCATTCAAATTTTAACTTATGTGGCTTCAGGATCCTACTTTTTTGACTCTTGTTGCGGAGTGGTGGAGGAAAGGGAGGCCGGCCTTTGGCACTGCCATGTACTCTTTTGCCAAGTAGCTGCAATTTGTGAAGTTTCAACTCAAGCAGTGGAACCGTCAGGATTTCGGGAATATTTTTCATGCCAAAAAAGCTGCTCAAATTGTGTTGAATGAGATCACCAGTGTAATCAGAGAGCAAGGTTTGTCTGAGGACTTGCTCAAGGAGGAAGATAGGGTTGTCAAGGTGGTAGAGAAATGGGAGCTTAGGGAAGAAATTTATTGGAAGCAAAGAGCTCGTATTGATTGGCTGAAGGAGGGGGACAAGAACATTGCTTTCTTCTTCAACTCAGTGAAAGCTAGAAGGCATGGAAATTCCATCCCTATTCTAGTTAATGATAGAGGTGAGAAGTGCTTATCCTTGCAAGAGATATCTAGGGAGGCGTCTCAGTTTTTCTAGTCCCTCTTCAGGGAGGACTCCCAGGGGGAAACAAGGGAGGAAAACCAGGTTCTCACTTGCATTCCTTCTCTTGTCTCGGGGGAGATGAATGAGTAGCTTTTGTGTCCTATTTTGTTGGAAGAACTTGAGAGGATTGTCTTTCAAATGAGGAAAGGAAAAGCTCCTAGACTAGATGGATTCCCAGTTGAATTCTTTCAAGAATTCTGGGATATTATCAAGCTAGATTTACTAGAGGTTGTGCAGGAATCCCAGAGGAATAAGCAGATGCTTAGGGCGTTGAATGCAACTTTCATTACTCTTATCCCCAAGTGTGAGGGGACTGACTGGTTAGGCAAGTTCCGCCCCATCTCTCTCTGTAATGTGATTTATAAGATCATCTCTAAGCTGATAGTAGATAGATTGAAGACGTGCTTGGGGAATGTTATCTATGAGGAACAGAGTGGCTTTGTGGAAGGGCATCAAGTTTTGGATGGGATGGTCATTGCTACGGAGACCATTCACTCGATGGCAACCTCCAAGGAAAAAGGTATGTCTATCAAGATGGATATGGCTAAGGTGTACGACAGTGGTCCTTCCTTCAGAATATCCTCAAGGCATTTTGTTTTGCTGACGAGTGGATCCAGTGGGTTATGAGCTATGTTACAACTACTTCTTTCTCTGTGCTTATCAATGAAGATCATATGAAGCTGTTTGGTGCATCTACGGGTCTCCGTCAAGGGGATCCCCTCTCCCCTTATTTATTCATTCTTCTGGCTGAGGGTCTGGGGAGGCTGATTAAGCATAATGTGGGTCTGGATATTATTCAGGGTTGGAGATGGGGTAATGACTTGTAGCCTTAGTCCCACTTACAGTTTGTGGATGACACGGCTCTGATGGGGCTTGCTTGGATCAGAGAAGTTAATAATCTACGTATGGTCTTGGATGTTTATCTTGCGGCATTGAGCCAGCTGATTAATGAGGACAAATCTTCTATCCTCTTTTTCAACACTCCTAAAACTATTCAAAGGAGGATTGCTCTTATCTTGAGATTCCAAGTTGGCTCCTTGCCCTTAATTTATTTGGGTATTCCTATCTCCCCTCGTAACCCTCCTAGGGATTCTTGGCAGGGTATCTTGGACAAATTCTACACGAAGGTTGATCACTGGACTCATAGATGGCTATCCTTTGCTGGGAGGGTTCAATTGATTCAGTCGGTGGTTCAGGCTCTTTGGATCTATCATTGTATGCTTCACGTGGCTCCTAAGTGGTTCTTGAAGGGTCTGGATGCTCTGGCTAGGCAATTCTTATGGGCAAGCAATCTTTCCTCTTCAAAATGGAGCTTGGTCAATTGGGACTTGGTTAGTAGCCCAAAGCAGTCGGGGGGGGGCTTGGTTTAAGACAGTCTTTTCTTTTTGGGGAGGCTTTGATGGCTAAATTGTACTGGAAGTGGTGTGTTGAGAAGGATCGGAGTTGGGCCAGGATTTTGACCAACAAATATATACAGAGGGTCCCAATGGAGGAAATCCCTAGATATCCACTTGAGGGAAAGGGCTCTTTGATCTGGTATACTCTCAAGAGGGGGGCTTCTCTCATTAAGGCAGGACTCTTTTGGATTTGCAGGAGGGGGGAAGAGGTCTTGTTCTAGAATGACTCTTGGGATGGTTATCCTCCCATTCTTGTTCAGTTCCCTAACCTTGGGAACCTATGCCAAAGGTTTTTGGAGGCTGGATGGTCAAGGGTGAGTGACTTCAAGGTTGTTTATAGGTGTGGACGATTGGATTTGGAGAGGTGGAAGACTCCTGATGAGTGACCGGTTGCTGGGATGGAGGAAGAGTGTGCGAAGCTGCAGGGCATTTTGGCGAGTAGACACTGTAGCTCCCTCAAGGGTAGGGATGGGCTAGCTTGCTCTCCAAATCCTAAGGGAGTGTTCATGATGGCTAGTGGATATCGGGAATTGTTGTACCAAAGATTTGAGGGATGAGAGGTGATCCGGTGGAAGCATGTGTGGAGTAATGTGTCTTGGCTGAAGTGTAATTGCTTTGCTTGGACTTTGTCTTTGAATAGATGTCTTACCTAGGACAACATCCGCAAGCAGGGATTTCTGGGGCCTTCTATCTATGTTTTTTGTGGTAATGGGGAGGAAAAGTACTCACACCTGTCCTTTAGATGCTCCTTCTCTCTGTTTATTTGGCATTATTGGTGGGGAGTGTGGAAGCATCCTTGTATCCACGCGGATTCTCTAGTGGAGTTTTGGAACAATTTGAGTAGACCTCATATCCTGTCCTCCTTCCTACATATGTTTTGGTATATTGGGCCCATCTTCATTATGTGGTAGATCTGGCTTGAGAGGAACATGAGGAACTTTCGTGAAGTCAGATTGTTTGTTCAACAAGTTTGGACTAGGATCATTGTAATGATCCGAGAGACTGTGGAAGTGAAATGTGAGGTGAATTCTCCTTTGGGTAGAGATGAGGCTGATATTGTGAGTAGGCTTGGTCTACAGGAGTTGTCTCCAGCCTCAGCTTGTGTCAGGAGATGTAGACGGGCCATGAAGAAGGTGCAAAGGGTGGGAAGGTGGATACCCCCTCAGGATGAGTTTATCAAGATTAACATTGATGGCTCATCTAGGGTTAACCCAGGCCCTGCTGGAGTTGGTAGTGTTGGCAGGAATAGCAGGGGGGAGGTTGTTTTCCTCTTTTTGGTGCACAAAGGGTGGTAGTCTAACAACTTTATGGAGGGATATGTGATTCTCTATGCCCTAGAACGGGCTTGGGAGTTGGGGCGAAGGAAGGTGATTTGTGAATCAAACTTACAAATTATTGTTAACCTATTGACTGAGCAGAAGGTGAGTGGGATTCAATGGCAGTTGGCAGGGATTGTTCAGCAGATTCTCCAAATTAGCTCTTTAATGGAGCAAGTCTCTTTCATCCATATCCCTCGGGAATGGAATAGAGTAGATGATTGTTTGGCCAAGTGGGCCTTGGATCATGGTAGGAATTGGAAAGTTGAATGTTGGGAGCATCTCTCCAGGGATTACTGTCAGGACTTGTAGAAGATTTTTACTAAGGACATGGATGGTTTTGAAGTTGGATGATTTGGGGCTGGTAGTTCTTTCCCGAGGCCTCGGGGCTCTGGGTCTCTTTGTAATTCTTGTTTCTGATTTTCAATAAATTTTTTACCCTTGCATTCAACAATTCATACATTTTTTTAAAATATTCATAAAACATTTAGGAATGGGGCTTGTGCTTTTTTTTTACCTCCAGAGTATCTCCGTGACTCAGCCCAAGGCACGTCTGTCTTGCCTTGGTCTTACTTACTGCCAAGTTGGGATCAAGAAGAAGCTGAAGCGAATGAAGGGAGCTAAAATTTATTTTTCAGAATTGTGATTTTTAAATTTAGTGTTAAGATCAAAATTAATAAATTTCTTAAATAAAACAATAACTAAAAAAAATGTAAAAAAACTAAGACAAGCCTCAAAAAATGATTTTGGCCTATTAAAAAGGAAGCTTATCTTTTTTGAAAAATTAGAAACATTGCTCACGACACAACCCAACTCCTGTCCGCCTTGCCTTGGTCTAACTTACTATCAAGTTGGGGCCAAGAAAGAGTTGAGGCGAAAGAAAAGGGGTTATGTTGCAAAAGTTATTTATAATTATCAATTGTGCATTATTTTAGTAACAATAAATACTCTTTTTTTTTAATATTTATCAAACATTTAGGAAAGGGGCTTATATTTTTTTTCTACCTTTAGAGTATCCCTGTGACTCAGTGCAAAGACCGCCTACCTTACGTTGGTACTGCCAAGTTGGGGTCAAAAAGGAGTTGGCAAAGGAAGGGGGCTTATGTTTTGAGGCGAAGGAAGGAGGCTATTTTCAGAATTGTGATTTTCATAATTTAGTGTTGAAATTAGAATTAATAATTTCTTAAATAAAATTTAACCTTAAAAAATGCAAAAAAAATGAGACAAACTTTAAATAATGGTTTTGGCCTATTAAGAATGGGGTATTATGTTTTTTTAAAATTGGATGCATTCCCCACAACACAACCCAACGCCTGTCCGTCTTACCTTGGTCTTATTTACTGTCAAATTGGTGTCTGCAAAGAGTTAAGGCAAAGGAAATGGGTTTATGTGAAAATGATTATTTATAATTATCGATTGTTCATTATTTTAGTAACATTCATATTTTCTTTTAAAATTCATAAAACATTTAGAAATGGAACTTATAATTTTTTTTACATCTAGAATATCCTTGTGACTCAATCCAAGGCTCGTCTGCCTTACCTTAGTCAGTCTTACTATCAAGTTGGGGTCAAGAAGAAGCTGAAGTGCAGGAAGAGGGTTAAAATTCATTTTCAAAATTGTGATTTTTAAATTTAGTGTTGAGATCAAAATTAATAAATTTTTAAATAAAACATAAATTAAAAAAAAATGTAAAAAAAATGAGACGCAAACCTTAAAAATGACTTTGACCTATTAAAAATGGGGTATATCTTTTTTTAAAAATTAAAAACATTCCTCACGACCTAGTCCAACATTTGTCTTTTACCTTGGTCTTACTTACTGCCAAGTTGAAGTTAGGAAAGAGTTGAGGCGAAAGAAGGGGGCTTATGATTCAAAGGTTATTTATAATTATCGATTGTGCATTATTTTAGTAAAATTCATACTTTTTTTTTAAATATTCATAAACATTTAAGAAGGGGGCTTGTATTTTTTTTACCTCTAGAGTATCCCTGTGACTTAGCTCCAGGCTCATTTGTCTTACCTTGGTCTTATTTACTACCAAGTTGGGGTCAAGAAGAAACTGACACAAACGAAGGGAGCTAAAAATTATTTTTAGAATTGTGATTTTTGAATTAAGTGTTGAGATCAAAATTAATAAATTCTAAAATAAAATATAAATTAAAAAAATGCAAAAAAATCGAGACACAAACCTTAAAAAATGAATTTGTCGTATTAAGAAAAGGAGCTTATGTTTTTTTAAAATTAATGTCTATCTGCCTTACCTTGGTCTTAGGTACTGTCAAGTTGGGGTTAGGAAGGAGTTGAGGCAAAATAAATGGGCTTATGTTGCGAGGGTTATTTATAATTATTGATTGTGCATTATTTTAATATCAATTCATAATTTTTTAAAAATTATTCATAAAACATTTAGATATGAGGGTTGTTTTTTTTTTTTACCTTCAAAGTATCCCCATGACTCAGCCCAAAGTCCGTCTATCTTACCTTGGTCTTACTTACTACCAAGTTGGGGTCAAGAAAAAGCTGAAGGGAAAGAAGGGGGCTAAAATTTATTTTTTAGAATTGTGATTTTTAAACTTTGACCTATTAAGAAGTAAGTATATCTTTTTTTGAAAATTAGAAGCATTGCCCATGATACAACCAACTCATGTCCGCCTTACCTTGGTCTGACTTACTGCCAAGTTGGGGTCAGAAAAAATTTGAGGCGAAAGAAAGGGGTTATGTTGCGAGGGTTATTTATAATTATCGATTGTGCATTATTTTAGTAACAATAATTTTTTTTTTTTAATATTCATAAAACATTTAAGAAGGGGGCTTATATTTTTTTTTTTTACCTTTAAAGTATCGTCGTGACTCAGCGCAAAACCCACCTACCTTACCTTGGTCTTACTTACTGCCAAGTTGGAGTCAAAAAAGAGTTGGGACAAAGGAGGGGACTTATGTTTTGAGGCGAAGGAAAGGGGCTAAAATTTATATTCAGAATTGTGATTTTAATAATTTAGTGTTGAAATCAAAGTTAATAATTTCTTAAATAAGATGTAAACTAAAAAGAAAATGCAAAAAAAATGAGACACACCTTAAAAATGACTTTGGCCTATTAAAAAGGGGGAATTATGTTTTTTTTTTAAAATTGGATGCATTCGTCATAATCCAGCCGAATGCCTATCCATCTTACCTTGGTCTTACTTATTACCAAGTTGGGGTCTGGAAAGAATTGTGGCGAACGAAGGGGGTTTATATTGCAATGGTTATTTATAATTATCGATTGTGCATTATTTTAGTAAAATTCATAATTTTTTTTTAAATATTCAAAAAACATTTAAGAAGGGGGCTTGTATTTTTTTTACCTCTAGAGTATCTCTGTGACTCAACCCCAGGCTCATCTGCCTTACCTTGGTCTTAGTTACTGCCAAGTTGAGGTTGATAAGAAACAGACGTGAACGAAAGGAGATAAAAGCTATTTTCAAAATTGTGATTTTTGAATTAAGTGTTGAGATCAAAATTAATAAATTCTAAAATAAAATATAAATTAAAAAAATGCAAAAAAAGTGAAACACAAACCTTAAAAAATGACTTTGTCGTATTAAGAGAGGGGGCTTATAATTTTTTAAAATTAATGTCTGTTTGTCTTACCTTGGTCTTAGGTACTGTCAAGTTAGGGTTAGGAAGGAGTTGAGGCAAAATAAATGGGCCTATGTTGCTAGGTTATTTATAATTATTGATTGTGCATTATTTTAGTAACAATTCATACTTTTTTAAAAAATATTCATAAAACATTTAGATATGGGGGTTGTGTTTTTTTTTTACCTTCAGAAAATCCACGTGACTCAGCACAATGTTCACTTGCTTTACCTTGGTCTTACTTACTATCAAGTTGGGGTCAAGAAGAAGCTGAAACGAAAGAAAGGGGCTAAAATTTATTTTTTAGAATTGTGATTTTTAAACTTTGACCTATTAAGAAGTAAGCGTATCCTTTTTTGAAAATTAGAAGCATTGCCCACGACATAGCCCAACTCATGTTCGCTTTACCTTGGTCTCACTTACTATCAAGTTGGGGTCAGGAAGGAGTTGAGGTGAAAGAAAAGAGGTTATGTTTCGAGGGTTATTTATAATTATCGATTGTGCATTATTTTAATAACAATAAATATTTTCTTTTTTTTTATATTTATAAAACATTTAAGAAGGGGGCTTATATTTTTTTTTACCTTTAAAATATCCCCGGAACTCAGCACAAAAGCCACCTACCTTACCTTAGTCTTACTTACTACCAAGTTGGGGAAAATGAGGGGCTTATGTTTTGAGATGAGGGAAGGGGGGCTAAAATTTATTTTTATAATTGTGATTTTTATAATTTAGTGTTGAAATCAAAATTAATAGTTTGTTAAATAAGATGTAAACTAAAAAGAAAAATGCAAAAAAAATGAGGCTAACCTTAAATAATAGTTTTCGCCTATTGAGAAGGGAGAATTATGTTTTTTAAAAAATTGGATGCAATTCCAGGATCAAACCGAACGCCTGTCCATCTTACCTTGGTCTTACTGTCAAGTTGAGGTCTAGAAAGAATTGAGGCGAAGGAAGGGGGTTTATGTTCCAATGGTTATTTATAATTATCGATTGTGCATTATTTTAGTAAAATTCATAAAAAAATTTTAATATTCATAAAACATTTAGGAAGGGGCCTTGTATTTTTTTTACCTCTAAAGTATCCCCGTGACTCAGCCCCAGACTCATCTACCTTACCTTGGTCTTACTTACTGCCAAGTTGGGGTCAATAAGAAACTGAGGCGAACGAAGAGAGCTAAAAGTTATTTTCAGATTTGTGATTTTTGAATTAAGTGTTGAGATCAAAATTTATAAATTCTAAAATAAAATATAAATTAAAAAAATGCAAAAAAAATGAGACACAAACCTTAAAAAATGAATTTGTCATATTAGAAAAGGGGGCTTATTTTTTTTTTAAATTAATGTATGTCCACCTTACCTTAGTCTTAGGTACTGTCAAGTTGGGGTTAGGAAGGATTTGAGGTGAAATAAATGGGCTTATATTGCGAGCGTTATTTATAATTATTGATTGTGCATTATTTTAATAACAATTCATACTTTTTTAAAATATTCATAAAACATTTAAATATGGAGGTTGTGTTTTTTTTGTTTTTACCTTCAAAGTATCGCCATGACTCAGCCCAAGGTCCGTCTGCCTTACCTTAGTCTTACTTATTACCAAGTTGGGGTGAAGAAGAAGCTGAAGCGAAAAAAAAGGGCTTAAATTTATTTTTCAGAATTGTAATTTTAAAATTTTGACCTATTAAGAAGTAAGCTTATCTTTTTTTGAAAATTAGAAGCATTGCCCATGACACAACCCAACTCATGTATGCCTTATCTTGGTTTGACTTATTACCAAGTTGGAGTTAGGAAGGAATTGAGGCAAAAGAAATGGGTTATGTTGCGAGGGTTATTTATAATTATCGATTGTGTATTATTTTAGTAACAATAAATACTCTTTTTTTTAATATTCATAAAACATTTAGGAAGGGGGCTTATATTTTTTTGTTTACCTTTAAAGTATCTCCATGAATCAGCGCAAAACCCACCTACCTTACCTTGGTCTTACTTACTACCAAGTTGGGGTCAAAAATGAGTTGGGATAAAAAAAGGGACTTATGTTTTGAGGCAAAGGAAGGGGGCTAAAATTTATTTTCTGAATTGTGATTTTTATAATTTAGTGTTGAAATCAAAATTAATAATTTCTTAAATAAGAGGTAAACTAAAAAAACACAAAAATAATGAGACAAACCTTAAAATAGACTTTGGCCTATTAAAAAGGGGGAATTATGTTTTTTTTTAAAAAAAATTGGATGTATTCCCCACGATCCAATCAAATACCTGTCTGTCTTACCTTGGTCTTACTTACTCCAAAGTTGGGGTCTGGAAAGAATGGAGGCAAAGGAAAGGGGTTTATATTGCAATGGTTACTTATAATTATCGATTGTGCATTATTTTAGTAAAATTCATACTTTTTTTTTAAATATTCAAAAAAAAATTATAAAGGGGGCTTGTATTTTTTGTACCTCTAGAGTATCTTCATGATTCAGCCCGAGGCTCATCTGTCTTACCTTGGTCTTACTATCAAGTTGGGGTCAATAAGAAACTGAGGCGAACGAAGGGAGCTAAAAATTATTTTTAGAATTGTGATATTTGAATTAAGTGTTGAGATCAAAATTAATAAATTGTAAAATAAAATATAAATTAAAAAAATGCAAAAAAAATGAGACACAAACCTTAAAAAATGAATTTGTTGTATTAAGAAAGGGGACTTATGTTTTTTTAAAATTAATGTATGTCTGTCTTACCTTGGTCCTAGGTTCTGTTAAGTTAGGGTTAGGAAGGAGTTGAGGTGAGATAAAAGGGCTTATGTTGTGAGGGTTATTTATAAATATTGATTGTGCATTATTTTAATAACAATTCATACTTTTAAAAAAAAATATTCATTAAATATTTAGAAATGGGGTTTTTGTGGTTTTTTTTAACCTTCAAAGTATCTCCGTGACTCAGCCCAAGGTCCATCTGCCTTACCTTGGTTTTACTTACTGCCAAGTTGGGGTGAAAAAAGAGTTGGGGCAAAGGAGGGGACTTATGTTTTGATGCAAAGGAGGAGTCTAAAATTTATTTTTATAATTGTGATTTTTATAATTTAGTGTTGAAATCAAAATTAATAATATTTTAAATAAGACGTAAACTAAAAAAAAGGTATAAAAAATGAGACAAACCTTAAATAATGGTTTTGGCCTATTAAAAAGGGATAATTATGTTTTAAAAAAAATTGGATGTATTCTCCACTATCCGACCAAACGCATGTCTGTCTTACCTTGGTCTTACGTGCTGCCAAGTTGGGGTCTGGAAATAATTGAGGCGAATGAAGGGAGTTTATGTTGCAATGGTTATGTATAATTATCGATTGTGCATTATTTTAGTAAAATTCATATTTTTTTTTAATTATTCATAAAACATTTAGGAAGGGGGTTTATATTTATTTTACCTTTAGAATATCTTTGTGACTCAGTCCAAGGCTCATCTCCCTTACCTTGGTCTTACTTACTGCCAAGTTGGGGTCCAGAAGAAACTGAAGCGAACGAAGGGAACTAAAAGTTATTTTCATAATTGTGATTTTCAGAATTAAGTGTTGAGATCAAAATTAATAAATTTTAAAATAAAATATAAGTTAAAAAAATGCAAAAAAACTGAAACACAAACTTTAAAAAATGACTTTGTTGTATTAAGAAAGGGGGCTTTTATTTTTTTAAAATTCATGTCTGTTCACCTTACCTTGGTCTTAGGTACTGTCAAGTTGTGGTTAAGAAGGAGTCGAGGTGAAATAAAGGGGCTTATGTTACAAAGGTTATTTATAATTATTGATTGTGCATTATTTTAATAACAATTCATACTTTTTAAAAAATATTCATAAAACATTTAGATATGGGGGTTGTGTTTTTTTTATACATTTAGAATATGTTCGTGACTCAGCCCAAAGTTCATCTGCCTTACCTTTGTTTTACTTACTGTCAAGTTGAGGTCAACAAAAAGCTAAAGCGAAAAAGGAGTGTTAAAATTTATTTTTCAAAATTTTGATTTTTAAATTTTGACCTATTAATAAGTAAGCTTATCTTTTTTTAAAAATCAGAAACATTGCCCACGACACAGCGCAACTCCTCTTCGTCTTACCTTGGTCTGACTTACTACCAAATTGGGATCAAGAAGGAGTTGAGGCGAAAGAAATGGGTTATGTTGCGAGGGTTATTTATAATTATCGATTGTGCATTATTTTAGTAACAATAAGTATTTTTTTTTTTAATATTCATAAAACATTTACGAAGGGGGCTTATATTGTTTTTTTACCTTTAAAGTATCGTTGTGACTCAGCGCAAAACCCACCTACCTTATTGTGGTTTTACTTACTACCAAGTAGGGGTTAAAAGGGAGTTGGGGCAAAGGAGAGAACTTATGTTTTAAGGCAAAGGAAAGGGGCTAAAATTTATTTTCAAAATTGTGATTTTTATAATTTAGTGTTGAAATCAAAATAATAATTTATTAAAAAATACATAATCTAAAAAGAATGAGACAAACCTTAAATAATGGTTTTGGCTTATTAAAAAGGGGGAATTATGTTTTTTTAAAAATTGGATGCATTCTCCACGATCTAGCCGAAGGCTTGTCCGTTTGACTTTGGTCTTACTTACTGCCAAGTTGTGGTCTAAAAAGAATTGAGGTGAAAGAAGGGGGTTTATGTTGCAAAGGTTATTTTCAAAATTGTGTTTTTTGAATTAACTGTTGAGATGAAAATTAAAAAAAATCTAAAATAAAATATAAAATAAAAAAATGAAAAAAAAATGAGACACACCTTAAAAAATGACTTTGTCTTATTAAGAAAGGGAGCTTATGTTTGTTATAAAATTAATGTTTGTGCGCCTTACTTTGGTCTTAGGTACTGTCAAGTTGAGGCGAAATAGAGGGGCTTATGTTGCGAGGGTTATTTATAATTATTGATTGTGCATTATTTTAATAACAATTCATTTTTTTAAAAAATATTTTTAAAACATTTAGATATGGGGGTTGTGGTTTTTTTTTTTACTTCAAAGTATCCTTGTGTGTCTTATCCCAAGGTCTGCTTGCCTTACCTTGGTCTTATTTGCTATCAAGTTGGGGTCAAGAAAAAGTTGAAGTGAAAGAAGGGGGGCTAAAATATATTTTTCAAAATTGTGATTTTTAAACTTTGCCCTGTTAAGAAGTAAGCTTATCTTTTTTTGAAAATTAGAAGCCTTGCCCATGACACAACCCTACTCCTATCTGCTTTACCTTGGTCTGACTTACTGCTAAGTTAGGGTCATGAAAGAGTTGAGGCGAAAAATTTGGGTTATGTTGCGAGGGTTATTTATAATTATCGATTGTGCATTATTTTAGTAACTATAAATACTATTTTTTTTAATATTCATAAAACATTTAGGAAGGGTTTGTATTTTGAGGCGAATGAAGGGGGCTAAAATTTATTTTCAAAATTGTGATTTTTATAATTTAGTGTTGAAATCAAAATTAATAATTTTTTAAATAAGATGTAAACTATAAAAAAATGCAAAAAAAATGAGACAAACCTTAAAAATGACTTTGGCTTATTAAAAAGGGGGCTTTTTAAAATAAAAAAATTAAATAAATTCCCCACGATCCAGTCCAACGTCTGTCCATCTTACTTACTTCCAAGTTGAAGTTAGGAAAGAGTTGAGGCGAAAGAAGGGGGCTTATGATGCAAAAAATATTTATAATTATCGATTGTGCATTATTTTAGTAAAATTCATATTTTTTTTTAAATATTCATAAAACATTTAAGAATGGGGCTTGCATTTTTTTTACCTCTAGAGTATCCCAATGACTCAACCCCAGACTCATTTGTCTTACCTTGGTCTTACTTATTGCCAAGTTGGGGTCAAGAAGAAATTGAGGCGAACGAAAAATGTTAAAAGTTATTTTCAGAATTGTGATTTTTAAATTAAGTGTTGAGATCAAAATTAATAAATTCTAAAATAAAATATAAATTAAAAAATGCAAAAAAAATGAGACAAACCTTAAAAAATGACTTTGTCGTATTAAGAAAGGGGGATTTTATTTTTTTTAATTTAATGTCTGTCTACCTTACCTTGGTCTTAGGTACTGTCAAGTTGGAGTTAGGAAGGAGTTGAAGCAAAATAAAGGGGCTTATGTTGCGAGGGTTATTTATAATTATTCATCATGCATTATTTTAATAACAATTCATAGTTTTTTAAAAATATTAATAAAACATTTAGATATGGGGATTGTGTTTTTCTTTTTTTACCTTCACAGTATCCTCGTGACTCAGACCAAGGTAGCACTGTCTTACTTTGGTCTTACTTAATGCCAAGTTGGGGTCAAGATGAAGCTGAAGTGAAAGAAAATGGGCTAAAATTTATTTTTCAGAATTGTGATTTTTAAACTTTGACCTATTAAAAAGTAAGCTTATCTGTTTTTGAAAATTAGAAGCATTGCCCATGACACAGCCCAACTCCTATTCGCCTTATCTTGGTCTAACTTACTGCCAAGTTGGGGTCAGGAAGGAGTTGAGGCGAAAGAAAAGGGGTTATATTTCGAGGGTTATTTATAATTATCGATTGTGCATTATTGTAATAACAATAAATACTCTTTTTTTTTATATTCATAAAACATTTAGGAAGGGGGCTTATATTTTTTTTTTACCTTTAAAGTAACGCCGTGACTCAGTGCAAAACTCACCTACCTTACCTTGGTCTTACTTACTATCAAGTTCGGGTCAAAAAGGAGTTGGGGCAAATGAAGGGACTTATGTTTTGAGGCGAAGGAAGGAGGCTAAAATATATTTTCAGAATTGTAATTTTTATAATTTAGTGTTGAAATCAAAATTAATAATTTGTTAAATAAGATGTAATTTAAAAAGTAATGCCAAAAAAATGAGATAACATTAAATAATGGTTTTGGCCTATTAAAAAGGGGGAATTGTGTTTTTCTAAAATTGGATGCATTCCCCACAATCCAGCCAAATGTCTGTCTGTCTTACCTTGGTCCTACTTACTACCAAGTTGGGGTGTGGAGAGAATTGAGATGAAAGAAGAAGGTTTATGTTGCAATGGTTATTTAGAATTATCGATTATGCATTATTTTAGTACAATTCATATTTTTTTTAAAAATATTTATAAAACATTTAGGAAAGGGGCTTGTATTTTTTTACCTCTAAAGTATCCTCGTGATTCAGTCCCAGACTCATTTGTCTTACCTTGGTCTTACTTACTGTCAAATTGGAGTAAAAAAAAAACTTAGGTCAACGAAGGGAGCTAAAATTTATTTTCAGAATTGTGATTTTTGAATTAAGTGTTGAGATCAAAATTAATAAATTCTAAAATAAAATATAAATTAAAAAAATGCAAAAAAAATGAGACACAAACCTTAAAAAATGACTTTGTTGTATTAAAAAAGGGGGCTTATGTATTTTTTAAATTAATGTTTGTCCGCTTTACCTTGATATTAGGTACTGTCAAGTTGGGGTTAAGAAGAAGTTGAGGTGAAATAAAGGGGGCTTATATTGTGAGGGTTATTTATAATTATTGATTATGCATTATTTTAATAACAATTCATACTTTTTTTTTAAATATTCATAAAACATTTAGATATGGGGGTTGTGTTTTTTTTTTACCTTCAAAGTATCCCTGTGACTCAGCCCAAAGTCAGCCTACCTTACCTTGGTCTTACTTACTGCCAAGTTGGGGTCAAGAAGAAATTGAAGTGAAAGAAAAGGGCTAAAATTTATTTTTCAGAATTGTGGTTTTTAAACTTTGACCTATTAAGAAGTAAGCTTATCTTCTTTTGAAAATTAAAAGCATTGCCCATGACACAACCCAACTCCTGTCCGCCTTACCTTGGTCTGACTTACTGTCAAGTTGGGGTCAAGAAGGAGTTGAAGTGAAAGAATTGGATTATCTTGCGAGGGTTATTTATAATTATCGATTGTGCATTATTTTAGTAACAATAAATACTATTTTTTAAATATTCATAAAACATTTAGAAAGGGGGTTTATATTTAATTTTTACCTTTAAAGTATCTCCGTAACTCAGCACAAAACCCACTTGCCTTACCTTGGTCTTAATTACTGTCAAGTTGGGGTAAAAAATGAGACTTATGTTTTGAGACAAAAGAAGGGGGCTAAAATTTATTTTCAGAATTGTGATTTTTATAATTTAGTGTTGAAATCAAAATTAATAATTTCTTAAATAAGACGTAAACTAAAAAAAAATGCAAAAAAAATGAGGCAAACCTTAAAAATGACTTTGGCCTATTAAAAAGAGGGAATTATGTTTTTTTTAAAAATTGGATGCATCCGACATGATCCAACTAAATGCTTATCCGTCTTATCTTGGTCTTACTTACTGTCAAGTTGGGGTCTGGAAAGAATTGAAGCGAATGAAAGGGGTTTATATTGCAATGGTTATTTATAATTATCAATTGTGCATTATTTTAGTAAAATTCATACTTTTTTTTAAATATTCAGAAAACATTTAGGAAGGGGGCTTGTATTTTTTTTTACCTCTAAAGTATCTTCATGACTCAGCCATAGCCTCATCTGCCTTACCTTGGTCTTACTTACTGCCAAGTTGGGTCAATAAGAAACTGAGGCAAACGAAAGGAACTAAAAGTTATTTTCTGAATTGTGATTTTTTGAATTAAGTGTTGAAATTAAAAAAAAAAATTAAAATAAAATATAAATTAAAAAAATGCAAAAAAACCGAGACAAACTTTAAAAAATGACTTTATCATATTAAGAAAGGGGGCTTTTGTTTTTTTTAAATTAATGTATGTCTATCTTAACTTGGTCTTAGGTATTGTCAAGTTGGGGTTAGGAAGGAGTTGCGGCAAAATAAAGGGGCTTATGTTGCAAGGGTTATTTATAATTATTGATTGTGCATTATTTTAATAACAATTCATATATTTTTTTAAATATTCATAATACATTTAGATATGGGGGTTGGTCTTACTGACTGCCAAGTTGGGGTCAAGAAAAAGTTGAAGCGAAAAAATGGTGTTAAAATTTATTTTTCAGAATTGTGATTTTTAAATTTTGACCTATTAATAAGTAAGCTTATCTTTTTTTGAAAATTAGAAACATTGCCCATGACACAGCCCAACTCCTCTTCGTCTTACCTTGGTCTGACTTACTATCAAGTTAGGGTAAGAGAGGAGTTGAGGTGAAAGAAATGGGTTATGTTGCAAGGGTTATTTATAATTATCGATTGTGCATTATTTTAGTAACAATAAATACTTTTTTATTAATATTCATAAAACATTTAAGGAGGCTTATATTGTTTTTTTTACCTTTAAAGTATCTCTGTGACTCAACGTAAAACCCACCTACCTTACCTTGGTTTTACTTACTACCAAGTAGGGATCAAAAAGGAGTTGGGGCAAAGGAGAGGACTTATGTTTTCACACGAAGGAAGGGGGCTAAAATTTATTTTCAGAATTGTGATTTTTATAATTTAATGTTGAAATCAAAATTAATAATTTATTAAAAAATACGTAATCTAAAAAAAAAGAGACAAACCTTAAATAATGATTTTGGCTTATTATAAAAGGGGAATTATGTTTTCTTTTTTAAATTGGATGCATTCCCCATGATCTAACCGAATGTCTATCCATCTGACCTTGGTCGATCTTACTGCCAAGTTGTGGTCTGAAAAAAATGAAGGAAGGGGGTTTATATTTCAATGGTTATTTATAATTATTGATTGTGCATTATTTTAGTAAAATACATATTTTTAAAAAAAATATTCATTAAACATTTAGGAAGGGGATTTATATTTTATTTTACCTTTAGAGTATCTCTGTGACTTAGCCCAAGGCTAATCTGCCTTACCTTGGTATTGCTTGCTATCAAGTTGGGATCAAGAAGAAACTGAGACGAACGAAGGGAGCTGAAAGTTATTTTTTAAATTGTGTTTTTTGAATTAAGTGTTGAGATGAAAATTAATAAAATCTAAAGTAAAATATAAATTAAAAAAAATGCAAAAAAAATGAGACACAAGCCTTAAAAAATTACTATCGTATTAAGAAAGGGGGATTATGGTTTTTAAAAATTAATGTCTGTGCATCTTACCTTAGTCTTAGGTACTATCAAGTTAAGGTTATGAAGGAGTTGAGGTGAAACAAAGGGGCTTATGTTGTGAGGGTTATTTATAATTATTGATTGTGCATTATTTTAATAACAATTCATACTTTTTTTTTAAATATTAATAAAACATTTAGATACAAGGGGGTTGTGGTTTTGTTTTTTTTACCTTAAAAGCATCCCCGTGACTCAGCCCAAGGTTCGTTTGCCTTACCTTGGTCTTATTTACTGCCAAGTTGGGGTCAAGAAGAAGCTGAAGTGAAAGAAGGGGGACTAAAATTTATTTTTCAGAATTGTGATTTTTAAACTTTGACCTATTAAGAAGTAAGTTTTTTTTTTTTTTTAAATTAGAAACATTGCCCATGACACAGCACAACTCCTGTCTGCCTTACCTTGGTCTGACTTACTGCCAAGTTGGGGTCAAAAAGGAGTTGAGGCAAAAAAATTGGGTTATGTTGCGAGGGTTATTTATATCGATTGTGCATTACTTTTGTAACAATAAATACTATTTTTTTTAATATTCATAAAGTATTTAGGAAGGGCGCTTATATTTTGAGGTGAAAGAAAATGGGGCTAAAATTTATTTTTTGAATTGTGATTTTTATAATTTAGTGTTGAAATCAAAATTAATAATTTCTTAAATAAGATATAAATTAAAAAAAAATGAAGAAAAATGAGAAACCTTAAAAATGACTTTGGCCTATTAAAAAGGGGGCATTTCTTAATTTAAAAATTAAAAAACATTCTTCACGACCCAGTCCAATGTCTGTCAGTATTACTTTGGTCTTATTTACTGTCAAGTTGAAGTCAAGAAAGAGTTGAAGCGAAAAAAAGGGGCTTATGATGCAAACGTTATTTATAATTATCAATTGTGCATTATTTTAGTAAAATTCATATTTTATTTTAAATATTTATAAAACATTTAAGAAGGGAGCTTGTATTTTTTTTACCTCTAGAGTATCCTCGTGACTCAGCCCAAGACTCATTTGCCTTACTTTGGTCCTACTTATTGCTAAGTTGGGGTCAAGAAGAAATTGAGGTGAACGAAGGGAGCTAAAAGTTATTTTCAGAATTGTGATTTTTGAATTAAGTGTTGAGATCAAAATTAATAAATTCTAAAATAAAATATAAGTTAAAAAAATGAGATAGACCTTAAAAAATGACTTTGTCGTATTAAGAAAGAGGGCTTATGTTTTTTTTAAATTAATGTTTGTCTATCTTACCTTGATCTTATGTACTGTCAAGTTAGGGTTAGGAAAGAGTTGAAGTGAAATAAAAGAGCTTATGTTGTGAGGGTTATTTATAATTTTTTATTGTGCATTATTTTAATAACAATTCATACTTTTTAAAAAAATATTAATAAAACATTTAGATATGGGGGGTTGTATTTTTCTTTTTTTACCTTCACAGTATCCATGTGACTCAGACCAAGGTCACTCTGCCTTACTTTAGTCTTACTTAATGCCAAGTTGGGGTCAAGAAGAACCTGAAGCGAAAGAAAATGGGCTAAAATTTATTTTTTAGAATTGTGATTTTTAAACTTTGACCTATTAAGAAGTGAGCTTATCCTTTTTTAAAAATTAGAAGCATTGCCCATGACACAACCCAACTCATGTTCGTCTTACCTTGGTCTGACTTACTGTCAAGTTGGGGTCAGGAAAGAGTTGAGGTGAAAAAAAATAAATTATATTTCGAGAGTTATTTATAATTATAGATTGTGTATTATTTTAATAACAATAAATATTTTTTTTATATATTCATAAAACATTTAGGAAGGGGGCTTATATTTACTTTTTACCTTTAAAGTAACCCTGTGACTCAGCGCAAAACCCACCTACCTTACTTTGGTCTTACTGTGAAATTGGAGTCAAAAAGTAGCCGGGGCAAATGAGGGGACTTATATTTTAAGGCGAAGGAAGGGGGTTAAAATATATTTTCAGAATTGTGATTTTTATAATTTAGTGTTGAAATCAAAATTAATATTTTGTTAAATAAGACGTAATTTAAAAAGAAATGCAAAAAAAATGAGACTAACAATAAATAATGGTTTTGGCTTATTAAAAATGGTGAATTATATTTTTTTTAAATTGGATGCATTCCCCACGATCCAGCTGAACGCTTGTCCATCTTACCTTGGTCTTACTTACTGCCAAGTTGTGCTCTGTAAAGAATTGAGATGAAAGAAAGAGTCTTATGTTGCAATGGTTATTTATAATTATCGATTATGCATTATTTTATTAAAATTCATATATATTTTTTTAAAATATTCATAAAACATTTAGGAAAGGGGGCTTGTATTTTTTTTACCTCTAAATTATCCTCATGACGCAGCCCCAGACTCATCTGCCTTACCTTGGTCTTACTTACCTGCTAAGTTGGGGTCAAGAAAAAACTGAGGCGAACGATGGGAGGTAAAAGTTATTTTCAGAATTGTAATTTTTGAATTAAGTGTTGAGATCAAAATTAATAAATTTTAAAATAAAATATAAATTAAAAAAATGCAAAAAAAATGAAACACAAACTTTAAAAAATGACTTTGTCACATTAAAAAAGGGGGCTTATGTTTTTTTTAAATTAATGTTTGTCCGCTTTACCTTGATCTTAGGTACTGTCAAGTTGGGGTTAGGAAGGAGTTGAGGTGAAAAAAAGGGGCTTATGTTGCAAAGGTTATTTATAATTATTGATTGTGCATTATTTTAATAACAATTCATTTTTTTTTTTAAATATTCATAAAATATTTAGATATGGGTGTTGTGTTTTTTTTTTACCTTCAAAGTATCCATGTGACTCAGCCCAAGGTCTATCTGCCTTACCTTGGTCTTACTTACTGCCAAGTTGGGGTCAAGAAGAAGCTAAAGCGAAAGAAGGGGGGCTAAAATTTATTTTTCAGAATTGTGAATTTTAAACTTTGACCTATTAAGAAGTAAGTTTATCTTTTTTTTAAAATTAGAAACATTGCCCATGACAGAGCCCAACTCCTGTCTGCCTTACCTTGGTCTGACTTATTGTCAAGTTGGAGTCAGGAAGGAGTTGAGGCGAAAAAATTGAGTTATGTTGCGAGGGTTATTTATAATTATCGATTATGCATTATTTTAGTAACAATAAATACTATTTTTTTTAATATTCATAAAGAATTTAGAAAGGGGGCTTATATTTTGAGGCGAAAGAAAATGGGGTTAAAATTTATTTTTTGAATTGTGATTTTTATAATTTAGTGTTGAAATCAAAATTAATAATTTCTTAAATAAGATGTAAATTAAAAAAAATACAAAAAAATGAGAAACCTTAAAAATGACTTTGGCCTATTAAAAAGGGGGCATTTCTTTTTTTAAAAATTAAAAAACATTCTCCACGACCCAGTCCAACGTTTGTCCGTCTTACCTTGGTCTTATTTACTGTCAAGTTGAAGTCAGGAAAGAGTTGAAGCGAAAAAAAGGGGTTTATGATGCAAACATTATTTATAATTATCGATTGTGCATTATTTTAGTAAAATTCATATTTTATTTTAAATATTTATAAAACATTTAAGAAGGGGGCTTGTATTTTTTTTACCTCTAGAGTATTTCCGTGACTCAGCCCAAGACTCATTTGCCTTACTTTGGTCTTACTTATTGCTAAGTTGGGGTCAAGAAGAAACTGAGGCAAACGAAGGGAGCTAAAAGTTATTTTCAGAATTGTGATTTTTGAATTAAGTGTTGAGATCAAAATTAATAAATTCTAAAATAAAATATAAATTAAAAAAATGCAAAAAAAATGAGACAAACCTTAAAAAATGACTTTGTCGTATTAAGAAAGAGGGCTTATATATTTTTAAAAATTAATGTTTGTCTGTATTACCTTGATCTTATGTATTGTCAAGTTAGGGTTAGGAAAAAGTTGAAGCGAAATAAAGGGGCTTATGTTGTGAAGGTTATTTATAATTTTTTAGTGTATTATTTTAATAACAATTCATACATTTTTTAAAAATATTAATAAAACATTTAGATATGGGGGTTTTGTTTTTTCTTCTTTTACCTTCACAGTATCCCCGTGACTCAGACCAAGGTCCCCCTGCCTTAGTTTGGTCATACTTAATACCAAGTTGGGGTCAAGAAGAACCTGAAGCGAAAGAAAATGGGCTAAAATTTATTTTTCAGAATTGTGATTTTTAAACTTTGACCTATTATTAAAAAGTAAGCTTATCTTTTTTTGAAAATTAGAAGCATTGCCCACGACACAACCGAACTCCTGTTCATCTTACCTTGGTCTGACTTACTACCAAGTTGGGGTCAGGAAGGAGTTGAGGCGAAAAAAAAAAAGGTTATGTTTTGAGGGTTATTTATAATTATCGATTGTGTATTATTTTAATAACAATAAATACTTTTTTTATATATTCATAAAACATTTAGGAAGGGGGCTTATATTTTATTTTTACCTTTAAAGTAACCCCATGACTCAGCGCAAAACCCACCTACCTTACCTTAGTCTTACTGTGAAGTTGGGGTCAAAAAGTAGCTTGGGCAAATGAGGGGACTTATGTTTTGAGGCGAAGGAAGGGGGTTAAAATATATTTTCACCATTGTGATTTTTATAATTTAGTGTTGAAATCAAAATTAATAATTTGTTAAATAAGACGTAACTTAAAAAGAAATGCAGAAAAAATGAGACTAACATTAAATAATGGTTTTGGCCTATTAAAAAGGGGGAATTATGTTTTTTTTAAATTGGATGCATTCCCCATGATCCAGCTGAACACCTGTCCATCTTACCTTGTTCTTACTTACTGCCAAATTGGGCTTTGTAAAGAATTGAGATGAAAGAAGGGGGCTTATGTTGCAATGGTTATGTATAATTATCGATTGTGCATTATTTTAATAAAATTCATATATTTTTTTAAAAATATTCATAAAATATTTAGGAAAGGGGGCTTGTATTTTTTTTACCTCTAAATTATCCTCATGACGCAGCCCCAGACTTATCTGCCTTACCTTGGTCTTACTTACCTGCCAAGTTGGGGTCAAGAAAAAACTGAAGCGAACAATGGGAGGTAAAAGTTATTTTCAGAATTGTAATTTTTGAATTAAGTGTTGAGATCGAAATTAATAAATTTTAAAATAAAATATAAATTAAAAAAATGCAAAAAAAATGAGACACAAACTTTAAAAAATGACTTTGTCACATTAAAAAAGGGGGCTTATGTTTTTTTTAAATTAATGTTTGTCCGCTTTACCTTGATCGTAGGTACTGTTAAGTTGGGGTTAGGAAGGAGTTGAGACGAAAAAAAGTGGCTTATGTTGTGAGGGTTATTTATAATTATTGATTGTGCATTATTTTAATAATAATTCATATTTTTTAAAAATTTTAACCTATTTAGAAGTAAGTTTATCTTTTTTTGAAAATTAAAAGCATCGCCTATGACATAGCCCAACTCTTGTCCGCCTTACCTTGGTCTGACTTACTGCCAAGTTGGGGTTAGAAAGGAGTTGAGTCGAAAAAATGGGTTATGTTGCGAGGGTTATTTATAATTATCGATTGTGCATTATTTTAATAACAATAAATACTCTTTTTTTTAATACTCATAAAATATTTAGGAAGGGGGCCTATTATTTATTTTTTTACCTTTAAATTATCTCTATGACTAAGCGCAAAACCCACCTACCTTACCTTGGTCTTACTTACTGCCTGGTTGGGGTTAAAAGGAGTTGGGGCAAAGGAGGGGACTTATGTTTTGAGGTGAAGGAAGGGGGCTAAAATTTATTTTGAGAATTGTGATTTTTATAATTTAGTGTTGAAATCAAAATTAATAATTTCTTAAATAAGATGTAAACTAAAAAAAAATGCAAAAAGAATGACACATTAAAAATGACTTTGGCCTATTAAAAATAGGGAATTATGTTTTTTTAAAAAAATTGGATGCATTCCCCATGATCCAGCTGAATGCTTGTCCATCTTACCTTGGTCTTACTGCAAAGTTGGGGTATGGAAAAAATTGAAGCGAAGGAAAGAGGTTTATATTGCAATGGTTATTTATAATTATCGATTGTGCATTATTTAAATAAAATTCATACCAATTTTTTAAATATTCAAAAAACATTTAGAAAGGGGGCTTGTATTTATTTTACCTCTAGAGTATCTCCGTGACTCAGCCCCAGGCTCATCTGCCTTACCTTGGTCTTACTTATTGCCAAGTTGGGGTCAATAAGAAACTAAGGCAAACGAAAGGAGCTAAAAGTTATTTTTAGAATTGTGATTTTTGAATTAAGTGTTGAGATCAAAAGTAATAGATTCTAAAATAAAATAGAAATTAAAAAAATACGAAAAAAATGAGACACGAACCTTAAAAAATGAATTTGTCGTATTAACGAAGGGGGCTTATGTTTTTTTAAAATTAATGTCTATTTGCCTTACCTTGGTCATTGGTATTGTCAAGTTGGGGTTAGGAAGGAGTTGAGGTGAAATAAAAGAGCTTATGTTGCGAGGATTATTTATAAATATTGATTGTGTATTATTTTAATAACAATTCATACTTTTTTAAAAAATATCCATAAAACATTTAGATATGGGGGTTGTGTTTTTTTTTTTACCTTCAGGGTATTCCCATGACTCAACCCAAGGTCCGTCTGTCTTACCTTGGTCTTAATTACTGCAAAGTCCGGGTAAAAAAGGAGTTGGGGCAAAGGAGGGGACTTATGTTTTGATGCGAAGGAGGGGGCTAAAATTTATTTTTAGAATTGTGATTTTTATAATTTAGTGTTGAAATAAAAATTAATAATTTATTAAATAAGACGTAAACTAAAAAGATGCATAAAAATTGAGACAAACCTTAAATAATGGTTTTGGCCTATTAAAAAGGGAGAATTATATTTTTTTTAAAATTGGATGTATTCCTCACGATCTAGCCAAATGCATGTCTGTCTTACCTTGGTCTTACTTACTGCCAAGTTGGGGTTTGGAAAGAATTGAGGCGAATGAAGGGGGTTTATGTTGCAATGGTTATTTATAATTATCGGTTGTGCATTATTTTAGTAAAATTCATAATTTTTTTTTAACTATTCATAAAACATTTAGGAAGGGGGTTTATATTTTTTTTTTACCTTTAGAACAAAGAGAACTAAAAAGTATTTTCAGAATTGTGATTTCTGAATTAAGTGTTAAGATCAAAATTAATAGGTTATGTTGGGGTTAGGAAGGAGTTGAGATGAAAGAAATGGGTTATGTTGCAAGGGTTATTTATAATTATCGATTGTACATTATTTTAATAACAATAAATACTTTTTTTATATATTCATAAAACATTTAGGAAGGGGGCTTATATTATTATTTTTACCTTTAAAGTAACTTCGTGACTCAATGCAAAACTCACCTACCTTACCTTGGTTTTACTTACTACCAAGTAGGGGTCAAAAAGGAGTTGGAGCAAAGGAGGGGACTTATGTTTTGAGGCGAAGGAAGGAGGCAAAACTTTATTTTCAGAATTGTGATTTTTAAAATTTAGTATTGAAATCAAAATTAATAATTTCTTAAATAAGACGTAAACCAAAAAAAATGCAAAAAAAATGAGACAAACCTTAAATAATGGTTTTGGCCTATTAAAAAAGGGAAATTATGTTTTTTAAATTGGATGCATTCTCCATGATCCAACCGAATGCCTATCCGTCTTACCTTGGTCTTACTTACTGCCAAGTTGGCGTCTGAAAAATATTGAGCCGAATGAAGGGGGTTTATGTTGCAATGGTTATTTATAATTATTGATTGTGCATTATTTTAGTAAAATTCATATTTTTTTAAAAAATATTCATAAAACATTTAAGAAGCAGACTTATATTTTTTTTTACCTTTAGAATATCTTCGTGACTCAGCTCAAGGCTCATCTGACTTACCTTGGTCTTACTTACTGTCAAGTTGGGATCAAGAAGAAACTGAGGCGAACAAAGGGAGCTGAAAGTTATTTTCAGAATTGTGATTTTTGAATTAAGTGTTGAGATGAACATTAATAAAATCTAAAATAAAATATAAATTAAAAAAATGCAAAAAAATGAGACACAAACCTTAAAAAATGACTTTGTCATATTAAGAAAGGGGGCTTATGTTTTTTTAAAATTAATGTATGTTTGCCTTACCTTGGTCTTAGGTATTGTGAAGTTGGGGTTAAGAAGGAGTTGAGGCGAAATAAAGGGGCTTATGTTGTGAGGGTTATTTATAATTATTGATTGTGCATTACTTTAATAACAATTCATACTTTTTTTTTAAATATTCATAAAACATTTAGATATGGGTTTTTTTTTTTTTTTATCTTCAGAGTATCCCCGTGACTCAGCCCAAGGTTCGTCTGCCTTACCTTGGTCTTATTTACTGCCAAGTTGGGGTCAACAAGAAGCTGAAGCGAAAGAAGGGGCTAAAATTTATTTTTCAAAATTGTGATTTTTAAATTTTGACCTATTAAGAAGTAACCTTATCTTTTTTTGAAAATTAGAAGCATTGCCTACGACATAGCCCAACTCCTGTTTGCCTTACCTTGGTCTGTCTTACTGTCAAGTTGGGGTCAAGAAGAAGTTGAGGTGAAAGAAAGGGGTTATGTTGCGAGGGTTATTTATAATTATCGATTGTGCATTATTTTAGTAACAATAAATACTATTTTTTTTAATATTCATAAAACATTTAGGAAGGGGGCTTATTTTTTTTTTACCTTTATAGTATCTTCGTGACTCAGCGCAAAACCCACCTACCTTAACTTCGTCTTACTTACTACCAAGTTGGGGTCAAAAAGGAGTTGGGGCAAAGGAGGGGACTTATGTTTTGAGGCGAAGGAAAGGGGCTAAAATTTATTTTCAGAATTGTGATTTTTAAAATTTAGTGTTGAAATCAAAATTAATAATTTCTTAAATAAGACATAAACTAAAAAAAAATGGAAAAAAAATGAGACAAACCTTAAATAATGGTTTTGACCTATTAAAAATGGGGAATTATGTTTTTTTAAAATTGGATGCATTCCCCACGATCCAGCCGAACGCTTGTCCATCTTACCTTGATCTTACTTACTCCCAAGTTGGGGTCTGGAAAGAATTGAGGTGAAGGAAAGGGGTTTATGTTGCAATGGTTATTTATAATTATCGATTATGCATTATTTTAATTAAATTCATATTTTTTTTTAAAATATTCATAAAAAATTTAGGAATGGGGCTTATATTTTATTTTTTACATCTAGAATATCCATGTGACTCAACCCAAGGTTTGTCTGCCTTACCTTGGTCTTACTTACTGCCAAGTCAACGTCAAGAAGAAGCTGAGGTGAAAGAAGGGGGTTAAAATTTATGGAGTTGAGGTGAAATAAAGGGGCTTATGTTGTGAGGGTTATTTATAATTATTGATTGTGCATTATTTTAGTATTAATTCATTTTTTTTAGAATATTCATAAAAAATTTAAAAATTGGGGTTTTTTTTTTTTTTTTCCAGAGTATCCCCATGACTCAGTCCAAGGCTCATCTACCTTACCTTGGTCTTACTTACTGCCAAGTTGGGGTCAAGAAGAAGCTAGAGCGAAGGAAGGGGGCTAAAATTTATTTTTCAGAATTGTGATTTTTAAATTTAGTGTTAAGATCAAAATTAATAAATTTCTTAAATAAAACAAGAACTAAAAAAAATGCAAAAAAATCGAGACACAAACCTTAAAAAATGATTTTGGCCTATTAAAAAGGAAGCTTATTTTTTCTTTTCAATTAGAAGCATTTCCCATGACATAGCCCAACACCTGTCTATCCTACCTTAGTTTGACTTACTACCAAGTTGGGGTTAAGAAGGAGTTGAGGCGAAGGATAGGGGCTTATGTTGCAAGGGTTATTTATAATTATCGATTGTGTATTATTTTAGTAACAATAAATACTTTTAAGAAGGGGGCTTATATTTTTTTTTTACCTTTAGAGTATCCCCGTGACTCAGCCCAAGGCTCGTCTATCTGACATTGGTTTTGACAACTATCAAGTTGGGGTTAAAAAGGAGATGGGGCAAAGGAAGGGGGCTTATGTTTTGAGGCAAAGGAAGGGGGCTAAAATTTATTTTTAGAATTGTGATTTTTAGAATTTAGTGTTGAAATCAAAATTAATAATTTCTTAAATAAGATGTAAACTAAAAAAATGCAAAGAAAACAAGACAAACCTTAAAAAATGGCTTTGGCCTATTGATCATTATTTAGGCTATTAGAAAACATGACCTGAACAAATAACCTTCCTATCAAGACAATCTATTTTTGGCCCGTAACAAATTTTATGCAAAGAATAAGCTATCCTAACCAATCACTCCACCCATGCCCTTTTATAATATTCGAATCATATTGGTGAACCACTAAACCGTAATCTTCTAGCTCATAGAAATTTAGTTGCTAAAAGGAAAAAAAATTAGAAATCATCACAAGAAACAGTGTCACATTGGGATGTTTAATTCACGTGGTGAGGGTGGTTATGGTTTGGGAAAATATAATCATCATTTGAAATCCAAGAATTAGTGGGCTAATTACAGAGGTGATAAGAGATTGTTTGCTCAAGTGGTGGGTCCTAGAAGCATGGAAACAACTAGGGCATCTGTTTCTTTGAAACCGGAGGGCACATTGGAGATTCTAAACTCGAAGGCTTATAGCTTTGGCAAGGACAAGATGAATGATGGTAATTTGACTATCTCTATTTCAGGTTTGGCAAAAGGTAAGGGGGTTGGTGGAGCCCCAGAGAAAGAGGTATGGGTTCTTGTTTCATGTTTTGATTTTAGCAGATCTTTTGTGGCAGAGAAAGCTTCTAGGGTATATTCTATTGCACTCTTGAGTGAGATATAATTTTTCTAAGTTGCATTCTAAATTGAGGAAACGTTGGTCTGCATTGGTTTATTTTCAGTTATTATTTGCAAATACCTTTATAATTGTTTTCAACTCCCCACATTTTAGGGATGAAGCTCTTACAAATCTGTTTCATTGGTTTGGCAATAATTTACTTATGATATTTGCTTGGAAGCCTTTTTTTGTCCCAGAATGGTTCAAATCTAAAAATATTCCGATTTGGTTTGGGCTGCCTAAATTTCCATTTGAATTCATGAATCTAGAAGTTTTGAAATCGATAGGAGATAATTTTGGGACATTTTTGACATCTAAATCTAATTTTGTGGAAGGGAAGGTTCTGGTAAAAATCAATGTGTTGGTTAACCCTACTTCTGTGTGCCTGAATTCGTGTACTATTAAGTCAAATGAGGGTATTTGGAGACAACCTATTGACAAGTTAGACAATGACCTTCTTCATAATCTGATTGTTGTGGATGCCCCTCTATTTTTGGATTTTCGTATTGATTCTAAGACTGTTACACAAGATAAGGGTGGTATTTATGTTCCTTTGAATCCTATTTCTGCTAAATCTTCTCCTCTCCATGTCTCTTTTAACTCTGATTATCAGCCAAGGGGGGGTCCTGATGGGAACAATGTAGGTCAGTTTATCCATAATGCTTCCTCTGATAAGGTGGATGTTGTTTTGAACAATTTAAATCAGGCAGGTTCAGAGGGGGCTAATATTTCTAATCCTGTTAGTCAGGGTCAGGGTGCTAATCGTTTGCATTTTGGTCATGAAAGACCTTCCTCCCCCCAAGTTCCCATTACTTTTAATTTTATACTGGGGGGTGGGCTAGATGCTAAGGTGGTTGAAAAGGATTATGTTTCTTTAGAAGGGCTGGATGTCCAGGTGAACATTAGAGATCAAAATGGGGTTGAAGGGGAAAATTTAACTGTTAAGCCTATTTCTTTAAGTCAAGATGATGCTCTCTTAATTCAAAAGGTTAAAGAATTAGCAAATAGTAAGTCTAATCTCGATAATGGCACATCTCAGGAGTTTCCAGTTATTTATCCAAATGAACATATTGTTCGGCAAGTTGAGAACCTGCTCAATAGTAATAAGGATCAGTTAGACGAGGAGGTTACAGATAGAGTTGTGTGTTCTATCGAGAATGATTTGAATTCAATTAATAAGAGCTTGCCTATTTCTCCTTCCTTTAACCCTTTCAAGGTTCTCAATAATGATGTTTCTCAGGATGTTTTAAATAAGGTGGAACCTCAAGGAATGGTGTCTTCTCCTCTGTTAACTTCAGGAAAAATGCCATCCTCTCCTATAGGTCCCCCTATTGCTCAAGAAGAGATGAAATTCCCTATCCCAATTGTTTCATCGGGTAGGGGTAGACCTCCAAAAACCCATAAAACTCAATTAGAAATTGATGCAGGTATTCAGTAAGTGTTGTTTGATTCTCTTGGGGTTAAGAAGGGTAAAACCTTGTCTTTGGATAAGGGGGAAAACATTGGGCATCTTTCAAGTTCCATTAAGAAGAAAAAGAAATGCTTAAATAGTCCTCCGGTTATTAGATCCATGGCTGTTAAGAGGAATTTACATAAATTTTTTGGGGAGAATACTTCTTCCCCTAAGGATGGAAAGAGGGGAGTTTCGACCTCCCCTCGAGGGCAATGAGGACTATTTCATGGAATGTTAGGGGCTTAAAAGCCCCTAACAAGAGACACTTGATCAGGTCTCAATTGGACTTGGTTAAGTGGGATATAGGTATGCTTCAAGAGACTAAGCTCTCTTTGGAGAATTCTGATTTTGTTTTCTCCTCTTGGAAGAAGTGGAAATTTTTTTCCTATCCGGCTTCTGGGGCTTCGGGGGGTTTGGCCTTGTTATGGAATGATTTTGTGGTATATGTAGAACTAATTGCTTCTACTCCTAATCGGATGCTATCATTAGTGTCTAATAAAACTTCTATGTTCAAATTTTGGCTTTTCAATATTTATGGCCCCTCGGGTGTTTTGGCTAAATGCAGTTTATGGCAAGAACTTATAAGGGTGTCATCCCCCCTAAGGGATCATTCTTTTATTATTCTTGGGGGGGACTTTAATGCAATTTTGGATTCGAGAGAAAAGACAGTGGGTATTTTCCCTAATAAGAAATCTATGGATGACTTTAGTGTTTTTATCTTTGATATGACTCTTTTTTACTATAAGCTGAATAATGGTCTTTTTACTTGGACAAATTTGAGGAAGGATTTCTCTCAAATTGCGGAGAGATTGGACATGTTTTTACTTTCTAACAATTGGTTTGATTCAGATATTGAGTTTTTTTCTTCTATCCTTCCAATCTCGGGGTCGGATCACTTTCTTGTTTCCCTCTCTATTATAGAAGATGGATCTTCTCATAATTTACCTTTTAATTTTGAACCCATCTTTCCTACCCCTACTTCAGAAGTGGTGGGGTGAGGCACCATTCTTAAGGGGTTCTAGAATGTTTCAGATTGTTAAGAAGCTCAGATTTTTAAAGAAAAAAATTAGGGAGTGGAATTATGTGCATTTTAAGAATATCTTTGAGGAAAAGCAAAGGATTTTGGATATGATTGAAGTCTTGAACAATCATGTGATCCAGCATGGAATGGTTCCTAGGGTGTTTGATGAAATTAAGTCTCTTAATGGTGAGTTAGAAGAAATTTTGGCGAGAGAGGAGGTATATTGGAGACAAAAATCTAGGGAGTTATGGTTATCTAATGGGGATAAAAATACAAACTTTTTCCATTCTTCCACTAAATTGAAAAGGGCCAGCAGTAGGATTACTTGTATTCAGGACTATCATGGGAATATTCTTTCTGATTCAGATGATATTGCTAGTGAAGTACTTAAGTTCTTTAAAAATTTACTTTCCTCAGAAAATAATGATGGTACTAATAATATTACATCTCATATTCCCTCTTTAATCTCTTTAGATGAGAACAAAATGTTAATGTCTCTTTTTTCATTAGAGGAGGTTAAGGGGGTTGTTTTTGCTATGAATCTGGATAAGGCACCTGGGCCTAATGGGTTCACTCCATTATTCTTCAAAAAATGTTGGGTATTTGTGGGACCGGATGTTTTTTTGGCTCTTGAGGAAGCAAGATGAAATAGGTCGGTTCTTAAGGAAATGAATACCACCTTCATAGTCATTATACCTAAGGAGGACCCTAGAACTTTTGTAGATTTTCATCCTATAGCTTTATGTAATACCCTTTACAAGATCTTCATGAAAGTGATTTCTATGAGATTGGCTAAACTTTTACCGAAAGTTATTTCTTTAAAGCAAGGGGGTTTTGTCCCAAAAAGGGAAACAATGGAGGGGACAATAGTTGCACATGAGGTTCTTCATTCAATATCAGTTCAAAAATGTCCTGCCATGATTCTAAAGTTAGATATGATGAAGGCATATTACAGGGTCGAATGGAATGCATTAAAAGTTGTGTTGTCTAGGCTGGGTTTCTCGATGGCTTGGATAAAATGGATCATGTCATGCATCTCCTCGGCTAGATTCTCGATTCTTGTTAATGGTTCTCCTTGCGGGTTTTTTCATTCTTTTAGGGGTTTGAGGCAAGGGGATCCCCTATCCCCTTTTTGTTTATATTACTAGCTGAAACCTTGAGTTGGGCAATTAGAGCAGTTAGATTGAGTGGTTTATGGAGGGGGATTAAAATTCATAATTTTGATAAGAGGATTTCTCATTGCCTTTTTGCTGATGACACCCTATTGCTTGGTAATGCATCTTTGAATGAGGCTAGAATTATTAATAAAGTGATCAATAATTATTCTTCATTTTCTAGTTAGAAGGTCAATAAGGATAAGTCAAAGATTTTCTTCTTAAATACTCATCCTTTGATTCAGGGTAGGCTTCAGAATTTTTGGAGTTTCCACCTTGGGGACCTCCCTTGTAGCTACCTTGGGGTCCCCTTTTTTGGGATAAAGTAATGCCAAGGATATCAAAGAAAATTCTGTTCTGGAACCACAAATGGCTTACTATGGCAGGGAAAATTGTTCTGATTAAGTATGTGTTGAATGCGGTGCCAATTTACTTAATGTCAATTCTCAAAGCTCCAAAGTCTATTCTTGTTAGTTTGAAGGATTCTCTAAGCCTTTCTTTGGAATAATAGTAAGGATGGGAAAAGTAGGATTCCCTTACTAGCCTGGAATAAATTTTTCCTTCCAAAAGAGCTTGGTGGGTCAGGGATTAGGAGCTTGGAGAATCAAAATATGGTCTTGGGGGCTAAGTTAGTTTGGAAATTGTATGATGAGCTAGATTCCCTCTGGGCTAAGATTATGTTTGCTAAGTATTTTAACAATGGCGCAAGAGAGAGTGTTTTTCGTGCTTCGAGTTTGCCCCATGGATCGGCTATTTGGAACTTTTTGGTTAGATGTAGAAGTGTCTTGTTACCTCACCTTTCTTAGGTTGTGCATAATGGTAGAAAAGTTAGATTTTGGGATGATGCTTGGAATGGCCATTGTCCTTTGGATTCCATTAGGGATTTGTCCCCATTGAAGTCAATCCTTTCTGTCAGGTGGGGAGTATTTTTGGCTGACAATTTTGATATTAAACAATGTGGTCATGTGAAGTTGGCTAAATGGAAATCAATTGATTATCTAAATGTTGACTTAAGTTTGAAAGAATAATTTTGTAATATCCTTAAGAACAGAGTTGTCATCTTTTCTGAGAGTGAAGATGAGCTTATTTGTACTAAGAGTGTTTCAGGCAAATACTCTGTGAAAGATGGGTATAATTCCCTTATGCCTGCTAAGGATTTGTCTTCTTGGCCCTATAAATTGTTTTGGCATTTGGCTTTCCTTCCTAAGGTGGGTGCATTTGCTTGGCTTCTTGTACAAGATAGGGTTCTTACAGGAATGAGATTGGACAGGATGGGGTTGACTGTTGTTTTCCCTTGTGTTTTGTGTAATAAGAATTTGGAATCTTCCTCCCACTTGTTCCTTCATTGTGATTTTGCTTTTGGGTGTTGGCAAAGGTTGTTTGAGAAACTAGGCCTATACTTTGTTATTAGATATGATATTCTCTCTCATTTTAGAGCTTAGCCTATCATGTTTTCTTCATCCTTTTATGCTTGTCTTTGGCTCATCTCTCCTTTGATTATCATTTGGAACATATGGTTACAGAGAAATAATAAGATTTTTAGAAAGGAATCATCTTCGTTCTCTGACATTTTATCCAAGATTAAGGCTTCTATCTCAGAGGTGGCTTTGTCATACATACATAAAAACTTGGAGAATTTGACATCCTTCTCTCATTGGGATGTTAGGATTACAAGGACCTAGAAATCTCTCTTTGCCATTCCTTCTCATGGGTCCATGGCAAAAAGTCTTATCATTGTTAATAAAAAGAGTTGCTGCTAGATGGGATCCTCCTCCTCTGGGACATTTCAAGCTTCATTTTGATGGAGCTTCAAGGGGCAATCCGGGGTTGGCTGGGGCTGGTATGGCTTATTTTGATCATAAGGCAATTTTGATAGTAGCTCAGTGTCATTCCCTTGGTTCCCAATCAAACAATTTTGCTGAGTGCCAAGCTTTGTCTCTAGGGATTGATTTGGCTATCTCTTTAGGGATTAAAAACCTATTAATTTAGGGGGATTCGATGGTCATTATTCAGAGTGTTTTGATCAATACGAGCAATTGTTGGCATTTTAAGTACATATTGGATCATATTTTGGAGAAGTTGTCATTCTTTGATACATTCTCGCTATCACATTGTTATAAAGAACTTAATAAGCTTGCAGATTTTTTGGCTAATGTTGCAATTGACTCCGATGCTCAATTTAAGAATGTGGAGGTAAGTGGCATTCCTCAAGATATTCTTCAAGGGTATTTGATCTAATCTAATGGTATTAAGGTATTTGATTATGTCTTTGTTGTCTACTTCCATTATCTCTTGAGGTATTCATGCTATCCTTTACTCCAATCAAATTTTATTTGCACAACATGTGTAGATGGGAGGATGATAGGCTCTATTATGTTTTTGTTGACATATGGTGTATTCTTAGCATTTGCTTTTGGATTAGATGATGGTGTACATATCCCATGAGGTAAGGTTAGCAGGTAATTGCATATTTTTGTCGAATGTTGCAAATTATTCTGGTGCTCAATTTAAAATTGTCGAGGTAAGGGTTATTCCTGAATGTTTCTGGGATGTCTTGTCTCTGATTAAATTGAAGGTTTTTAAGGTGTTTATTATTCTTTGCTCCTACTTGCATTATCTCTTGAGGAGGTAAAGTTGGCAGGGCATGTGCGTATGATTGAGGTGTATTTATGTCTTATGTCTTGGTACGACTGTATTCATTGGGGAGCATGATGTTTTTATGAGTTTGGTTTTGGGAGTAAGGACTAAAATGTTGATTTCTTAGCAAATCTTGCCATTGAAAGTAAAGCTCATTTCCGGTTGGTTGATTCATCTGAAATTCCTTCGACGGTTTGGGAAGGTGTTCAAAGTTCTTCATTTTTTGACTAATTGGTTGTCCGTCTTCCTTGATTGGTCAGGTTCATCTTCTTTTTCACTTTATGGATGACTTTGTATGTGCCTTATATCTGATGTAGAAACCATACTTCTATTTATCAGTCATATATAATTCCATTTATAGGGTGAGGACGTGGTTGTTCATGATATATTCAAGGGTGGTGACATGTGTGTTTGAATGTCTTTTGTTTTTCAGTCCTTCATAGGTTTGTGGCATGTGTGTAACTTTTTAAATGTGTTGTATGATCTTGGGTTATTATTATCTGTTAAAGATTGGGACTGCATCGTTGTTCGCCTTGGTGAGTTTTTGGATGGCAGATTTGGTATTATGTGATGATCATTGTTTGGTGGTGGCGTCCTCTCCTTCTTGATTTTCATTTATGTTTGTCAGTTTTCAAGGTTGTTAACCCGCGTGAAATGTTTAAATCATGGAAGTTTGCAATGGATTTTTTGCATATCTATTCTCATCATTATGGTAAGTTGATGGCGTTTTTTTCATTACTATTTTCATGTGTTATCTTGTTTTATTATGAGATAAGCAACATTTTACATTTTATGCTTCTGTGGTTTTTTCTGGAGTTTCTTCTTCCTGCAAATGTTGTCTTCTCTGGCCTCTGGGATATACAAAGTGGTTCTAGAAGCTGGGATATCGGAGGATGAGAATGTGGATAATTGTGACAAGCTTGGTAAGGTCTTCAATTTGTTTTCTCCTGCAGTGGCTTTTGAATTCTGCAAACTTCTGGGGTGTTGATGGCTGGAAATTTGCATTCATATTTCTTATGCTGAACTTTTGTCTCGGTTTGTTACAATCTGTTATGATATTTTACTTGATGATGATTTGGTCTGCCTTTTGGTTTCCACATTCATTTTTCTGATAGTATGTAATTGGGACTTGGTTTCTTCTGCATTGGCTGATTATCATTTTGATGTGTGGTCCTTTTATTATGGTGGGTTTCTTCCTTGCCATGAGCTCATGGTTAATGGTTGGTTTGGTCAATTATTGCATAAATTAAGAATGGGGTTAATATGTGACACCATGGAAGATACACGAGATTTTATGGATTTTCTTGTTGTATCTAGTTCCTTATCAGTATGTGGATAAAGCTTGGGTCATTTTTGAGGCCTTGCACTTGTTGATCACTTTGGGCTTTTTGTTCTCTACTCCTGCTCATTTGGCACTTCCACTCAGGGTTATTCCTCCTCCAGATTCAACCCATGACCCTCCGAAGGAGAGAACGAGTTCTTGGTTTTTGTATATCTGACTATTTTTTGGAGTTGGTGGTATGGTTTTTTGGATGCAGATTCGAAGGTTTTTGGTTGCTGTTATGCTAGAGTGTTTCTGGCAGTATCATTTCTTTGAGAAGGCTCTTTTTGGTTTCAATGTGGAATTGGCAGGATTTACTACATCACTAGTATCTCCTTGGTGGTCCTTTATTATATTTTGATGGAATTTTGTTAAGCCCTTTATTTGGCAGCAGACTGGTTTTTTTGTAAAATTCCTATCGGATCCTTGTATAATTTCAGAGGTAGGGGATTGGGTGATCATACTAGATAGTAACAAATGATGTAAGGGTAGTTTTTAGTTTTTATTTTCTAAGGCTACAATCGGAAGTTTTCTTGCGGGTTCTTTCCTACTGGTATGCCTTTTTTTTTTAACCCAATGTAAACATATTCATGAATAATATATAAGTTTTAGTGGCTTGTCCACTTTTATCAAAAAAAACAAAAAACAATGTAATTAGAAACAAATATAATAATAAATAAGTTTAGAAAACAAATATTCAATAAAATAAAAAATATATATTAGAATAGCACTCATTTTGATCAATAAATAAAGTTTTTTATATCAAATACTAAGCAAACTATTGGTATCAGAGGTTGTCCCCTCAACAATAGATAGTGATATTCAATGAGAGTGGATTCATAAGGCAGCGTATCATGAAAGGAAGAATACGTATGTTTCAGAAGGAATGTTATATATTAGTAAACATGAGGTGGTAAAGGACAATAAACACTAGAATATTGACAAGGCAACAATGTAATCAAAACTAGTTAGATTTGACTTAGTTGATGAGGCAAATGATGATTGATACCCAACTAATAAATTATTAAAATGCATGATGGATATTGGAAGAGATGTGATCCCTCTCAAGCAACCATTCCATCGAGGGGTAGAGATATATTAGGATCCAACTCTCATTTGTCAATGGGGGGGAATGCTAGGAATAACACAAATCAGGATATATGGATAATAAACATCGATTACCTCGAAGAGGTACGATTTCTTCATGACAAGGTCAAGTATTAATCAGGTAACACACGCAAACACACCAAGAGGGACTAAGAGAAATGAAGGTTAATATCATAACTAAGAACGATCTGATTAATAAACCAATATATTCTCGAAGATGACATCTATAAGATGAAAATAATTATCAACTTGGTAAAATATAGATTAACATTGTAGTTGGCAGCATCAAACCAATCGATATGCCTTATCAAACCCAAAGACCAATCGTATGATTAATTATGAACATCAAATTTATATTTAATAAGTAAATATACTAATCAATAACAAGCGATACATGCAAAAGAATTCCCTCATTCATGGCCAAGGAAAGATAATAGATGCTTACATTAATTAACTAATCATTGGAGTCAGTTAGCTTTTCATATGGGATGTGATCTCATGTCGGGAGGGCAACTGTTCACATTCACATCTTTTCGCTTCTTATTTAAGAGACATCAATATCATTCTAATGGGGGAAGATAGAAGAGTTTATATATTTATTTTATTCAAATATGAATGCACCAGTATGACAATAGAAATACCAAATACTATATTGATGCTCAAAAGGACCCAATACTATATTGATGCTCCACATTAAAGGGTGAAACAAGTTGTGCAATGAGAGATTTATAAGCATATGGAAATCAATATATAATATAGGAGTAGATAGTGAGGAATTTTATGAAAGATTAATGAGGAGATTATAAGAGTTCTAGAGCAGTTTGTAAGAAGATGATAATCATTTTATGGGGGAGGTTTATGATCAGCATAATCAGGGAAAGTTATCAAGATAAGTTCCATCTTCTAAAATTATTCTTAGCATTATGATAGTAAAAATATCTTTAGAATCCACTAAATTATATATATGAATGTATTACAAATCTCATTTTAAGTTAGAATAGTTGATTCAGGACCAAATTAAGATAAATTCCAAAAGGGTACATTACAATTTTGCATGCATTTAGGGATTCATTTTATGTCTACTCTGAGATCTTTCATGAGAATGAAGTCTTGTTGTGAGTAGGTTCTCATGCAAAGTCTCACATGTCTACTACAACATCAAAGATAAAAATCTCAAGATTTACAAAAGGGCAGTCATCTGATCTATGTAATGGGTCATGCATAAAGGAGAGCAGTCATAAAATGAAGGAGCAGTCAAAGGGTTACTTCAAAGAGTTTGAACGTGAAGTTAGCCTCTTCAATAAAGGAGTTAGCCTCTTCAATAAAGGAGTTTGCATGAAAAGGTTAAGAGAAGCCACGTGCCAACTACAAAGGACAATATCATGCAAAGGCTTAGCAAGCTCCAGGCAGGTTCTTCTTTTACATTCACACCCTCTTTGTTTTTCATGACAAAGATTAATTTTTGCATGTATATAGAGTATTTTACCCCTTTGTTTCTATGTTTTTAAAGCAAATCAGTCCAAAATCTATGATAAAGAATGAATGAAATTTCTTGAAGAGAGAATGAATGAAATTTCTTGAAGAGTAGTTCATATGTTTTAGATTATGGACTTGCACATTTGACAATCTAAACCCTTGAAGGAAAGAATGCTTGATAACTTGTATTAGATTGTCATAGGAATAGGGTAGGTTTGCTGATAACTTTTTTAAATAATGAGCAAATAACAATCCATCTTTTTTATTTCCAAGCCTCCACATACAAGCACATCAAGATCAAGGTGAAGACAGTCATATGAAGCTTCTACAAGATAAAGAGAGTCCAATCAAAGATATACACAGATAAATGACAGTCAAAGGCAACCATTAAAGATGGAAGGACAACCCATGGCAAGCAATGAGTCAACTTATTCAAAGACAATAATAGCACAACCCATTCTAGTCCACAAAGCACATATATCACCATAAAAAAGGCATCCTTTGAGCACACAATGGCACAACCCTACTCAAAACAAAGAGAGCAACACCTATATCAAAATAATGAAGAGTTGAACAATGTTCATTGTTGTTGCATTTTTAAACAAAGCATTAATAAGTAGTCAATATTGTGACAAAATGAGATGTGATCAAGGATGGATCATCTTCACAGTGAAATGATAAGGACACAGAGCAATATTTTGTCCCAAACATAACGAAGGATAATCATAGCAGTAATGTGATTTGTTATATACTTGAAGGCAACATGTATTATGAAAAATTGTAGTTGTTGAAGCAAATTTGTTGCAACAGTCTCTTCAAGATTTCACGAAGCACTAGCAGCACAAAAAACATAACATCCAAAAGAATCAAGTCAATAAATAAAGAGAAAGTTGCAACCCTCAAAGTCTGAAAAATCTCAAGCAAAGGATAAAAGGATCAAATTCAACGCATATATGGCTAACAAGTCAGTCCAAGGATATTAAATGAGCATGAATACTCATCCACAATGGTTATATGACATAGAGAGTTTTGTTGTAGACCTCGCACAATCACTATTAAAGAGAAAATACTGTGATAAAGTCATAAAGATAGTATGATAAGGTCAAAAGTGAATGACAAGGGTTGTGTGAGCAGCCTACATAGAGTGCATATGATACAACCCAATAAAGAAGTTTATCATAGTGGTATACAATGAGAAGCCCTAGATCATAATGAAAGATGAAAGGTAGAATTGATTTATTTTGTTTGAGTAGATTGGAGATTAAAATACCAAAGGTGACAGTGAATAAAGGTTGCAACAACATCAAGAATCACAAGGCCAATGCTAATCTTAATCAACATACACAAAGCAGAGACGATTCACAAAATAGAGATAGGTGTCAAATGACATGTATGCATTTATTTTTTACAAGAAAAGACAATAAAACTATCAAGTTGTAGTCCCTTTTAGTCTCTTTGAAATAAATAATAGATTCGAGAGAAAAATAGGGAAGGTCTTAATAGTAAATAGAGCAGTATATAAAAGTTGTGACAATGAATTTCTTCATGATTAAAGAGAAGACTTGAAACTGAATAAGCAATAACTATAAATACAAGAGTGAATTTGTCTCAGAAATATTAATGCTTAAGAGCCTAAGTATCAAGAATTCCCCATCAAAAGAGGTAAAGAGTAGTTTCATTCTCAAGGCATAAAGAGGCAGCCTTAGTCATAAAAATCCCCAAAAAGATAATTCTAAGAAGCAGAAGGTATAGTTCATGACAGTGATGATTGACAGACAACATAAAGGATTGAGTATAGGGTAATCATTGTGATATCAAGTTTGAAGTCATAGTTTAATGTATATGGTGTATATTAAAGAGGATGCATTGTAAAGATACTATTGTAGCATTTATGGTAGAACACAGTCAATCCTACTAGATATCATGGAGGCATGACATTAAATGTTCACCAAGGATCATAATTGCATACACATTCATAGAGATACATCATTGTCAAATAAACGAAGCATAGTATCAAAGCCTCAAAGTAACACCAAATCATTGAACAAAGGCAACTTCAAGGCCATGAAAGCCTTCTACAAAGGAATTACCAGACTTGTGAAAGTGTTTTAAGCATTTCCATGGACAAAGAACATAGATAGATGAGAAAAAAAATTTAGTCATAGATCATTGCAATCAATGCCTTGACAAGCCCTTTTAGTAGCAAGCAGGGTTACTTTCAATAATCATAGCAATCCCTAATGGTAGCCTATCCATCAAAAAGGCTCAAGTAAAGAATGTACAAAACACAATACTCGAAAAGCTCAGTCACAAGCTTTAAGGGGGTTATCAATTTCTAGCAAAAACATCTCTATCAAATCACAGTGTTTCTTCTACAAGACAAAAGAGCTGAATTCAAAAATGTGAGCAAACCTAACCTTAGATCTAAGGAATGCGGTAAAGATGATAGTCATTTCAAAGACAAAGCAGTGACATCAAGTCTAAATGATAATAGAGATAGCCAAATTTAGTCTAAAAGAACAAAGCAAACAATCATTGTCCTAGGATCTTTTCTAGAGCTATTGAAGGTCACAGAGCATTCAGAGGTTAGGGATGTTTTCTTTACAAAACTTTGGAGAAGTTCAATATTATGATGCAAATATAGAAGTGTTGTGATGTTTTCACACATCGCCCCATTGCAAATGGAGACCCCCCACTTTTTAGGCCCTTTCGGTCCTTTGGCTTTGTTTTTTGGGTCTTTTCGCAACAGTCTTGCTAGTCTCTCTACTTTGCAAGTGTTTAAGGGTCATATTGGTCAAGTCTACTTTTTGTTTGGGCGAGTTTGGTGAAGTCTAGGGCATGTTTTGTTTGTTTTTAAGGTTTCTTCCTTTTGTCCTATATTTTAGGGGTTTCAGTTAGGGTTTTGGGAAAACTGAACATACGACTGGAATCGGGACCTTTCAAGGAACCTCCCAGTACAATTTGAGCCAAAACGGAGCAACTTTCTATTTTTAGAAAGTTCCTATTTTTTAGGGATTTTACTGAGTCCCGAAATGTCATCATTTTGCCAAAAAAAAAAAACTTACTATTTTTAGTAAGTTTCTATTTATAGCAAGTCATTCTTGTGTCTTGTCTAGGGGTCTAACGCTAACACTTTAAAGGTTTCTATTTTTGGAAAGTTCGTTCTGACAGGACCATCCAGGCAAGGTGACAAAGATCAGGCATTTGCAACTATTTCTTATTCCAAAAAGTCAGAAAGCAGATAGAGAAAGCCAAAAGATGGTCAAGTGTTGGAAGCCGACTCCTGAAGTGGAAAGCTTGGGAAATTTCTCTACATCTAGGAAAATCATTCCAAATCCTTATGTGGTGGCCTGATCCGTAAGGGGCTCAAAATCCATCAAAATCAAGGAGGCATGGAGGATTCACAAATTCATTGAATCCTCCACCATTGCAAAATTCTGCCCAAGATGAAGGGCAGGCACCAAAACCAAGGGGGCATGGAGGATTCACAAATTCACTGAATCCTCCACCAGTAGAAAATTCCGCCCTACTCTCTAGTTGGGCGCCAAAATCAAGGAGGCATGGAGGATTCACAAATTCACTAAATCATCCACAAGTCAAAATTTCGCCCCAAGCCACAACTGGTTGCCAAAATGAAGAAGGCATGGAGGATTCACAAATTCATTGAATCCTCCACCAGTGCAAAATTCTGCCCTAGGGCAAGGACATGCACCAAAATCAAGGAGGCATGGAGGATTCACAAATTCATTGAATCCCCCACCAATGGAAAATTCTGCCCAAGATGAAGGATAGGTGCCAAAATGAAGAAGGCATGGAGGATTCACAAATTCACTGAATCCTTAACCAATGCAAAATTTTGCCCTACTCTCCAGCTCGAAGCCAAAATCAAGAAGTCATGGAGAATTCACAAAATTGATGAAATTCCCTCTCCAATAAAAAATCCACGCCTAGGATTGAAAATTCAGAAAATCTTCTAAGGTATAGAAAATCCAAGGGTCAAGGAGGAATGGAAAAGTGAAAATCCCCTTGAGAATTTTTTTTGAAATTTCCATTTTTTAGACACCAAATCTTATTAGAATCCAAAAGTTTTTGTAGATTTGGACTCGTGGGAGAATTCTCTCTACTAGACTCGAGTCCTAAATTTTAGGAAATTTCCTAAAAAATAGGAGATGTGAAAATTGGTCGAAAAGCTCCCTACAAACATGATGAATTCAAAGAGCACAAAAATTCCTTCCTCTGGGAAAAGAATTGCGCCTAAGAAGAAGAAATTCCAAGAAAGTGAAAAAATTGACTAAGTGATGGAAATTCATTCCTTTACAACAAAATTCTTGGAAAAGGTGAGAATTTTGCTAAGTGTTGGAAATTCCTTCCTTCACAACAAAATTCTTGGAAAATGTGAAAATTTGGCTAAGGCATGAAGAATTTCCTTCCTCAGGGGTAAGGAACAAATTTCTTTCCAAAGGAGAATTCCTTCACAACATGAAATCACACCCAAGGATGAATTGAAGATAAAATTTCTAAGGCAAGGAAGGAATCATGGATGTCGATGAACTAAACAAGAAATTTTCCCCCAGGGAAAAATTTGAAAAATCCATTCTCAGGCATCAAATCACACCCAAATTTCAAAAAATTTACAGATTTGGATTCGTAGGAGAATTCTCTTCCTCCTAGACTTGAAACCCTAATTTGTGCAAAATTCCTAAAAAATAGGAGATGGTGAAAATTCATGGAAACCCTTCTCCAAGCAAACAAAGTTGAAGAGACTTCAAGAAAATTCTTCCTAAATCAAATTTTCTCTCTCCAACAATTCTAGATGTGCAAGAGTGGATATATGATGGCGGGGTCCACTTGCATGGCGAGGATCTATTGAACATGTGGCAGTAGAGTGACGCATTCATTATCAAAATATTTGACCAAATGGCGACCCGGTCATTGCATGTTGAATTTATGGTAGATTCCTTCTGCATGGAGTCGTCACGTTCAGGAGATGATGGTGCATTTATGGCATCATGGGCAATTTTTGCATGAGGGTACATTCATTGCATATTGGGCACTTTTTAATTGAAATGGTTAATTAATGCTTTATGGGTGCCATTTTAAGTGGGATTGTAATTAATTGTATATGGGCTTTATGGGGTATTTACTGTTGATTCCCACCTTGTTGCATCTTGAGTGGAGAATCTTTTGGGAAAACCCTAATTAGGGTTTTGCATGTAGCTAGGGCTTGAAGCCTATATAAAGGGGTGACCCCCCTCATTTGTAAAAAGAGGGAGCCTTGTATGAAATTGTTGCGATAAGTTTTGAGATAATAACAGTGAAACATTGTTCTCTGATGGTGTCCGCTTAAGTTATTTTTTCAAAGCTTGCATGGTTTCACCTTCCTCACTTAGAGTAGAAGTAGTATAGTGCTTCGATTTCAATGGAGAATGTAATGGTGTTTGATGAATTTCCATGGTTCATACTTTTTGCATCTTGCTGATTGTAAGTTGTAGTGTAAAGTTAGGCTGAACCCCCTAAATTTGTGCTAACTTTGATTGTGGACGATCGTTTGGATTGCGTCATTTTTGGGTATTCAAATGTACTTTCTTGATTTGAAAATCCTCTAGCATCCCCAGAAGATTGCATTGGTTTTTATGGAGTTGTAGTTGATCTTGGCGAAGAAGAGCTTGGTTTATTTGGAATTTGTCCACCAGAGCACTATTCATTGTTATCACTACCCTTAGGAGTAGATTTAGATCATTCTAAACCATTTCTCCTTTACTTTCAGTTCATTTTAGTGCATTCAAAGCAGAAGCATCACAGATTCGCTATATTCGATGATGGAGTTCCAACAACAACAAAGAAGTGAAAGAATGATGCAAACGTAAGGCCCCTTGGATTACCAGCAAACACATCAGCCAATTGAGTCACGTCTGTAGCATAAAGGAACCTTGGAGTCGATTGTATGAACTTCTTACAATCTTAGCATGCAATCGTACTTTGATCAAGAGAGAGTGAAGTGACTATTAGACAACTTTATTCTATGTTCGACTCTTTCATAAAAAACACGTCAACAAGAAGCAAGGACCTCATGACTATGACTGCAAGAAAGAGCTAGGTGACAGAGGATAGAAGTTGATTTCATAGGGCACATGATAAAGACACCAATGAAGAGTTAATACAGTGACCATTCTTTATGAAGACAATGAAGGAATGGAGAAAGATGCAATCCATTCAAGGAATACCTAGCAAGGGGAGTACTATCAAGGGTAGACAACAACTTTGATAGACAGAAAGACGAGAGAGAAAAGTCAAAACTACTGAAAAGATTTAAGACAAGGCTTCTAGGGTATAGAGTAGCAATATTGTTATAACAGTCCCAAAAAAAGCCATTTCTCAGAGCAATCTTTTAGGGACAGTCATATCATCCTAGTTAATCTTTTTGCCAGCAATTAAAAGGTCTACAAGATAGTCCATAGCCTTATAATGAGTATAAAGACAATGATTTAAGAGTGTTGAGAGAAAAGAAGACTAAAGAAAACTCTAGGTTAAGTCAACAAGTCCTAGATCATTTATTAAATCAAGTATAATGCAACCACTTGATAGCATCGAACAATCAGTTCATGATTAGTTTTGGAGGCAAAGGTGGAGCTTTCATCTTAAGGCTTGAAAATGGGGATTTTGGAAGATAATGCAGTAGTTTGTCATCAGTTTAGGAGCCCACATGGATAATGCATGGGGTCGAGGAGACATTTGAGCCCACAAACTCTCAGTTTGCAACTATTATAGGCCTTTCTCTATCTCATTCTTCACCAAATTCGACCCAAGATTAATCAATCATGCAAGATAAAGATAGATGCAAGAAAGGACAATCAATTAGAGCTCACTCCCGAGAGGCACAAATAGTTCTTAATCAGCTTCTCTTCAGTTACTCTCAAGGCTTCTTTTATATTCTTTCCTAGTTCTTTCTTTCTCTCAGCTAGTATTGTAGCTTTTCTAGGGTCTTTCAAGATGAAGAACATTGTAACGCAGATTTTAGAAGCATTTTCAGATTTGTATCAACAATTCCTTCCAAATTCAATAAAAGAACAACAGTTTTCCTTCTTAATACTTCATGACATAGAGAGTTTTCTTGTAGACAAATATTATGGGCTAATTTCACAGATTTCTTTGTTGCAATTTCAAATATATTAAAAATTATTTTGAACGAGTGTTTAGAGAGTTTGAATGTAAATGATGTTTCCAGCATCACAAACTGTAAGATAAGTGTTTTTTTTTGCAAAATAAAAATAAACATGTTTGAATTTGTTATTGCTTGCTTAGATTATGATCAAGGCAATACTTGTTGCAGATTAGGCTCTCTCTCTCAATTTGATTTGTATCATAGTCAATATGAGAAATGTTTTTTTAAAGGGTTTTCAATTTGTTAGACAAAACAGATGTGTGTTGAACATCTTTTATAGATATAAGGGAAAGAATATTATAATGAAATAAATTATTACATAAATGATTTAATCTATCAATCTCAATTTTTATTGTAGTTCATTTATAATCAAAGCAACAAAATAAAGTAATGAAATGCATACAAATATTAAAGACCCCAAATCTATAAAATTACTCTTAAAAGTTCATCATAGAGGGGTATAAACAAAAAACACACACAACAAAGCATGGTGGTCACACAATTTGATCATGAAAAAAATCTAAACATCAAGCACATGTACATACCAGGTTTCATGTTTAATCATTCGCATCAACATCACCAAACACATCAACTTTAATGATAGCAACTTCCTTGTAATTATTACCATCCATGGAAAAACCCTAATAGTTTATTGTCAATCATAACTGTAGTACCCCTACCGTAATCGATTTCTAACCTTGGTTTAATCTTGATTAGATTATCTTAATATTATGTTATAGTCAGATGTTGAATTAACGCATGGCTGTTGATGTGATTTTCACACTAGTTGTATGCAAGTTATTCAGTGTTCCTATTTCGTGATATTAGTATCGGACTAATGCTTTCATTAAATTTTATATATGCATGCATGTATGACCCTTGGTTGCAGGAGATTTCAGGTACAACATCGCATGAGTGCGAGGTTCGTCTTCACCTGGATGTGCAGGTTTAAGTGTACCTCTTTTATCCTTAGAGTTGGATTAGGTGGTCGTAAGACCCTAGTTGACCTTCGTCGTGCTCAAGTGAGCATCGCCAGTCATCGTCGGTTATCCCTTTTTTGTTGGGTTTGCGAGTCGTCTGTTTGGTTGACCTTCTCGGTTTGCGTGCCTGGTGTGTTTGGTTAATTGATTAATTAGTCCTTAGTAATTATTGTGATTATTTATGCGTTTGTGCATTGAAGATTAATGGGCTAGACTAATCGGAATTTCGTTATGCGATTTTCGTTGATTTTGAATATTAAATGGTTTTTGTATATGCTGTTGAAAAAGAAAGTTTTATATTTTATTGCAATAGATTCAATTGTATTCTGTTGGATTATTAAATCAGAAAGGTTAAATCGTATTAATTGAGGAAATCGTTTTTGAATTAAAAAGCAAGTTAAATTGTTGCTATAGTTGAAAAGAATTAATTTTTGAGAGTTATTTTGAAATAAAAATTTTAAATTCCAAAAATAGAATTTTTGGTCAACTCTTCCTTATGACCCAAATTTGGGGAGATTTGGAGAGGATGGACATTTTTGGGAGAATATTTTGGTTGGAAAGATTTTTGGAGAGGGTTGGGAAGGAATGTTGTTGGATTTGACAGGTGGGCTCTCCCTCAGCTATACCAGGATTGCGTGTGAAGGTAGGATTCTGAATTTGTTATTGAAAAATCATTTTGATTGTCCATTATGAGTTTGGCTGGAAATTTTTTTATTGAGGTGTGTTATTCCTCATTGCTGTATGGTGTTTGAAAACCCCTTTTTGTGTTTGGAATGGATGAATTCCATCAAGAATCTTGATGCCAAAACTGATTTCGTTGAAAACGGATTTTATATTAAACCGAAATTTTTAAACAAATTGTGTTGTTGTTTCAAAAAAAAGGAGAATTTCGAACTGTGTTTTCAAAGGAAAAAGAAAATATTTATTTTTATGCCGAGCTGGGCGTCTGTGTTATTTTCGGACTGTGTGTGTGTTTTAAAAAAAAACAATATATTTTGAGGCGGGCTGTGCGTTGTTTTTAGCACTGTTTGGGTTGGGGTTCGGAGGGCGGGAAGCAGAGCTCCACCTGCTCCTCCTCCCCTTCCCCCCCGTTCGCTCCCCCCTTCTCCTCCTTTACCGCCCCGCAGTGGTTCGCGATGGTGCTTTGCCTGCTGCTCACGGCGGTGGCCGCAGGGGCCGCGGTGGCCGCAGGGCGCCGCGGCACCTGCGAGCACCACCGTGGGCACCGCTCATGCTCCCCTTGCCCTGCGGCTAGGGTTAGGGCACGGCCCGCCCTCGCCGCGTTTCCTTATGCATTTTCTTATGCGTTTTCAAACGCGTTTTCTTTTGTTGTAAATCGTAGTTTATAAAATGGTTTTTTTTGTTTTATGTATTTTTTTTCCCATTCAAAAAAAAAAATGCTTATAATATGTTGAATATTATTTTAATGTTAGTGTTAAAGAGTTCTTAATTATGATTAAAGATGGCATATCATGACAAATGTTAGTTTAATATTGATTAATCTTATAATGGAGTTTATAGGTTAATTGCTATTCAACTTCATTTCGTGATTCCTGCCCTCCTTCTAATTAAGTTCTAAAACTGTGAATTTTCGCAATTGAATATCATTGATTATATTCTGATTGATCTTGGATTAATGAATCTAGATCTTACCTTCTAGCTGATTAGAGCATTTGGCTAATTAAGGTAGTATTGTTTAAAAACAAAATAGTGAATAATGTGTTATTGGGAAATCGCTATAATACGATGGAATTACTATTGATGATGTTAAATGCTATTGTAGAACATATAAGTTGAGTAATTGAAAAGTAAGTGAAATATTTATCGTGGGTGTTTGAATTTAAACGATATGCCTTGGAAGTGATTATCTCCATTTAGATTCTCTTTCTACGTTTATATTTCCATGATCCGTATAATGCATTTGGGATTGAAATTATGAAACTGTAGAGGTCGGTTTTAGACCAGTATGCCTATGATGTTTTGTTGGAGATTAAATACCTTATTTTAGTTGATTAATGGTTGTCTGAGTTTTATTAATATGAATTGGTTAAAAACTCATTATGGCTTAATTTGCATGTTCAATGCTTTGAACCTTAGGAGTTAGAAAACCAAGAACAACTTATCCCTTGATGAGGTAGATAACTGTAAGCTGTTTTAGATCTTGTAGAAAACTTGATCGACTTGTAATGATTAAATCAATTTGAGGAAATATTGTCTTTTCTGATTATTGCCTTGCGAGTTTAATTTCTGTATTCGCCTTTAATTATGAAATGGCATGTTTTGCTTTGTTTAGTAGGACCCTGTCGTATGGCTTGACTTGGGGTACCTGTTTCAGTCCTCGGTTTCGAGTGGACTGTCATATTGTGATGTTGTCATAGTTGGTCATATCCTCTTTGTGTGAGTCGAATGATGATTCATGATTGACCTTAGTTTGTTAGGTCTCTAGTTAGAGTACCGTGAGTAAGTGTTCATCTTTGAGTCATGTTTGACCAGATGATTGTTCTCCTTCTTGAACTCCGTTCGTCTGACCATGTGTATTCCTTGGTTTGAGTTCGTCCGAGTATAGTCTAGTGTCGTATGGGAAAGTGGCTTTCGATTGGGGGCCGCACCCAAAGTGGCTGCTGGGTAACCCGTCGAAAGTGAGTCTAATAAGTGATAACCTAACAGTAGATTAGAATGTAATCTCTAATAAGATAATGTGCCTCACACATGGGATGAGTGCTATCATAGACTCGACATGCTGTGGGAAGGCCTGAAATGGAAAACCACCATCCTTGTCTTCACGAGAGGATGTGTGGGTCCACACTAGGCTTGGATGGGCCGAAAGCTCAGATTAGGTTGCCAGGGTGACCCAGTGTATGGGGCTGGGACCTATGAAGACTTGCCATGGTATCCATACCAGGTTGTGTGATGACACTTGTCCCTACATTCGCTAGTGTGTTGTCGTTTTGTCCTGTTAGGAGTACCTTTGTGAGTCGTCCTTTTTGTCTCTGCCCTTGTGAGTGTCAGTTTCATGATAGACCTTGGGTGGTGATGGCTCAGTTTTATGGATGCTCTCATGGACCTTTGTATTAGCTTGATTATGTTCAGCTGGATCCTGTTCTTTTCAAGGATCGTTTATGTATTGATCGACTGATACGGTCATTTGTATATTGTTTATGTATCGCCTTGATGGCTGGATTGTAATGGTGTAACCTCTTGTATTCTTAACTTTATTAATTATCAGAGGGGTCTTGCAGTTGAGCAGACCCGGAGATGTAGCCCTTTAGGGGTGAACTCCGAGATCATTATGGTGTTATGTGATGTATTCTCTTATGTTCCTTTATTCAGCTTTATCATGTATGATTAGCTTATGTTTAAAATGGTTAAGTGGATGAATGGAATTAACTATAAATGCTTATATTCAGTTCTTTCTTGAATGCCATGTTGATCAAATGTTTAAGTGGTTTAGATGAGATTTATCGTAGATGCTAGTATGCAATCGTCTTTTGAAATGCAATAGGTTGGAATATGGAAAGAATGTAACTTAGAGTAATGAATTATACTCAGTTGTTGTTAAGGAATTTAAATATGCTTGGAAAGATCTCTTATGTTATGATGAAATCCTAGTGTATTAGAATGTTAGATGTATGGTTTGTAATTTTAAATGAAAAGCTTGAATGAAGATTATAAATAGATCTTAATGATGAATCTTCGCTTGTGATTTATATTTCCCTCTTTTGAAAGAAATTATCCTGATTAAGAATTATCTCGTTATTAAGATAATCAGTTATTGGATTAATTGTATGAGATAAGTGAATTGTGAAATTTAAGTAATCTCGTTGGGAAACTCTTTAGGTGTTAGTTGATGTCTTCCACTATGTAATCTGAATCTTTGATATCTTGTTGCTTCTTATGTGTTGTGAGTTTTTAAAAAAAAAAAATTGCACTCTATTCTTGTGTTATGGCTTTTTCCCTTCGAGGTTTCCTGGCGGGGCATTACAATAACAATTTGACAAAAAAATACTTAAAATAAAATAAAATAAATACAAAAAATACATGCAAAAGAAAAAATTCAACACCCTAAGTTTTTAAGTAAGGAAAAAGAAAAGAGCAAAAGGAAAAACCTAAGTTGATGATGCAGCTCAGTAATCCTCTATTGTCAATGGCCTGTGAGAAGTGCTAATACCAGCATGAGAAATGGGCCCACCCATGAATCCAATGTCAGTGCCATGAATGGCTGAAACATAAATATGAGTCAATCTATAAGAAATTAAAACAAATCAAAATATTTATTCTCAAGAAAAATAAAACACAATGTGAAAGCTTAAAGAATAAGAGAAAAATATCCTTTGAAGTGGTCAAATCTAAATCTTATTATCTATAAATTTATACTAATTTTATCAAAACATTAAATTACATCCTAGATCTAACATGTGATGCTCATTATTATCATCGTAATGGCATAGAGAGTAAGCCATATCAAAAGCAACAAAGATAATAATAGTAAAGATGAATAAACCAAGGCTAACAGCTTCAAAGGTAGATGGCTATTTTATATTATTATTATTATCATAATATAATCAATTGTCTATATATAAACAATCTATGATTCCTATTTGTTCAGATGTTCAAACAAGGAAACCAATCCATTAGTTATTTGAGTAAAGATAACCTATAATAAGATATGTGATTCCTATTCATTCTAGCAGGGTAAATTGTCTATTATTTTTTATAGTAAAGATAATCTATAAGAAGATCTGTGATTCCTATTCATTCTGATTGGACAAACAATCCAATTTATTTTTATATAACAAAAAAATTTCTTAGTGTTTCTTGTCAAAGTTACGGGCCTTTATCCCCAAGTACCATTTGCAAGCCACTTCGAACTCCCCAACGTCTATCAATTCCTCAATACATTTTTTTGGCCCTTAACCTTGATACCATGTTTAAGTTATGCTTAACAACTCTTCCTCGAGTGTCCTTCCTTTGTCAAACTTTCCTCATTCAATAGTTGTTTCTTGGCATGTTGTCATCCTTATTAATCTAAAGGCTTGCATACCTTAAGAGGGAAGAGTTAATCCTCAACCCTGATCCTCAATTCCCTAATTTCAAATATTGACTACATAACAGCTCACCGTAATGGCCCAGAATGCCACACGCATGCCAAATAATCTACTAACACCTTGGAAGGTACGATCAAATATCAAATATCTTTCACTACTTGTGGATTATTAGTTCCAACCATGCATGGAATTATAGCGGAGGGGCAAAGTCCTTAAATAGTGATTAAACTGAGCATGAATAGCCAATCAGGATTTAGTATTTCGCAAGATTTATTTTTTGATGCTAGTTGCCTTAGTAAAGTTGCATATTTGTTAAGGCCAGTATTAGTTTAAAAAATTTTGGCACTATTATTTTCCTCTGTTTCGGTTGCAGAATGCCAGGAAAGGTTTTTAGACTTTCAATTGGAAAGAACACGTATTTCTTTAGGTTGCAAAATGGCAAGAAAGCTTTTTAGACTTTCGATTGTAGATTTTTTAAGATTAAAGCTATTCATCAATTTTTTAGCTTCTTCAAGAATGCAACAGTTTCAAGGGTACAATTTCAAGGCTTCAAAAAAAGAGAGGACACAGACACATAGAGGACAGTTGGCTATTAAAACAATAGTGTCTGGCAATTGGTGATTAGAATATTATGTGTTGCATGCAAGTGAGGCTTTAAAAAAAATATTAGTTTCATGTGCAAACACATTCCTTTTATAGGAATTCAAAACCCAAAGGTTTATCTTTGCCTCCTGGACCTTAAGAATTGGATTTTAAGTTGTTTGTTTGCAATCACCATTCCTTACACTACCTTCATCCTTCCAATCTGTCGGACAAAGCAACGAGCGATCCAATATTCAACATGGTAAGGGATCATTAGTGGTAAGGCTTGCGCCTCACAATACAAGCACTAAAATATACCAAATCTCAAGACAAAGTATCCCATAAAAATGTCAAATAGATCTCCTTTTACAAAGCTACATTTGTGGTACAACATGTGAGTGGTAAAACTAACGTGGTGGCTTATGCTTCAAGTATGAGTTGTCACCTACTTGTCTCAATAAGTAATTAGATTGTTGGGTTTGAGATGGTTTTGATGTAGATGTAGCTTGTTATCCTTGCCCATCAAAGCTAATTATGTATAGGCAACACTAGAGTCTTCTATAATCTATGTTTGTTCTTTCCTTGTACCCAAATCCTACATAGTTAGGCCTTTCCTCAAGAAAAATGGGATTAAGCTTTCCTTTCCCATCCTTGCCAAGATTTTTCCTAATATTTGCAACAATTACCAAAGATCTCACTCAATAAATTCTTGGAAGAAATTAGGTGATAAAATGACTAGCTAGCATGTCACTATCATGATTTGTGAATCCTTGGTAGGCTCTTCATGAGTGTCGTTATCACTTCTGCTTTGTTAGTTTCATCCCTTTTTCCAAACCCTAATGATTTGGGCAATTCTTCCTGCCTTTTTCATTTTCCTAGAATTCCAACAAGGAAATTGCACACTCAAACACAATTTTCATTTGTTGTGCTTCGTACACAACTGTTAGTAGAGCTTTAAAAATCTCTCTGTGCAAACCAACCGACATGTTTGCGATTGATGGTTTTTCCTCTACTAAACGATTTCGATGAGCTCTATGACTATGAAAAGTTATTGACATTCTCCTATTAGACAATATGATGTGGTGAGCAATTAAATAAACTATGAGAATAACAATAATGATCACAACCACTAACAATTTATTGAGTAAAGCTTCAAATTGAGCTTACACCGGAATTGGCAATGGATTCAACTCTTTGATCAACTTTTTCTATATTCAAGATGAAGTTTTTTATTTTTTAGTGTTTTTTGTTTAATTACAAATTAAATGCTAGTTACTTGTACTTTTCATCAATTAACAAAGTTTTATGTCATTGGTTCATAGTTGTACTCTATAAATAATTCTAGATTTAGATGTATGTCCTAGTTCATATTTACAATTCTAAGCAATTTCAGAAAAACTTAGTTCATTTCTTAATTTAAATTTAGGTGATCTAGACATAAAAGCCTTTTTCCAGATCCAAATTTCTTCTTCCCCAACATAGTAGGGTTTACAAACTTCCTTACTCTATTTTGTAGACTCTAAAAAACTTATGTTCAATAGTGTATGTAGTGGTATAAAATGTGCTTTGGTTATAATACAAAAAGATCTCACATCATGTGCCTCAAATCTTTATACAACATATATGTCTTTGATTCTAGTTTATGTTTCTCTTCTAGATTAAGTCTAAGTTGGAGATGATATTGAAAAACCTAAATAAGGTGCTCTACCTTAAGCTTTTCCTCATGCACTAGTATCTTGTAGTTGTTATTTGGGAAAGTTCTCCTTCCTCTATATGTTAAAGAAATGAGACTTCAAATTGATTTTACTACAATTTACTTCATGTTGTCTTAGAGTTCTCTACTAATTTTTCTCAATCTTTTCTATTTGAACCTTTTTTTCTCCTAAATACATATGCACAAGTGATTTGAAATTTGAATATGCTACATTTGATCTATCCTATCTTACCTATTTCCATCAAATAAGCACCCTGCTATGTAGATAAGCGGATCAAGCATTGTGTGAGAAAAAAATAAAATGGATATCACAAACATAAACAGTAAGCTTCAAGCTTAAAACCAAAATTAAATATAGGATAGGGATGGATATCTACTTTAAAGTTAACCACCATGACTACTCTTTATTTGGCCTTATAATTCCACTATTTGTGGGTTTTTATCAAAACCAAAGAACTCCTAAATTTTCAAGCTTGTGGATATTGTAGTTCAGTTATGGGTACCAATACTAGAACAGTATCAGTACAGTTATGGGATCCTTCTTGACAATACCCAGTAATGTAGCTTTTGATTATTTCTTATTTGTCCCTGTCAATAAAATGAAATAGCTTTATTAAAGTAAATGTAATACTTGCATTTAATGGGCTTCCTAACATGAAGTTAAATCTATCATTTACCTTGAAGGGGAAGGAAGATGTTATTAAAATTTTGCAAAGAATAAAATGTACAATAATAAGTTCATAAGCACCTTAAAAAATGACGATTAAGAATATATATAGCAAGAGAATGTGGTGAAATGAAATAGACTTCCAATTGCAAGAGTCTCGAGAGTCATAAATCAAATATAATTTCAATGTTTGTTTTACGATGGCAGACAAGGTAATAAATGTGGTTGTACCAAAATATCCAAGGTAATGTGAGGGTTATCAAGGTTTTAATTAGTTTGGGTGAAGATGCAATACTCTTTGTTTCTTATTTTCAATAAGCTTTACATTAAAATCACTTTTTGCAGTAGTATGATATAATCTAGTTTGTGAACATTTTGAAGCAATTCTATGATCTTATGAATCAAATGAATTGTCCAATGTTTATCTTTACCTTATGGGGATATTTCTTTTTAATCTAGTCTATTACATCACTGTTCAATGCTTTTGCTTTGAAGAAACTAAAAAGGCTAACTATTAATTTTTGGACAATGTAGTCCCTGGTTGAAGTGTTATGTCATGTTTAATGTTTTGATATGCATCTGCTCATAATGTAATAAAATTCTCGCATGTTGATCTACATTGGTGGCTATTATTGCATTCTTGCCAAGAAAACATAAGGGAACTATTGGGTCACTTGATTACAGTAAGGAAGAAAGGAGTGCTCTTGCCATTAAGTCCCGGATTCATCCATCAAAGTTTGGGAACTCAGACTGATAGAAACTAATGAGGTTTGTTTTAATGCAGTTTTCAAATTTTACGTTTGGACTTAGTAACATTTTTTGGGAATTCATGTTTATGATTTTGCATATATTGTAACACACCTTCCAGTTCTTTAGTTTAATGGCTTAAACTATTTTCATTCATTATAGATTCATGAATATATGTTGAAGAAGGCGACTCTTGCACCTGAACTTAGTCCTATGACTAACAACCAAAATGCCTCACAACCTGTAATAGCTGAGGTTGAAGACCAGGCAAATGCAATTACCGTGACATCTATAAATGCTCTCTCCTCCAAAGTCTTTCCCAGTAGACAAGTTCCCTCTCCTGCAAATTTTTCAGCATAGTACCTTATGATAGCCCTTGAGTCTGCACATACCCAGTTCATAGAAACTCAGATCCACACCACCCAAAATCAGATCAGATCTATATGCATACAATGATTATATCAATGATAGAAATACTAACCATTAAATTTTGAACACATACAATAAATGTATCACAGGAAAGTAACTATGTAAGATACCCGCATAAGTTTTGAATACAAACTTTAAACATATCACATGGAAGATGATAATCTACGTAAGCCAAATCATGTCTATGATTAAAAATTAATATATCAAATTGAAAGAAATAGTCTAGAATTTAGACTACCCATATAGTGCTTTAACATATCTAAAATTGACATCATTACCAAACAGCATGAGACTTCCATCCTGGACAACCGGAACTTTTCCAAAAGGCTGCATAATATATCATACATATAAAAGTTACTAACAAAATAACTCAATAAATCGGCTATTTTAAAACCATGAACCCAAAAGAAATTATAAGGATGGTACCCTACTTGTAAGGCCAGGAACTCTGGTTTTTTCTGCTCCCGTTTATTTATATCAATAGACAAAGTTTCGGACTCAATATCTTTCTCTATCAAGCATGCGAGAACCCTTCTGCTGCAGGAGGCATAGCTACATCCAAACAGCTTTACAACCATCTTTAATCCAATGAGAATTATCCTTTTTTTGTGACTGGGAAGAAGAAAATGCTTTTTAAAGGAGAGAGATACAGAGAATGGATGAATTGGTCTTCATCGATGTCTACACTAAATTGGCTGAACCACTTCAAGAGGTAGAGAGAATCGATGAATTGATCTTCATAAATACCTCTATCCCCCGCAATCTTTCATTTTACAATAATAATAGTCATTTTTCTTTATTTTGTATTAACTTTCCATCTGATGTTATGACGTTCTCGAAAGCTCTAATTTGTGCAGAGTTGTATTACAATTTGCCAATATTTAAAATTCGATAATAATAAAATACAATAATACTACCAATCCCATGCGACTATAATAAAAAAAATGTCCTTAGGACGAACAGCTTACAAACATGTTTGCAAACGTGTATTAAGAGATATAACAGAAATTAGTCAGATTGATTTTTATTCTTACAAATGTATTCTTGTATTTATATCAATGAATGGGATGAACAGATTAATTTTTATTCTTACAAATGTATTCTTAGATTTCTATCAATCAATGGGATGAACAGATTAGATACATTTATTGAGATATAAAAGAAATCAGTTAAATTGATTTGTATTCTTACATATGTATTCTTATATTTTTATCAATTAATTAATTTTTTCAAGTTTATTATAATTTAATAATCTAAAAATTATGTAGGTACTTCACTTTAGTAAAAGATTTCATGCAAAGCCACAACTTAAATAACATGACATTGATATGATTGGAGAGTTGAGTTACTATATTTGGTTTTCACCAAGCTTACCATGGCAAATAAATTTTAAATTATCAACTCTAAGTTATTCATATATATAAGAAAGTATCAATTTTTATTTAACTATAGATCTCTTTTCTTCTTTTGTTCACACAAGGAATAAAAATTTATTAATCACAAGAAAAATACAAAACAAAAATAGTCAACAGCTCAACAAAGAACAACCAATTGATTAGCCTAATGTTCCACAACTAATTGATCGAAAAAGGGAGATAAATCCAAAGGAAAATCTCCTCTATCCACAACATCCCAGCCATAAAATCATTTAGATACCCATTTGGCCAAACAAGTTGCAACTGAATTCCATTCTCAAGGAATGTGAGAAAATGCAACAAAGTGAAACGAGCTACTTAGGCTAAGAATCTTCCAAATAACTACAACTAAATGCCACTTACTAGCATCCAATTGTTGCTCATTCAAAATATTCACCACCATTTCTGCATTAGATTCACAAATAGTTTGTGTCCATCCAAGAGAACATCCTCTCTCCATAGCATACGAAATGGCAAGAGCCTCCATGAATTTATTTATGTAAAACCTTTATATATGTAAAAGGAAAAACTGAGCTTCAATAATGCTATCTCTATCAATACCTCCAACACCAGCATGCACAAGATTCCCCATAGAATATTTTCAATATTGATTTTCATAACTCCTTGAGGAGGACAAATCCATCATCCCACATGATTAATCTTTTGATTTGGTTGTCTACATTCACACTAGTAGACATAACAATCCGTTGAGTAGAGAAACTCAACCTTGTAGAAATACCCACATCACTAGGATCCACTGCACTAGAAAGATCATACTTAGCTAAAATAGTCTCTTGAAGTGTTCAAACAATTTTCCACCATAATTGTTGGACAACCAACGTCACGTCATGAAAGATCCTACAATTCCTTTCCTAGTTCATAATTAAAATTCCGAGCAATTTCAGAAAAACTTAGTTCATTTCTTAATTTAAATTTAGGTGATCTCGATATAAAAGCCTTTTTCCAAATCCAAATTTCTTCTTCCCTGGCAAAGTAGGGTTTACAAGCTTCCTTACTCTATTTTGTAGACTAACAAACTTATGTTCAATAGTGTATGTAGTGGTATAAAATGTGATTTGGTTATAATACAAAAAGATGTTAGATCATGTGCCTCAAATCTTTAGAAGACATATTTGTCTTTGATTCTGGTTTATGTTTCTCTTATAGAATAATTTATGTTTCTCTTCTAGATTAACTCTGAGTTGCAGATGATATTGAAGCATGACAACCTAATTAAGGTGCTCTACCTTAAGTTTTCCTCATGCACTAGTATCTTGTAGCTGTTATTTAGGAAAGTTCTCCTTCCTCTATATGTTAAAGAAATGAGACTTCAAATTGATTTTATTACAATTTACTTCATGTTGTCTTAGAGTTCTCTACTAATTTTCCTCAATATTTTCTATTTGAACCTTTTTTTCTCTTGAAGACGTGCACAAGTGATTTGAAATTTGAATATGCTACATTTAATCTATCCTATCTTGCCTATTTCCATCGAATAAGCACCCTGCTATGTAGATAAGCGGATCAAGAACAATGTGAGAAAAAATTAAAATTGATATCACAAACATAAATAATAAGCTTCAAGCTTAAAACCAACATTAAATATAGGATAGGGATGGATATCTACTTTAAAGTTAACCACCATGACTACTCTTTATTTGGCCTTATAAGTTCACTATTTGTGGGTTTTTATCGGAACCAAATAACTCCTAAATTTTCAAGCTTGTGGATATTGTAGTTTAGTTTAAGAGAAATTAACACACACAAAAGATAATGTTGTACAATCTAAAGGTCTATCAAATACCTATACATTGAGATCAAGTGATTATTGTTAATATCATAATTTTAAAAACTTAATCTGCCCTTTCAAGAGCAGGTGCACACTATTATTATATTAATGTCTGTTATAACCAGAGTAATACTGCTAATTCTTAGACAAACTTATACGAATTCTATTCTACTTGTTTGTATTTTTTTTAGTTTCTATATGTTCATTATGTTAAAAAGAACAGATCTATATGACAGTATGATGAACACTACAAGCAACCCTATTTTAATTTAGCCCGTTTCATGAAGATAAAGTGATAAACAATAAATTAGAACAATAGTAAAAAATCCAGTTACAAGAGACTTACAAATGACCAGATTTGTATCTATATTTACGAAGATTTAAAAATCATATTTCATTAAAATATTTAGGCTAACACTTAGTTTGTTAGTCCCTGCCTTTAGGCGGAGACTTATGTTTTCGCATAGCTATCCTACAATTAGTTTCTACTTGGGAAATAGTGCTAGTGTTTTTAACCTATGGTTTGTTGTGACGTTTTCACACATCGCCCCATTGCAAATGCGGAAACCTACTTTTCGCTTTTTAGGATTAGTCTTCTTAGCTTAGTTCTAGGTTAGTGTTGAGTCTTTCGCTATGAACCTTTGCATTGAAGAGGTATAGTGGGTCAAGAGGTCAGAAGTTGATCAAGTTTGTCTCTTTAAGATGAACCGAGGTTCGACACTTCCTTTGCCCAGTCAAGGTTTTATCACTTCCACTTCTCCCAGCACTGTCCATGGGTGCCCAAACCCGATCAATCTCCTACCACTACACCCCTTAACCTCCATCCCATCCTAAACCTCCCTTCACTTAACTTAAACCTACCCTTTCCATCTTACACCCTAAACTCCCTTCACTAACTTCCTTTCCACCTTACCCCTACCCCTATTCTATCCTAACATCCCCCTACCCCTCATACCTTCTAACTCACACTCCCTTTAACCTACCATCCACACTACCTACCCCTTTACCCCTTTATTCCCCTAAAATCACCTATTCTAACGCACATCCCATAAGTCTTATTTCCTTTATTTCCCTTAGCTTACCTCTACCACACACCTATTAACCTACCCTTTCCACCCTACCATCTACCCTTTTCCTTTAACTAACACACTGCTTCCCAAACCCTTCCTTATCATCTTCTACCCTCAATTACCCCTTATACCTCCCACATCCTAAACCTCCCTACCCCTCCTCCGTAGCAGCTTCCCTTACCACTTCCCTCACATTCCTCTCATCACCTTTTTGGACCCCACACACTCTAAAATGGGGAATTAAATAAGTCTTTTAAGGACTCTCTTGCTGGGCCCCACAAAATCAGAGATGGAAATTTTAAAAATTTTCACATGTCTTTACCACATCATTGTTGGGACCCACCAACCACTGGCTGAAAATGTAAATTCTTTTTTTTCGGGTCTTTGGCATTGCATGGCCCCACCGGAATTTTGGAGTGAAGAAAAAGTTTCTTAAGGCATATTTAAAAGGTAAAACAAAGAGCATCCACCTCACCATCCCCAGCACATGCCTAAGCCCCTTCAATCCACGTTAAACCATGAGGCAAGGTGTGGCAATAAAAGGATAAAGAGCTGGCCTTTGAGTGCAGATGTGTCACTTTGATAGAGATAGAGCAAGAAAGACCCTAATATCCAACTATAAGGGAGACATATCCATCAGCAAATTATATCATTGAATAGCCCAGACTCTTCCAAAAAGCAGCATATTCATATTCCACAGCAGAATCTCTTCAATTATAGTGAATTTATTGAATGATATTATCCTCCTCTTGATCAGATTTAGTGAAGAATCACAAAAAATCAGAGGTAAGGGATATGATTTGACTGATGCAGGGTTAAAAATCGGGTCTGATTAGAAGCAGAAGCGCTCAATTCATTCAAAGTAGATCTCTTTTATTCATATAGAAAGAGGACAGATAAGGATAATATGTACTTTATAATGTTTGATATCTTATTGTTTGTCTTGCAGGTAAAAGCAAAAGGGCAGGAATTTCATTGTATCGTCAGATATGGATCAACAATAGCAAGTTTGAGCAAAGATCAGACATTAATGAGAATTTCCAAGTTCTGATTTGATGTTTAGCTAGGATAAGGAGAATAGGTTATTCATTTCAAACATCAAATAGTGCAGATTGAGAGACAACTCCAACAATAGAACAAATGGATGCTCAAAATCAGACATACAAGCAGTCAATCAGACCCAAGATGACAAGTATATAATTTAACCAATCCAAGTTATGGTTTGCAAAGGCGTGTGTTCAAAAACTGATCAAGTTGAGAAGTGCAAAGGATGTTATTCTGATCACTAAATACAAACAAGAGCAACCTAACTGAATTTCATTAGATTTAGGTCCTTGGCATTAAGATCCAAGCGAAATTCCTCTTTGTGCATTCTCAAGGGTCAAGTGGATATGTCTTCTCATTCAAATGGTTCAAATGCTTAAGGTAGGATTCAATGAAGCAAAGGCAAGTGAAAAGATTGAATGAGGAATTTGGCATTTTGCTCCTGTACCTCTCAAAGGGACAGGAGCGATTTTCAGCCTAAGCCATGTACATTGCTCTCAAATCAGAGCGAATTCTTCCAAAGCCTCCCTCTTGCTTCCAATTTGGATCAAACTCATGCTCCGAAGCTTTGATGAAGGAGAAATTGACTTATTCATGTCTTTGAAAGTGAATTGAAATAAAGTTCAATAATGGAAAAGGAAGAATTTGAGCCAAATTGCTAAATTCACTCATGTACCTCTCAAAGGGATAGGAGTGAGTCACCTAAGAGACTACGTACCTTGCTAAGGTACTCTTTTGACCATTTCATACATCACCCTCTTTTGACCATTTCACACATCGCCCCATCGGGATGGGGACCCCCTCTTTTTCTTGAGTTTTACTTTCCCTTAGCTAGGTTTTTTCACTACTTGCTAGGTGTTTTGAGTGATTTAGTGGTTGCCCGAGCTGGGTAGATTAGGGTTTTTGTCAAAGAGCTCACCCTAGGGTTTCTTTCAAAGCTGAGTGTAGCTTGGATTTGGGAACTCATATGTTGTCTGCCTTGAACCCTAGGGTTATCTTAGAGGGGTTTTACCTTTCAGGAGATTGAAGATTGATAAATTGTGCAAAAGAGATAAAAGTCTCAAGTCAGGGTAGGACAGGATTGTTGGTTTTCATGTCAAAGTCTAGTCTTCTATCAAGTTAGAGTCGATTAGGTAGAGGCAGTAGCAAAGGGAAGATTCAAGAGGCGATTTCAGGAATTGTTGAGCAAATTGGTAACTATGTGGAAGGATATGCACCAAGGGTTGAGTCTAGGACAAAACACTTGTTTGGATGAAGAAATATGAGAGATGGAGTCAAAATCTGAGCCTAAGGGTGGATTTCGCTCCTGACCCTTCCAAAAGGTCCAAAGCGAAATTCTTGTATGACATATTTCTTCACAGAATCTTGAACTAAATGCTAATTTGATGAGAAAAATCACTTGGTCATGATTGAAGGAGGATTGAGAAGTTATGTCCAAAGCATGAAAAGAAGGAAGGAAGTGAGAAAGGTGCTCAAACTAGGAATTTCACTCCTGACCCTTCCAAAGGGTCCAGAGTGAAATTCACAGTTCCTCTATTTTGCTCCTTGTTATGGACAATTTGGTTCACTTCTAAGCATTATTGGAAAGAATTTGATGTGTTCTTACCTTTGAAAGGTGAATTGAGGCGATGGAGTAGTGAAAATCAACCCAAACTAGGAATTTCGCTCCTAACCCTTCCAAAGGGTCCAGGGCAAAATCCTCCATTTGACCTTCCTTTTTGCCTTGAGACCTAGGTTAGCCTTGTCTGGAGCTAGTTTTGATGGTAGATTGCCTTGATTGGGGTGGAAGGAAGTTGAATTATGTAATTTTCAGGAAGGATTGAATGAATGAAGTGCCAAATCAACCTGGAAAGAGGATTTCACTCCTGACCCTTCCAAAGGTTCCAGAGCGAAAATCCTTATAACTCTCATTTCCTTCCTTGTTTTGGATAGGCATTGGTTTCTAAGGCATGAAGTGAGGGTGGATTGGTATGTTCTTGGCTTGAAAGGTGGTTGGATACATTAAAAGATGAAAATTTTAACCTAAGACATGGATTTCGCTCTTGACCCTTCCAAAGGGTCTAGAGCGAAATCCACTTTTCCTCCACTTTGCTCTTTGATATGACCAGCTTTGTTGACTTCTGAGGTGTGATGGGAATGCTTTGATGCACATTTGTCTTTGAGAGGAGATTTGGGGTGATGAAGGAAGTGGGAGACCAACCAAGAGCATGGATTTCGCTCTTGACCCTTCCAAAGGGTCCAGAACGAAAATCCCTATAGACCTCAATTTCTTCCTTGTTCAGACCAAGTTCTTAGTTTCTAAGGCATGTTGGGAAGTGTTTGACATGTTTTTTTCCTTAGGGAGTGACTAAAGGTGGAGGAGATGAAGAATTTTAGCTTAAAACTTGAATTTCACTCCTGACCCTTCCAAAGGGTCCAGAGCGAAATTCTTGAAAACACCCATTTTCCCCTTAGATAAGGTCAAGACCTTAGTTCTTATGGTGTGGATGCAAGGAGAGTGATGCATTTTTTCCTTCTAGAGAATATTGGAATTGAAAAGATGAAATATCAAGCCTAGAACATGATTTTCGCTCTTGACCCTTCCAAAGTGTCCAGAGCAAAAATATCCATGGACCTCATTTTCTTCCTTGTTTGGCCAAGTTCTTAGTGTCCAAGGCATGTTGGAAGAAAGATGGACATGTTCTTGCCTTGGGGAATGATTGAAAGCAATAAAAGATGGAAATTTTGTCTTAGAGGGGGAAATTTCACACCTGACCCTTCGAAAGGGTCCAGGGCAAAATTTCACAAAACCACTCTTTTCTCTCAATTTTATGCTAAGTCAAGTATGGTGATGCAGAGCCCCAGGCAAGGTGTGGAATAGGTTCTTCTACCCAAACCTCCAACCAAGGACCCTACAACTTCAAATTGACTTCATGGGGTGTTCAAAACTTGGACATATAGGTTCCATATCATTTCCAACTTGTTTGCTTCTATGCAGGGTTCTATCCCCACATTGTTCCCTAATGGCTACAGGAGACTCACTAGACCAAATTGGTCCAACTATGGTTGGAACTATTCCCAATGCAAATGTGACTAAAAATGGTATGATTTGAAGATTTCAAGGTTAGAGAGACCTTATCCAAGCCTTGGATTGATTCCCTTAAGGTAATTTTGCAAAGTTGTTGTTTTAGAGGCTTACAAGCCCTTGTAGCCTTGCCAGACCAGAATTGTTGTTTTTATCCCAATCATGCTAAAGGAAACCTGGGGGTTAAAATGGATTTAGAACCATACCATGTAGTAATAACACATATCCCAAGGGTTCAGGCTGATCAATTATGCAAAGGACCTAACCCTACCTTGGCTAGTAGGCCTAATAGCCCCAATTAGGTCTATTTTACAAAGCAAGTACCCTTCCAAAGTGCTGCCCAAGAAAATAAATGGTACGTAACTCTCAAATACATGGAAAATATACAAACTACCAGGTTTCAGACCTTGGTGACACCCCAAACTCCAGATATGGAACCTTCTTGTATGCCTTCACTAGGTGGCCACATGGAGTTGCCCACCTTAGTGCATCAAACCCTTGCTCTTTTCCACTCCAAAACTGCAAAAGTATTTCAAAATATTAAATTAAATTCTTAAACCTTGCTTCTCCTCCAAGTCCATTGAGTGACTAAGAAGGATTAGCAAGTTTTCACCATTTTAATGCCAAAACCTACGGAACGCTGTCCTAACCCAGCAACTTGCAGTAAATTGCAGATATCTCCACTTCCAGAATGAATAAAGACCTTAGAATAGTCTCTTTTGAAATATGATTCACTCCTCTAACACATACCATAGTTTTTATGCTTCTATTAAGTCTGTACAGTGTGGTACAACGTTTATAGCAGCAAAATTGCAGGAAAATCATAGAATTTGTATTGCTTTTTGATGCCAAATCATTCCAAAATGACTCAACAACCCCCAAACGGTGGTTGGAATCATGATTTATATCCTTCCCATCAGTTATCAACTACTTTTTGAAATATGGGAACCATTTGGAAATAAGTTGCACTTTTTAACCAAAAATGGTTATTAGCAACTTTGACAATTTTTTACAATTTTGGCATATTTTAACCAAATTTGACACCTATTGAATCCAATGGTATTAGTGTCATTAAAACATGTCTTAAACATCCTAAGAACCTAAAAACACCTAAAATACTCAATTCAATACCCCTCGGCCCATATGCCTATGGTGGCTTATCATCCTACCAAATCCATGACATTGGGTAATAAGGTGGGGTTTATTACAAAAATCAATAAAAAAAACCTATCTTATTGCAAATATGGATGAATCACATCATTATTCGTTTAAAACTTCACGGTCTTTGTCATGATTGCCTTGGTCATGAGGTGTCCCTGCACCATACTCCCAGGGTGAATGAATCTCAAGTCCACTTGAGATGAGCTCTTGTAAGGTGGTGCCATATTGTTTGATCTGTTGTTCATCCAACCAAATGGCTTCAGACTCAGGTTTTCCCTTCCATGTGATCAAGTATTGCTTGTAGTCCTTCCTCCTTGTCTTCTTCACAACTTTAGTGTCCAACACTTTCTCAAGTTTTGGCGGTTCATGTTTAGGAAGATCTACATCTGCTGCATCTTCTACAATCTGTTGTGAGTTATCTACATTATAATCACCTTTGAAAGGAGTTAGATGACAAACATTAAATATAGGAGATATGCCAAGGTCTGGTGGTAATTGAATTTCATATGCATTGTTACCAAACTTCTTCAAGATGTGGCATGGTCCCACTTTCCTTTGCATGAGTTTAGTATGCTTGCCCTTAGGTAACCTTTCTTTCTTCAGATTTGCCCAAACCAAATCTCCAATCTGAAAATGTAACTCTCTCCTTTTCTGATCTGCATGGTCTTTATACTTGTATGATGACTTTTGAAGTTGCATCTTAACCTGCTCATGTACTTCTTTTATCGCTTCAGCAAATCTCTCTCCATCTGCACTTATATGATCAGACTGAGGAAGTTCTCTCAACTCCAACACTCCTCTTGGATGTAACCCATACACAATCTGAAAGGGTGACTTCCCTATGCTTGTATTTACTGTATCATTTTATGCAAACTCAGCTTGGGGTAATATTGAATCCCATTTTTCACCATGTTGTCTTGTAAGACATCTTAGCAAGTTTCCCAAGGATCTATTTACAACTTATGTCTGCCCATCCATTTGTGGATGATAGGCTGATGAAAAGGACAGATTGGTGCCTAGTTTCCTCCATAGAGTTCTCCAAAAATGACCTATAAACTTCACATCTCTATCTGACACAATATTGAGAGGTAACCCATGGATTCTTACCACCTCTTTGAAGAAGAGTGCTGCAATGTAAGAAGCATCATTTGTTGATTGTGTAATGTCCCCTTCTCATTGATTCTCTTTCAGTGGTCCATTAGCCTATTCCCGAGACACGTAGGCTAGGTGGAATGAGTAATCAGGGTCTAGCATCGATGAAACGAGGACTTACTATTTTTAGTAAGTCAAGGAATGACCATTCTGGTGCCACTGTCCTACTGAGCCCTCCTTGCTTGTCTTCTGGACGCGATGATCATAATTTTCTGAACATTAATTCTTGACTTACTATTTTTAGTAAGTGGTTGTGTGGCACAATTCTATTTTTGGCAGTAGACAAGGTTCTGATTCTGCAGTAGTCTGTGGTCGTCTGGGCTCAGTTTCATCCAGGTGGTGATAATAACCAGTATGGGAGACATTTGTGACATAATTAAATATTATTCCCTTATCCTAAGGTTAATATTTAATTAATCTATTTATTGGCTACTGGTTTATTAAATTTGGGATTAATACCTATTTAATCCTAAGTTTGGCGAAATTCAGATATACTATGGGATGAGAAATATTTTAGAAGGATATTATTTCACTTTTGCATCGCCATTATGTGCCTAAGTGTGTAACGTGGGTCCTTCCCCCTTCTTGGGCGTGAATTTTGACTTAGGCAAATGGGCACTACACTTGGGTCCACATGTAAGTGGAATGAAATTCAAATGCAAGGTGTGGAATTTGGAGGGATGTCATTTGAATTTGAAGAATGAAGTTATAAATATGAGGCTTGGGTTCCCATTTGCATCATCTTGAAAATCTATAATGTTATGCTGCCAGATTGGCGACAGAACTTGAGGCTTCAGAGTGCATCTCCCTAGTGCTACCCGGTTTCGTACTTGAAATATAGTACCTAGCTATGCATTGTTTCCTTCTACATTTTCAAAGTTTGCCATAGACATCTTGGTGTTGAAGTGATTTTGGAACTTGTTGGTTTTGCCTGTAGCTGAAGCACATTTTCACTCACACCTCTCTGCTGGAGCGATTGATAGTTATGGGTATCATTCCTATCTTCCTTCCCAGCATTGGCAATAAACTTTGTAAGTTTATAGCATGTTTGTTTGAATTTTGAATTTACTATGCTAAATCAAAATCCCTAGGTTAGGCATGGGTTTTTTGCCTTGCATTGGGATGTGTGCAAATTAAATAAGGGTCTTTTTGGGGTGTTGTTTTGATTGGTTGCCATTGCATATGATGTATGGTGGGTTTGGGACTGGTTTGAGCTGATTTGGATGTAAAATGAGGGAGTTATGAGTATTTTGGTATTTCTCTAGGCTGTTGGTCTGTGTTTCCAGCCTGCAGATTGGTTGTAACAGAAATTTATATCTTTATTGTAGAAATCTTCATTACTCTCCTTCTATCATTTCTATTATTGTAAGGTTAGGTAGTAGTACTACTAACCAGTTCTATCTTTGTAATTCTCATCTCGCTGAATAAGTGGAAGAGGCTGGCTTGCCGCCTGATATGCAACAAATTTGTAATTTTCAGTCCTCCCGCTGAATATGTGGTCGAGTGATAAGTTCAATGCTTGGATCCTCCCACTAGAATATGCGGTAGAGTGATTGTTTAATATAATGTCCTCCCGCTGAAATACGCGGTAGAGTGATTGAACTTCAATTTCTTGTAATTTTCCCTTGGTCGGTTTACTGCCAAGAGTTTAGTTTCTATCCTGCTGGATAAGCAGAAGGGGCTAGCTTGCAGCCCATGCATTGTAATTTTCAGTTTTTTTATTGATGCTAACGATCCCCAGAACACCGTATGCTCTCACCCTCCCAGTCTAGGCTCTCGATGAACAAAAGGTGGAAGGGTTCCCTTTTAGTTGTTTTGCTTATTCCTCTAACCTTAACGGGTTATTTGTTGTGGATGAATTGTTATTGGCCTGAAAAATTAAAAAAAAATTAGTGGGATATTACAGTTGTATCAGAGCTGGTTTTCCTGCCAGCCTGTGAGAGTCAGTGGGTTCAGAAGTCTCCATGAGTGACAGAGATGTAAGACACTACAACAGAGAGTAGAAGAGACAGCAATTTCAGATTCCTATAGTGCCCGAAGAGACCACATTTTAAGAAGTACTGAGAAATAGAGGGAAGGATCTAGATACCTCAGATTCAGTGGATTCAATGGCAGATAAGACTACAGAAACAAATGAGGCACCTGGCAAGAAGGCAGAGAGGCAATTCAATGCCATGATGGACATGATGTCTTTACTGCTGGCAAAGCTCAGCCAGAACGTTGTTGGGGTCCCTAATCAGCCCAACAATGGACCGGAAGCCAGCACTTCTAACACTCCTGTAGGCAATAGAAATGGGAGTAACAATGGGAATAACAATGGACGTTCAGCCCCAAGGCCTTTACAACCTATCTTTTTGCCCAAAGAAGTACAACAACCTGAAACAGAGATACCCACAGCTGATGAGATAAGAAATAGCTACTACATGGAGTATGCTTCCCTTTTTGGTGAGATCCGAGATATCCTAACTCTGGATCAATTCATGAATCAGAAAATGAAAAGAGGAAGGAGGAATGACTACAAGTCTGCTGCCCCAAGAGATTTCCAGCAAGCTCTTGGAAGAGTGACCTTAGCACACTTTGATGGGGGCGCTAAGAGTACTGCCAGAGCATGGATACAAAAGTTGGACAATTACTTGTCCTTGAGACCGATGCCGGAGGAGGATGCTATCAAGTTTGCTACCTTGCACTTGGATGGAGTGGCCCACGAATGGTGGTACCATGGGTTGGTCACCCTTGGTCACAACTTAGTCACCACCTACGCTGATTTCACCAACAAGCTAATTGAGAGATTTGACACCAGGGATCCAGAGGTGAAGTTTAGAGAACTTGCACAACTGAGGCAGCAAGGTTCCTTGGACACTTATGTGATTGAATTCCAAAACTTGTCAATCATGGTGAGTAGCATCTCAGAGAAGCGACTGGTTGTCCTTTTCACTAAAGGACTTGAAGAACCATTGAGAGGATAGGTCAAAGCTTTTGATCCGCCCACACTGGCAGAAGCTATTAAAAAATCTAGAAGTATGGAGTTGGCTGCCCCTAAGAGTAAAATTCAGTCCAAGCCTTTCCCTTTCAAAAAGGATAAGAAGAAATTCACTAATCAGACCAAGAGGTTCCCTCCGCGAATGGATGATGGGCTCTGTCAAGAGCTTCGGAGAAAGAATCTATGTTATTCTTGCAGAGAACCTTGGGTTCTGGGGCATAGGTGCCATGGAAAGGGGAATTTGCATGAAATGGAATGCTATTCAGAAGAAGGATCAGATTCTGAAATTTCAGAACAGCAGACTGAAGTTGAGGACAGTGAGTATGAAGAGGCTCCTGAAGGGCTTGAATTTGGGTCAGAAGATAAAGAAGTGGTTGCTCAACTCTCGAGCATTCACAAAAATGAGTCTTTCAGAGTTCGGGGTGTGATTGGAGAGCATCATGTCATAGCTCTCATTGACACAGGTGCAACACACAACTTCATTGATGAAAGGATTGTTGCAAAAAAGGGACTAGTGGCAGAGGAAGTTGAGGGCTTCAAAGTCATGGTAGCAGATGGCTCCACTATATCTTGTAATAGAATGATTTCCAACATGTCTCTGAAGTTGGGAAATCATGAAATCAGAGATGATTTCTTTATGGTAAGCATTGGAGGGACTGATGATGCAGTCCTCAGGATTCAATGGCTGAAATCTCTTGGTGAGATCACACTAAACCTACAAACCATGGAGTTGAAATTCATGTATGAAGGGAAAAAGGTAGTTTTGAGAGGAATGTCGCATGGGGGACTCAAGGTTGTATCCTTGAAAAGAATGGAAAGGCTGATCCGCCATAATTAGGTGGAGTGGGCAGCGGAGTGTTTGATAATGCCATCCAATCCATTGGTGCATAAGGGCAACTATTCCTCAGACATTTCAGTAATGGTCAAAGATAAGAGCAGTATTGTGGTAATACCTTCAAAACCACAACAAGAGCATAGAAAGTATCCTAAAGACATTCAAGCCTTGATAACTAAGAGAAGCAAGGTGTTTGAAAATCCACCTCCTGGCAGACTTCCTGAAAGAGGTGTTGAACACATTATTGAGCTTGAGGAAGGAGCTAAGCCAGTCATGACTACTCCTTACCGATACCCCAAAAAGTAGAAAGATGAGATCGAGAAAGCAATTCAGGAATTGCTTGACATGGGTTACATCCGGCCTAGCAAAAGCCCCTTTGCTTCGGCTGTTGTTTTGGTGAGAAAGAAGGATGGGACCATGTGCATGTGTGTGGATTATAGAGCACTGAATCAGAAAACCATCAAGAATCGGTATCCTATTCTGAGGATTGATGAGCTCATTGACGAGCTACATGGGGTAGTGTTCTTTTCCAAGATTGACCTCAAATCAGGGTACCATCAGATTAGAATGAGAGCTTCAGATGTGGAGAAGACTGCTTTTAGGTGCCACTTTGGGCACTTTGAGTTCTTAGTCATGCCCTTTGGTTTGACTAATGCTCCTGCTACATTCTAGTCATGCATGAACAGAATCTTCCAAGAATAGTTGAGGAAGTTTGTGTTGATATTTTTTGATGACATCCTAATTTTCAGCAGATCTTGGAAAGAGCATCTTCAGTAGTTGGATGAAGTGTTGGGCATACTAGAATCTGAATCCCTATTTGCCAAGGAATCCAAGTGCGAATTTTGGATGGAAGAGTTGCTCTACCTTGGTCACATCATCAGTGCAGGTGGTGTGAAGGTAGACCCTGAAAAGATTAGGGCTATCATCGATTGGCCTACTCCAGAAAACATAACACATTTGAGAGGATTTTTGGGATTGTGTGGATTCTATCAGAGGTTTGTAAAGGGATAATGTCAGTTGGCTGCCCCCCTTACAGATCTTACCAAGAAAGGGGCTTTTGAGTGGTCCAAGAAGGCACAGACAACATTTGAGCAGTTTAAGAGGATCATGAGCTCCTGCCCAGTTTTAGCATTGCCCGATTTTACCAGGCCATTTGAGCTACAATGTGATGCATCTGGAGAAGGTGTTGGTGCATAGTTGGGAGCTTCTTGGTGATATTTTGGGTATGTTGGCGAAGATTTGAGTGTGCTGCTGGTTTTTTGGTATTGCTGGTGTGTGCCGGCTGAAAGTGTATTTCACTCGTAGTTGCCTGTGTGTTGAGTACATCATTCTCAGTGAGGGCTCATTAGAAGCATACCGGAGAGACGATAAGTCTCCTATATTGGCATGGCATTTGGAGAACTCTCCAATTTTTAGTTGCACATCGAACTTTCTAGCAAAAATGCCATTTCCAGAATTGCATTGGGATGCATGCCTTGCTGTTGGTGCTCTTCATTTGTAGTTTCGAGGTATTTTACTATTTACTTATGTCATATGCTCCATTTGCCTCTGATTTGGCATGATTCTGTGGGGTTTTGAGTGAGTTACAAGCAATTTAGTGGGTTTCAGGATGGCTAGTTCTGCATTTTCCTTGTATTTGATTTCAGAACAGCAAGTAGTATTATTGGTCAAAATGTGTTAGGGAATTCATAAGATATGTTTTTCACTCTATCTCCTTTCATATTTCTATCATTGTAAGAATTGCTTCAGTAGTACTGACCAATTCATTCTATGTTGTATTACTCGCTAAACAAGTGGAAGAGGATGGCTTAGCCACCTGTATGTTTGTAATTCAGTTTTGTCCTCTCGCTGAGCAAGTGGTTGAGTGATATTGTCCTCCTGCTGAGATATGCGGTTGAGTGATAGTTTCATTTTAAAGTCCTCCCGCTGAGATATGCGGTGGAGTGATAGTTTCATTTAAATGTCCTCCCATTGCATAAGTGGTAGAGTGATTTGGTTCTATTATGCTTTGTTGCCTTGGCTGGTTTACTACCAAGTTTATGTTCTTCATCCCGCTGAAAAGTGGAAGGGGTTGGCTTGCCACCCAATTTTGTAATTGCATTGTATTTTCCTACAAATTAGAAAGATAACGACCCCCTTGTCACCGTATGCTCTCACCTTCCCACATTGGGCTCTTGGTGATCAGAAAGTGGAAGGGTTACCTTTCAGCAGCATTTGGTTTTCATTTCCTAACCATAACAATTGTTGTGTTGAATGTAATCGTGGAAAAATTTCAAAAAAAATAAGAGGGAATTTTACAGGTTTGTAAAGGGATACTCTTAGTTGGCTGCCCCCCTTACAGATCTTACCAAGAAAGGGGCTTTTGAGTGGTCCGAGAAGGCACAGACAATATTTGAGCAGTTTAAGAGGATCATGAGCTCCTGCCCAATTTTAGCATTGCCCGATTTTACCAGGCCATTTGAGCTACAATGTGATGCATCTGGAGAAGGTGTTGGTGCGGTCCTCATGCAAGATAAGCACACTATAGTTTTTGAGAGCAGAAAGTTGAGAGGTCTTGAGAGACTATATTCCATTTATGACAAGGAAATGCTTGCCATAATGCATGCACTTGCAAAATTCAGACAATATTTGGTGGGAAGTAAGTTCATTGTCAAGACTGACCACAACAGTCTTAAGCACTTCATGCACCAAAAGGATCTGAATGAGAGACAACAGAAATGGGTGAGTAAGCTACAACCTTATGACTTCGATATTGAGTATGTAAAAGGGAAAAACAATGTGGTGGCAGATGCCTTATCAAGGAGGCCCCATTTGAGCTCACTCTGCGAGCTTACTGCTGGTTGGAAAGAGTTATTGCTTGCTGATTATGCCAAAAATCAGTTTGCAATCAGTCTTATAGAAGGTACTTTTCATGATGAAAGGTACAAATTGGTTGAAGGATTGATACTGTACAAGGGAAGAATTTTCATAGTACCTGAATCTAAGTTAAAAGAGAAGATTTTGCAGACCTTCCATGACATTACCCTTGCTGGTCACCAAGGTTATTTCAAGACATACAGGCAGATCTGAGAGAGATTCTCTTGGAAGGGGCTTAAAAATGATGTTTTGAAGTACATTAAAGAGTGTCATACATGTTAGAAGAAGAAGGATGAGCACACTCTACCTGCTAGTTTGTTACAACCCTTGCCTATTCCCGATCAAAAATGGGAAAATATTTCCATGGATTTCATCACGAGGTTGCCTCGGGCTCAGGGAAAGGATAGTATTTATGTGGTGGTGGACAGAATTACAAAGTTTTCTCATTTCTTCGCCATTACCAGCTCTTTTATAGAAGCACAAGTTGCTGAAGTGTTCTTCTGGGAGGTATTCAGATTGCATGGTTTACCGAAGAACATAGTGAGTGATAGGGATAGCAAGTTCCTAAGTGCTTTTTGGCAGGAAATTTTCAGATTGTGTGGTACTATGCTCACACCAAGCACCATTTATCACCCTCAAACTGATGGACAGACCAAGATAGTGAATAAGTGGGTGGAAGGTTATCTTAGAAACTATGTCTCGGAGCAGCAGAATACTTGGGTGAGGTGGCTTCACCTAGGGGAGTATTGTTACAATTCTTCCTATCACATGTCCATCTGGATGTCGCCATTCATGGCACTATATGGTTATGAAGCTCCTAGCTTTGCAGACTTGGTATTTGGTGATAGCAGAACCCCTCAGGCAAAAGATATGATGCTACAAAGTCAGGATATTTTGAGAATTTTGAGGGACAATCTCCAACATGCACAGAATCAACAAAAGTTGTATGTTGATCAGCAGCGTATTGAGTGCACCTTTGAGGTGGGCGACATGGTTTATTTGAGGCTCCAACCCTATAGACGGTCTACTCTCAAGAAGAGTGGGGTTGAGAAATTGAAGCCTCGATTCTATGGGCCTTTCAGAGTCAGCAGAAGGGTTGGAGAAGTGGCTTATGAGTTGGAATTATGAGCAAGCAGTAGGATCCATAATGTATTTCATGTGTTTCACCTTAAGAAGGCTTTGGGACATAATGTTGTTGCTTCAATTGAGTTACCTCCACTTGATGAGGAGGGAGAGTTTGTTTTGGTACTAGAAGCTATCCTTGAATTCAAGGAACGAATTTTGAGGAGAACAGTGATCAGGGAATACTTGATCAAATGGAAGAATCTACCAGCAGAGGATGCTACGTGGGAGAATGAGGAGATTTTATTGCATCCAGCCTTACAGTTGCTTGAGGACAAGCAATTTTGGGGAGGGTAGACTGTAATGTCCCCTTCTCATTGATGCTCTTTCAGTGGTCCATTAGCCTGTTCCTGAGACCCATAGGCTAGGTGGAATGAGTAATCAAGGTCTAGCATCGATGAAATAAGGACTTACTATTTTTAGTAAGTCAGGGAATGACCACTCTAGTGCCACTGTCCTACTGAGCCCTCCTTGCTTGGCCTCTGGACGCGATGATCATAATTTTTTGAGCATTAATTCTTGACTTACTATTTTTAGTAAGTGGCTATCTGGTACAATTCTATTTTTGGCAATCGACAGGGTTCTGATTCTGCAGCAGTCTGTGGTTGTTCAGGCTCAATTTCATCCAGGTGGTGATAATAACCAGTACTGGAGACATTTGCGACATAATTAAATATTATTCCCTTATCCTAAGGTTAATATTTAATTAATCTATTTATTGGCTACTGGTTTATTAAATTTGGGATTAATACCTAATTAATCCTAAGTTTGGCGAAATTCAGATATACTATGGGATGAGAAATATTTTAGAAGGATATTATTTCACTTTCGCATTGCCATTATGTGCCTAAGTGTGTAATGTGGGTCCTCCCCCCTTCTTGGGCGCGAGTTTTGACTTAGGCGAATGGGCGCTACACTTGGGTCCACATGTAAGTGGAATGAAATTCAAATGCAAGGCATGGAATTTGGAGGGATGTCATTTGAATTTGAAGAATGAAGTTATAAATATGAGGCTTGGGTTCCCATTTGCATCATCTTGAAAATCTGTAATGTTATGCTGCCAGATTGGCGACAGAACTTGAGGCTTCGAAGTGTGTCTCCCTAGTGCTACTCGGTTTCGTACTTGAAATACAATACCTAGTTGTGCATTGCTTCCTTCTACATTCTCAGAGTTTTCCATAGACATCTTGGTGTTGAGTGATTTTGGAACTTGTTGGTTTCGCCTGTGGCTGAAGCACATTTTTGCTCACACCTCTCTACTGGAGCGACTGACAGTTATGGGTATCATTCCTATCTTCCTTCCTAGCACTGGCAATAAACTTTGTAAGTTTATAGCATGTTTGTTTGAATTTTGAATTTATTATGCTAAATCAAAATCCCTAGGCTAGGCGTGGCTTTTCTGCCTTGCATTGGGATGTGTGCAAATTAAATAAGGGTCTTTTTGGGGTGTTGTTTTGATTGGTTTCCATTGCATATGATGTACGGTGGGTTTGGGACTGGTTTGAGCTGATTTGGATGTAAAATGAGGGAGTTATGAGTATTTTGGCATTTCTCTAGGCTGTTGGTCTGTGTTCCCAGCCTGCAGATTGGTTGTAACAAAAATTTATATCTTTATTGTAGAAATCTGCATTACTCTCCTTCTATCATTTCTATTATTGTAAGGTTAGGTAGTAGTACTACTAACCAGTTCTATCTTTGTAATTCTCATCCCGCTAAATAAGTGGAAGAGGCTGGCTTGCCGCCTGATATGCAACAAATTTGTAATTTTCAGTCCTCCCGCTGAATAAGTGGTCGAGTGATAAGTTCAATGGTTTGGTCCTCCCACTGAAATATGCGGTAGAGTGATTGTTTAATATAATTTCCTCCCACTGAAATACACAATAGAGTGATTGAACTTCAATTTCTTGTAATTTTCCCTTGGTCGGTTTACTACCAAGAGTTTAGTTTCTATCCTGTTGGATATGCAGAAGGGGCTAGCTTGCCGCCCATGCATTGTAATTTTCAGTTTATTTATTGATGCTGACGATCCTCGGAACACCGTATGCTCTCACCCTCCCATTCTGGGTTCTCGGTGAACAAAAGGTGGAAGGGTTCCCTTTCAGTTGTTTTGCTTACTCCTCTAACCTTAACGGGTTATTTGTTGTGGATGAATTGTTATTGGCCTGAAAAATAAAATAAAAATGAGTGGGATATTACAATTTGCAAGGGAGAAAATGTGCCATTTTGCTAAATCTGTCCACACCAACAAAAACACTGTCAAAACCTTTTTGAGTCCTAGGCAGCCCCATTACAAAGTCCATACTTACACTCTCCCATGGTCTAGATGGAATGGGGAGTGGTTGATACAAGCTTGCATTAGTAGACCTTCCTTTAGCCTTTTGACATACCACATAAGACTCCACATTCTTTTTGATTTTAGTCTGCATCTTTGGCCAAAAATAGTTTCTCCTCACAAGTTCTAGGGTCTTATCTAACCCAAAATGACCTACCATTGCCCCATTGTGTTTCTCCTTGATAATATTCATCCTCATGGAGCATCTAGGGATGCATAGTTGACCTCCTTTGAACAACAATCCTTCCTGCAGCAAAAACTCAGAAAACTCTACATTGCAGCTGTCATCCAAATTAGTACAAGAGGCATATATCTCACGAAAATCTTCATCATGTTCATACATGGTCTTCAAAGCATCAATTCCCACACTTTCCAACTGAATATGAGACAATGTGAGCACCCTACAGCTTAATGCATCTGCCACTTTATTTGTGACTCCTTTCTTATGCTTCAAAGAAAATGTGAAGGCTTGTAGAGTCTCTACCCACTTCATATGTCGGTGATTCAATTTTTCTTGACTATTAATGAAACTTAGGGCCTTGTTATCAGTAAAAACCACAAATTCTTTGGGCAAAAGGTAGTGCCTCCATTTCTTTATGGACTGGACCAATGCATACATTTCAAGGTCATAGGATGAATACCTCTTCTTGGCATCATTGAGTTTCTCACTATAGAAGGCAATAGGTCTCCCTTCTTGGCTCAAGACAGCCCCTATGGCCACATGACTGGCATCACACTCAATCTGAAAGACCTTATGAAAATCAGGAAGGGCTAGAACTAGTTGCTCTGCAACTTTTCTCTTAAGGAACTCAAAAGACTCATTTGTTGCTTAGGTCCACAAGAACTTATTTTTCTGACCCCCTTTTATGGTGTCAAGCATGGGTGCACAAATCTGACTAAAACCTTTGATAAACTTCCTATAAAATGTTGCAAGACCATGAAAACTCCTAACATCATTCAAGCTTCTAGGAGTGGGCCAAGTTAGGATGGCCTTTACCTTGTCTTGATCCATTTTCAATTCACCTTGAGATATGACAAAACCAAGGTAGATGATCTCCTCCTGCATGAACAAACACTTATCCAAATTGATCATTAGTTGCTCCTTGTGTAATCTTCTCAAGACCAACTCTAGGTGTTGCATGTGCTCCTCCTTTGTGTTGCTAAAAATTAGAATATCATCTAGGTAGACAATCACAAATTTGCTGATAAAGTCACTCAACACCTCATTCATTAGTCTCTTAAAAGTGCTAGGGGCATTGGACAAGCCAAAAGGCATGACTTTCCATTCATACAACCCCTCATTAGTTTTGAAGGCCGTTTTCCATTCATCCCCTGGCCTTATTCTAATTTGATGATATCCACTTTTAAGGTCTATCTTTGAAAAATACTTTGCACCTCCTAAACAATCAAGAAGATCCTCAATTCTAGGAATGGGAAATCTATACCTTATAGTTATTTTGTTGATTGCCCTTGAATCCGTACGAAGCCTCCAAGTGCCTTCCTTCTTGGGTGCAAGTACTGCTGGTACTGCACAAGGACTGAGACTTTTTCCAATCAGACCTACATCAAGTAGATCAGTAATCTACCTAGCCATCTCTTCATTTTGTTGAGGGGTCAGTTTGTATGTAGCCTTGTTGGGCAATGTTGCTCCTGGTATAAAGTCAATACAATGACTGATTTCTCTAATAGGAGGGAGGGTCTTAGGCATACCCTCTAAAATCACACCCTTATACTTGTCAAGAAGCTCTTGCACTTCATAAGGAACCATCCTAGGTCTCCCTTGTTGATCTGCTGCTCCTACATCTGCAACCTTCTTCTTAGGAATAGGTATCAATGCAAAACATAATCCTCCTTCCTCTTTCACCTCCTTCATGAACTCCTTTCTCTCCATCAGCATCACCTTAGCCTCTTTCCCCTTAGGCTCTTCTTCATCCTCCATAAAAGGTAGCAACTCTATGATCTTCCCATCCTTGGTGATAGAATAGGTGTTTCTAAAGCCATCATGCTATGCCTTCAAGTCATATTGCCAAGGCCTACCAAACAATAGATGACAAGCATCCATCTTAGCTATGTCAAATAGGAGTTTGTCCTTGTAGGTGCCAATCTGAAATTCAACCCAAGCTTGTTCTTCCACAAGAGCTTGCTGCCCTTGGGTGAGCCATGACACCTTATATGGATAAGGATGTGGTATCCTCTTAAGCTTAAGCTTCTCCACCATCTCCATGGACACAAAATTTTCAGTTGAACCGGAATCTATCAGAACTTTGCAGACTTTACCCCCTGATTTGCAAGTTGTCCTGAAGATTGCCTTCCTTTGTGGGGGTTCTTTTGTGATAGGAACCTTTAGGAGTTCTCTCCTCATCATCAAAGCTTCACCTCTTTCCGAATACCCATGAGAATCAGGTGCATTTACACTTTGAAAAGGGTTGCTGTTGTTCACACTTTGACAATCAGATTCTTGGATCAGATTGCTCCTTCTTTCTCCCATAGTGTTGTTATTTGCCTTCTCTGGACACCTATTGGCAATGTGACCTTCTTGGTTGCAATTGTAACACCTTATGGGGCCTCTCCCTTGTGATCTACCTCTGTAGTTTGGTCTTCTACCTCTGAAACTTCCTCTGCTGCTGCCTTCACCCTTGCTGTCCTCTTGGTTGGTGTCTCCTTGGGAACCGCCATTGTTTCCTCTCCCCCTAAAGGGACCTCTTCCTTTTTTAAATCTACCTCTGCCCCTATTGTTCTAATCTTGTTTCTTCTAAATTTCTCTTCTACCTTCAATGCCATTTGGTAGCATTTGTGTACATTAACCGGGGTGTGTAGATTTAACTCATCTTGTATAGAAAATTTCAGACCATTGATGTATCTCGCCAACTTCTCTTCCTCTGTCTCTATGGTCTTGGCCTTTATGCACAATTTCAAGAATTCTTCAGTGTATGTGCTTACATCCATGTCCTTTTGTTTGAGATTTTGTTTCCTTCTATGAAGCTGCACTCCATAGTCCTCTGGCACATAGGTCTCTTTGATCAAAGCAATCATTCTATTCCATGAATTGATCATACTCTTTCCATTCTTCACCCTCTCTCTCTGGATGAAGTTCCACCAAGTCAAGGATGCTCCCTTCAACTTGGACTTTTCCATCTTTACCCTTTGGTTCTCAGGAATCTCCTCACATTCAAAGAAGCTAGTTAAAGCCTCAATCCAATCCATGACCAAGTTTGGATCCATCTTGCCACTGAAAACCGGTAGTTCTAGTTTCCCATCCATGGTTCTCCTCTCCATGGATCTGAGAGCATTCAAGAGGGGTCTCTGGTCTACAGGAACCTCTTCTTCTTCCTACCTTGGGGTCTCATCCTCATCCCCATCATCTCCATCTCTAGAGTCTTCCACTTCCCTCCTATCCATTCTGCCCTTCATCCTTTCTATCTCCCTTTTCATGACTCTATTTTCTGCCAATTGTTCTCTCACAACCTTGACCAATTCCACATTGGTCATCCTTCCTGGAATTTCTTCATCTCCTTCTGCCATCTTCACAATTTGTCTTCACTCTTAGGATACTCCTAAGCTCTGATACCAATTTGATGCAAAGCCCCAGGCAAGGTGTGGAATAGGTTCTTCTACCCAAACCTCCAACCAAGGACCCTAGCACTTCAAACTGACTTCATGGGGTGTTCAAAACTTGGACATATAGGTTCCATATCATTTCCAACTTGTTTGCTTCTATGCAGGGTTCTATCCCCACATTGTTCCCTAATGGCTACAGGAGACTCACTAGGCCAAATTGGTCCATCTATGGTTGGAACTCTTCCCAATGCAAATGTGACTAAAAATGGTATGATTTGAATATTTCAAGGTCAGAGAGACCTTATCCTAGGCTTGGATTGATTCCCTTAAGGTAATTTTGCAAAGTTGTTGTTTTAGAGGCTTACAAGCCATTGTAGCCCTGCCAAACCAGAATTGTTGTTTTTATCCCAATCATGCTAAAGGAAACCTGGGGGTTAAAATGTATTTAGACCCCTACCATGGAGTACTAACACATATCCCAAGGGTTCAGGCTGATCAATTATGCAAAGGACCTAACCCTACCTTGGCTAGTAGGCCTAATAGCCCCAATTAGGTCTATTTTACAAAGCAAGTACCCTTCAAAAGTGCTGCCAAAGAAAATAAATGGTATGTAACTCTCAAGTACATGGAAAACCTACAAACTACCAGGTTTCAGACCTTGGTGACACCCCAAACTCCAGATATGGAACCTTCTTGTATGCCTTCACTAGGTGGCCACATGGAGTTGCCCACCTTAGTGCATCAAACCCTTGCTCTTTTCCACTCCAAACCTGAAAAATTATTTCAAAATATTAAATTAAATTTTTAAACCTTGCTTCTCCTCCAGGGCCATTGAGTGACTAAGAAGGATTAGCAAGTTTTCACCATTTTAATGCCAAAACCTAGGGAACGCTGTCCTAACCCAGCAACTTCCAGTAAATTGCAGATATCTCCACTTCCAGAATGAATAAAGACCTCAGAATAGTCTCATTTGAAAGATGATTCACTCTTCTAACACATCCCATAGTTTTTATGCTTCTATTAAGTCCTTACAATATGGTACAATGCTTATAGCAGCAAAATTGCAGGAAAATCATAGAATTTTTATTGCTTTTTGATGCCAAATCATTCCAAAATGACTCAACAACCCCCAAACGGTGGTTGGAATCATGATTTATATCCTTCCCATCAGTTATCAACCAATTTTTGAACTATGGGAACCATTTGGAAAGAAGTTGCACTTTTTAACCAAAAATGGTTATTAGCAACTTTGACAATTTTTTACAATTTTGGCATATTTTAACCAAATTTGATACCTATTGAATCCAATGGTATTAGTGTCATTAAAACATGTATTAAACATCCTAAGACACTTAAAAACACCTAAAATACTCAATTCAATACCCCTAGGCCCATATGCCTATGGTGGCTTATCATCCTACCAAATCCATGACATTGGGTAACAAGGTGGGGTTTATTACAAAAATCAAGAAACAAAACCTATCTTATTGCAAATATGGATGAATCACATCATTATTCCTTTAAAACTTCATGTTCTTTGTCATGATTGCCTTGGTCATGAGGTGTCCCTGCACCATATGGGCTAGGGTAAATTAAGATGGGAAATGTCTTTAGGCATGACTTTGACTTGTTGGTGATCTTCAAACATGAAGAAATTGAGCAAAAACTAGGATTTAGCTCCTAACCTTTCCAAAGGGTCCAAAGCGAAATTCTTAAAATCACCTATTTTCCCTTCAAAGCAAGTCAACTCTTTGGTTTTTATGGCATGGATGGAAGTGAGAAGGTGTGTCCTTGCCTTTTGAAGTTGATTGAGGTTGAAAGAATGAAGAAATAATCTCAAAACAAGATTTTCGCTCCTGACCCTTCCAAAGGGTCTAGAGCAAAAATCCTAAAACCTATCCTATCTTCCAAAATTTGTGCCAATCCAAGCCTAGGCCAAATTGGGAGATGTCCTTAGGATTGTCCGGGAATGGGTTTTGGCCACTAGAAATGTAGATTTTAGAATAGGACAAGGATTTTGCTCCTAACCCTTCCCAAATTTCCAGGGCGAAATCTTAGATAGGTCTTGTCCCTGGCCATGATTTTGAGTGAAATTCTCCTTTCTAGTCATTTTGAGGTCAAGCAAATGTTGTCAGGTTGAGAGATGGATCTAAATGAGGGAGTCAAGGGGAAACAAAGTGAGAAGGATAGACCTAGGTGAAGGAAAACAAGCTAGTCAAGAATTTCGCTCTTGACCCTTCCAAAGGGTCCAGAGTGAAATTTTCAATTCCCCCTAATTTGGTCATGATGAAGGTCAAGTTGTGGATTCCTAGGATTTGGAGAAGAGAAGGCTAGCATATGCTTGTCTTGGAGGTGTTTTGAAACAATTAAATGATGGAATTTGAGCTGAGTCAAGAATTTCGCTCCTGACCCTTCCAAAGGGTCCAGAGTGAAATTCTTTAAATCACCTATTTTCTCCTTGTGTGAAGCCAAAGCCTTGATCCCTATGGCATGATTAGACAAGGAGTGATGTATGTTCACCTTGCAAGATGAATTGAAGTGAGGGAGATGAAGAATCAAGCCTAAAACTTGAATTTCGCTCCTGACCCTTCCAAAGGGTCTAGAGCAAAATTCACAAAATATCATTTTTCCTTCAAGTTTGTGCTAGGCCAGGACAGTGATCAAGGTGGATTGGACTTAAGGATTGCCACAAGCATGCATTTGAGTAAGTTGTGGGTGCAAGAAGTGAGGATTTTGAGCTAAGGGATGAATTTCACTCCTAACCCTTCCAAAGGGTACAGGGCGAAATCCTTTGAAATACCTATTTTTTCACCTTGTTTCAACTAGGCAAAGGCAGGTTGCAAGGTCATGATGACAAGAGCATGGAAGAGTGAAAAATCAAGATTGTGAAGGTATTGAAAGATGAAGTAAATGGACCTAGGTGAGATGTTCAAGCAAGCCTCCTTGGGGTGGTTTAAGCCTTTCTCACACAATGAACATTCTATTGACTATGAAAACTAGGTGTGCCTTCATAAAATTTTGAAGAAACTCTAACATCTTCTAGGTTTACCTTGTCTCTTTATAGAATCCACAAGCAAATTTCTTCAAGGCACATTTTTCTTATCTTAAATTTCTCATTAAGCCTTATGTTTGATAAATAAAGCAAATACACCTTGACTAAGCAATTGTTAAAATTGACTAAATTGACCTTTGGGCCTTGAAATTAATGAAATAAAGAAAAATCTACTCTTTGGCGCCCATTTATATCTTTTTTAGCTAAGTCAGCCAGCTTGGAAGTGATTTCAGTTTTATTTTATTTTATTTATGCAAGTCAGCCTATTGGCAAAATGGAGAAATTGCCATATAAAGGGGAAGGAATTTGTGAAGCATCATTCATTCATTTCTATTCTTTCCTATGTGAATTTGAGGAGCAGAATTAGAGTGAATTGCAGCAGGTATATGCGAATTTCTAATTGAGGAAGGCTGATTAAAGGCTAAATCATCAAGGGCGAACCTAAAGTGTAGATCAAAGACCTCTCATCCAGCACAAATCTTCATTTTTCTATCCATCTTTTCAAGTTGATAGCTAGAAATCAAGGAGAAGGTATGTACAATCAGATTTTTGAAAGTATATTGAAGATCTGATTCAAATTTCTATATCAATCCTTTTTGAGGTTAAGTCTTCAAAAATCATGTTTGATTCATAAGTGATATCAATTTGAAAATTCATAATTTTAAGGGTTTATCACTTTATTTTCAAATTGTAATCTAATCATTTCTTTAAAGGTTTCAAATCTCCTATCTTGGGTATTATACTTAAACCTAACTTAAGCCTCTTTTTGTAGGTATCAAATGATGACCCCAAAGGCAAGTGGATCCACTACCCGACAGGCTCTCATCAAAGAAGATCAAAAGAACAATGATTTCGAGACCAGGATCGTGTCCAAATGGAGCAATATCAGAGACACCAACTTGAGGAACTTCAATGTGAGGAAGTTTCGAGAAGCACCCTACATCGGCAAGCCATCACCCATAGCTAAGAAGATAATTGAGAGTGGCATCATCAAGGCCGCAGGCTTCCCTCCCACAGTCAAATGTCACGAGCTGATGATTGAATGTGCCCGACACTATGATTCACATTCAAGGATGATCGTAGTCAAGGATGGAACTGTCTTAGCATATCTTTCAGAAGAAGCTATAAGTGAAGTCTTTCATCTACCGGAGCCGAGAGATATGATCTACAAGAGCTTGGAAGGAGATAAGTCCATCTATGAAGATGATCCTGATACTTATCTGAACTTCATCAATAAGAATTGGTTACTCAAGAGTAGGCCTCACTTGAACAAGATACCCAATATGCCGCACAAAATTGATTTACAAGAAGAATCAAGGACTTGATAACCATGCTCAATCGGGTTCAAGCAAGCCTCCTTGGGGTGGTTTAAGCCTTTCTCACACCATGAACATTATATTGACTATGAAAACTAGGTGTGCCTTCATAAAATTTTGAAGAAACTCTAACATCTTCTAGGTTTACCTTGTCTCTTTATAGAATCCACAAGCGAATTTCTTCAAGGCACATTTTTCTTATCTTAAATCGCTCATTAAGCCATATATTTGATAAATAAAGCAAATATGCCTTGACTAAACAATTGTTAAAATTGGCTAAATTGACCTTTGGGCTTTGAAATTAATGAAATAAAGAAAAATCTACTCGTTGGTGCCCAATTATATCTTTTTTAGCTAAGTCGGCCAGCTTGGAAGTGATTTCATTTTTATTTTATTTTATTTTATTTATGCAAGTCGGCCTATTGGCAAAATGGAGAAATTGCCATATAAAGGGGAAGAGATTTGTGAAGCATCATTCATTCATTTGTATTCTTTCCTATGCGAATTTGAGGAGCTGAATTAGAGGAGTGAATTGCAGCAGGTATAGGTGAATTTCTGATTGAGGAAGGCTGATTAAAGGCTAAATCATCAAGGGCGAACCTGAAGTGCAGATCAAAGACCTATCATCCAGCACAAATCTTCATTTTTTTATCCATCTTTTCAAGTTGATAGCTAGAAATCAAGGAGAAGGTATGTACAATCAGATTTTTGAAAGTATATTGAAGATCTGATTCAAATTTCTATATCAATCCTTTTTGAGGTTAAGTCTTCAAAAATCTGGTTTGATTCATAAGTGATATCAATTTGAAAATTCATAATTTTAAGGGTTTATCACTTTATTTTAAAATTGTAATCTAATCATTTCTTTAAATGTTTCAAATCTCCTATCTTGGGTATTATACTTAAACCTAACTTAAGCCTCTTTTTGTAGGTATCAAATGACGACCCCAAAGGCAAGTGGATTCACTACCCGGTAGGCTCTCATCAAAGAAGATAAAAAGAACAATGATTTCGAGACCAGGATCGTGTCCAAATGGAGCAATATCGGAGACACCAACTTGGGGAACTTCAATGTGAGGAATTTTCAAGAAGCACCCTATAGCGGCAAGCCATCACCCATAGCTAAGAAGATAATTGAGAGTGGCATCATCAAGGCCACAGGCTTCCCTCCCGCAGTCAAATGTCACGAGCTGATGATTGAATGTGCCCGACACTATGATTCACATTCAAGGACAATCGTAGCCGAAGATGGAACTATCTTAGCATATCTTTCAGAAGAAGCTATAAGTGAAGCCTTTCATCTACCGGAGCTGAGAGATATGATCTACAAGAGCTTGGAAGGAGATAAGTCCATCTACGAAGATGATCCTGATACTTATCTGAACTTCATCAATAAGAATTGGTTACTCAAGAGTAGGCCTCACTTGAACAAGATACCCAATATGCCACATAGAATTGATTTCCAAGAAGAATCAAGGACTTGATAACCATGCTCAAACGGGTTATAGGTGCTTCTTAGGCCTTCTTCTTCGACAAGTGGATGTTCTTCTTTATTCAGGTGATCATCCAAGGAAAAGGAATGCTCAATTGGGATAGAATCATTAGCAACAATATAGACATGCAGTTGAGGAGGCTAGTCCCTACTAAGTCATTCCACATGAGTTCATATGTTATATATTCCTTAGTAAGAAGTTTTGAGTATGCAGGGCTACCACACAGAGGAATTGTTGGGAGAGGACCCAGAGAAATAAGAGCATGTGATGCTTATGTTCAACTACATCATCTGCCAAGGAATGACTACAAGCTAGTCAATGACACCTTCACAATATATATCACTAGGACATTGCAAGGAGGGATTCACCATCGACTGTCTACCGAGGCACAAGAGCTCGTGAAGAAACATGGTGCATGGTTCATCCAATTTCCAAAATTCACCTACATCAAGGTCCATGGATGTCCTTCACCTCCCTACATGTTGCCAAGATATCCTACAGATAGAATAATATTACTCTAAGTGACTAGACAATTGGCATCTTATGCTAAAGCATCAAGACATAAGCATGGAAATGGTATTCTCGTACCTATTTTACTGGGAAATTCAATTGAAGCGTGTCCTAATTCTCAAGCCGCAGAAGATGCAGAAAAGGAATTATCTCTGTATTCATTCACGTCCTTTGCCTCCAAACAAAATTTTGATCTGCATGGCCATATGGAAGAGACAGTTGGGAAGAAGTACAAACATGAGTTTCAAGTGGAGGACTTCTGAATGAATGTTCAGGATGATGTAGAGGTGAAAAGAAAGATGCATTCTAGGTTACCCTTGGATCTTATCAGGAAATGTAAAGTTTATAGAGTAGACAATCAAGCCTAGGATAGTGGTAGATATCTCCAATCGTCTTATCAGAAGGAAGACAAAGAAGTGAAGATAGATTGGAATGAGCAAGAAGTTGCAGACCTAAGAGCATTGATGGACCCTATTTTAAATTGCACTCGCAAATAGGTGGACGTACAGCATCAAAAATTGAAGGAGCGGAATATAGCCATGGCAGTCACCCTAGAAACAAGAGCAGAAGAAGGGGAAGCAAGTGTGAGTGAGAACACTTCTCATTCCAAAGGGTCGAAAAGAAAAGGACCTGAGAAGAGAGAACCTTCCAAGAAGAAACAAAAGGTGAATCCTGATCATCCACCGAGTATGTCTTCTAGACATGAAAAAGAGATAAGTCAAGGAGAAGATCAAAGACAGATAGTGTATGAAATTGATGAGTCTATGGAATCCATGGTGCAAAATGATAAACAAGGCAAGGGATGAACACCTCAGCACTCATCAAGTCAATCTCTCCAGGTTGGTGCTAATGTACAACAAGAAGAAAAGAATGATGATGAAGAAACATCTCCTTTCAGAGATGATAGACCTCTGCCTAAGGAAATATGGGTAAGGGAAAGAAAGTCTTCCATTCCAAATTGGCTTAAAGAAAGACTGACAAGGGTAGTTGTGGTTGAATAGGAAGAACAAGTATTCGACTTGGAAAGTCTCATAGGAAATTCCTAAGAAGAAATCGAAAAGAAGAAAGCCATAAAGATGTCAAAGGTAATTAGAGATGATGCAGGATCCAGGAAGATACAGGTAGCCACACAAGTAGTGGACAAATATGAGGATGAGATTATGACAGAGGAGTATGATCTAGAGACATTTGATCTTGGTCCACTTACCTCGGAGCAGGCCATGGAAGAAGCAACTGATTCAGTGAGAGCACTTAATGACAAAGTCAAAGAAAAAATGGAAAAGAATAAGAAGCTAGAAAGGGAGGTTAGTGCTTGGAGGAATTATTTTAGCCACCTTAATCAACCATTAAGACGACAGGATCCAGCAATATCACCTTTGCATGCACTTCCTCCTGAATCAATAAATGAGGCAGAAAGGATGAAGAGCTTAGCCCAACTCATGAGTTCATGGATTGATGAATCTTACAAGGTAGTCATTGAATTTGTAACAAGAATGATAAAGACAGTTCATCGGGCTATCCAAGTCCTTGAAATCATTGATAATCTATTGATAACTATGTATGCATTCACTCACACTAGAGACATTGTCATCCCAGTCTTGCAAGTGATAAGAAGGGCATCAAGGAAGATTTTAGCAAAAGAGAAGATAATGGATGGAGGAACCCATAACATTCTGCAATGGTCAACTTTTCTCCAAATGAAGGAAGTTCTTTTCGAAGACATCAATAACAGATGTAGCCTAGTTGAAGGCACTATACACCCTACCAGGATAAGGTGTTTGATGTGTTATGTACAATCCTTGACAAAAGGATAGAGATCGAAACAGATGTGGATATCCAAGAATTGGAAGACAGGATCAAGATTATTTTTTGCAAAGAGGAGAACATGGTCACAGAAAAGCAGCGAGATTAGATGTATGCTATTATGTTCCTAATCGAGAAGACAAAAGAGCTAGAGCCTAGATGGGTGATGACTCTTCTCGCAACTTTTGATCAAGTCCTTCACCTGGAAGAATGAATGAAGAACCTGCATGAGATTCCCATTGCTAAGATTGAGAGGATTACATCCAGATTCATTGAATATGCCAAAAAAGAGCATAGAAAAGGAAACAAAATTCTAGATGAGAAGTTGTTGTAAGATGCTGTGGCAACTTTATTCCCATTGGGCTATTTTCCCTCCTTATTTGTGCCAATTTCTATTGGCCATGGATTGATAATGTTTATCTTAATGGGGTTCTTTTTGTAATAATCCCTAATTAGGGTTTAGGTGTCAAAATCTCAGCCGTAGATCTTCTTTAGATCCAGGCCATTCATTGTATTTGAGAGTGCTATATAAGCCCTCACTCAATTCATTTTAAAGAGTTAGAGAGTTAGAGTCAGAAAAAAAGACAAAAAAGATTAAGATTGTTAGCAGCAGAGAAAGAGGTAGTGAAGAGAGAAAGATTGAATAATTGTTGTTTTATTTTGCTATGAGATCACTGAAATATTGAAGTTATGGTGTTTTATTGCAATCCTTGTGGCTATCTTCATGGTTGTTTATCTTCTAAAATCACTCTTAGTAGAGATAGTATTTAAGTTTTAGAATTAGATCGAAGGAAAAATGTTGTGTTTGATCTTTGGTTAAACTCATAGTCCAAACCACTAGCTTCTTACTAATTGTAAGCACGCCTTGTGTGGTCAACTGGAGATATTAAGATTGTTTAAGAGTTCAATCATTATTGGAGATATTGATATGTATCTTAGTGATAGTATCTATCCTATTGATGATTTGAAAATCATTGAGTCTCCTTAGAAGATCGCACCAATTCCAACAGAGTTGTAATCTTTTGGTAATACTGAAATTGGTAGAGTTTTGCTTAGACCAGTCCTCATATAGCCATTCTTAGGATTAGTTTAGTATTGCCTCCTTAAAAGCCCCTATCTTTTGCCTTTTTTGAAACATCAATTAGTATTAGGAGAATTCAGTTTCCTCATTGATAAGTAGTTGCAAGAACAAGCTTTCCCAGAAAGTATGTAAGGCCCCTTGTAAAACAGCAAACACAACGACCACTGGTGCTTATCCACAAGTAGAGAACCTACATAACAGAACCTTGGAGTTTCTGTGATTGATCCTTCTACGAAATCTTTAGCATTCGGGAACTTTATTCAAGAGAGAATAGGATACCTTTGGGTATTTTATTCTATGTTTGGTCGTGTACAAAAGACACATCAAGAGGTACCAAAGCGAAATTCTTGAGAAGACCTAATTCTTCACCTAGAACATTGAATGGATCCCGCTTGGAGCAGATTTGAGGGAAAATTACCATGATCTTGATGAGAGAAGGATTGGAAAGACAAGTCTAAGGTGGAATGAAGGAAATGAGAGCTGAATTGAGTAAAGGAAGAAATTCGCTCCTGTCCCTTCCAAAGGTACAGGAGCGAAATCCTTCAAAGGACCTAATTCCTTACCAAAGACATTGAATGATTGTCATTTTGAGCAATAGATGTTAATGGAAAGCTTAACATTAATGGAAAGCTTATTCGGGTACTTCTTTTGTATTTGCATTGTGCATTGCTGTTCGATTTCTGCATTCTTCCTGTTTACCCAGTGAGGTAAACATTTGGCGTCGTTGCCTAGACGAACTCGGGAACGGAAGACATGGATGGCGCATAGACACAATGGGCCTACCCGTTGGTGAAGTAAACCCGGAGGCCGACGATGCGCGGATAGACCTTTACATAGGCTCAGACTGAAAAACATGTTTTGTAGACAAGTTTGGGTTAGGCACAGGAGAACTGTGATGGCAAAGGAAGCAATATTGGTGAAATCCGCACTTGAGCATCAGCTAGTAGCAGAAAAGGTTTTTAGGCGAGGATGCAGCAAGTGTATAAGATCTGGGCCCGACTAGCGTCAGTAGTTCCTGTCGTTCATCTCTATTTTGTATTAAGTCGTCGGAGTTGACTTCTTTTCTTGGGGGGGATGATGTTGTCGGGAATAATCATTATGTTATGTTGTTATGTTTATGTTGTCGTCGGTAATAATGAGTTACGGCGGTCAGTTAGTTAGCCAACGGGTAGGTAGTTGGAGTCACGACGGTTGTGTCGCACCCCTTCGGCTGTCATATATTGTAACACCTCCGGGTGTTGGAGGACATGTAAGATGTATGACAGATATAATATGAACATCCTTTGACATTAATGGAAAGCTTATTCGGGTACTTCTTTTGTATTTGCATTGTGCATTGTTGTTCGATTTCTATATTCTTCCTGTTTACCCAGTGAGGTAAACATTTGGCGTCATTGCCTAGATGAACTCGGGAACGGAAGACATGGATGGCGCACAGACACAATGGGCCTACCCGTTGGTGAAGTAAACCCGGAGGCCGACGATGCGCGGACAGACCTTTACACAGGAGAAGACACGGCAATGCTACGAAGAGAACAGCCGACGGGAAATGGAACGAGATGGCGCCAAGCCAGGAGGAAATTGAACCTTTGACTTATGCCCAATAGACTAAATAAGGACAAAAATAAAAAGATACAGAGTGACGAATGGGAAGTGGCACAAACCACATTGAATCTCAGACAACAGATAGAATGAAGGTGTAGGCTAAGGCAGCTTGCCGAGGGACGACTGGCCGAGGGGTTGCCCGAAGGGAACCCAGGAGGTGTCACGGAGGTTGCGGAGGCAGAGATAGACGGAGAGAACTACACTATCTACACTGTTGTAGGGCTACCAGAAGGAGTCACGGAGGGTGCCGAAGGAGAACTCTACAGTTCACCAGAATACCACCGTAGGGTAAGAAGCTGCGAAGAGTTGGTGGAACAAACAAGGCGAAATCTAAAACGGATCGACGCTACTAGAGACTTGCTAAAGAATTTGTCCATTTCGGAGGACAACCAGAGGGAGACAACGGAAGGTGACAGTACGACCGAAGGTGCCGAGGGAGCACAAGGGTACCGTACGAGAGGAAATTTGTTTGGTTCAGTGTCAGCAACTTTTTCCGGAGGACCCACGAGTGGAGGTTCAGTTGCAGGAGGCGGAGGATTGCCAGGTACAAGCACACAAGGAATTAGAGGAGCGAGACCCAGCGGTGGTATGGCGAGTAAACAAAAATTGCCAAAGTTCCATGGGGATGGGAAAGAAGACCCTGTCCACCACTGTCGCACTTGTGAAACAATTTGGGGAGCGAATGGTGTTACCGATGAGGACGAGTGGGTAACATAGTTTCCCGCAACCCTGAGGGGCGTAGCCATCGACTGGTTTTCGGATACGGATAAGGCTAAAATTGGCACATGGCCAGACTTGAAGAAGGAATTTCAAGCAGAGTTTCGTCTCCTAAGAGATGATAATGAGATCGTAGCCAAAATCTACAGCACGAAACAGAAAAAGGACGAGGCTGTTCGAACCTACAGCCGGCGGCTCAAAGAGCTGCTAGGAAAGATGGAGAACAAGCCGGCAGACGGACTGAAAAAATGGTGGTTCGTGGAAGGTCTAAAGAAATCCCTTAGACAAAAAATGAGGATAGTACCTCCCTCTTCATATTTCGACGCCTATAACAGGGCAATGGATTTAGAAAGTGAAGAGAAGACGTCCAAGAAGAAGAAAAATAAATCCTCGTCGGAGGATGATTCCTCTTCTGACAAAAGTGATAGCAGTGATGACGACTCTAATCAGAAGGTACAGGCTCTCCAGAAAGATATGGAGCGAATGATAAGAGAGATAAAGGCAACCAAAGGAAGCACAAGCAAGGGCGATGAAGGGGAGTTATGGTGCACGGACTGCCGTACCGATGGACACACCAAGGGGTCTTGTCCGAAAAAAGCATTTTGTGATATTTGCCAGATTGTCGGACACCTTACCAAGGAGTGTCCGTACAATATGAGGACCCGTAACCAACAGGTTCTCTTTATAGAACCATCTGCGTTAGCCAGCACGTCCCAGCCTGCGAGCAACAACGCCTCGTCTGGCGGCTATCGAAACAACAGGCGAGGAAGAGGTAATAATAACAATACGAACAATAACAGAAGCCGTCTCCAGTATGACGCCAAGGGCAGGCCAATTATCCAATGTAGGGCCTGTAATCAGTGGGGGCACTTCGCCCGTGATTACACGAAGGAAGCCACCCCTCAGCACCTCTGCCGTTGGTGTGGGCCAGGCGACCATGAGGACGCAAATTGCCCACAGGCAGGGGTTAATCTCCTCAACATTCAGAAGGCTGAGAAGACTGGTGAGAAAGAAGTACTGGCAATCACCCGCACCCAGACGAAAAAAGCCACTTATCCCGACCCCCATATGGAGAAGGAGAGATTACAGGAGGCAAAGGCCAATATTGAATGTGAGATGATGACCGAACGACGGGACAAAGAGGTGGCGAGTACATCATTCTGTACGGAAGCGGAAAATAACATCATTGAGCAAATCTTGCAGATAGAGGTGCCGATAAAGGTAAAAGACCTTCTAGACTCTATGCCACAATTGAGGACTGCCATCCTCACCAATGTGCAAAGCACCGCATCATCGAGTGCACCACAGGTAGGGGTTCCCGCCACTGCTACGAAGAGTACACCACAGGTGGAGGTTTCTGTCAACCCTTCGACTGACCCGATGTTACTAGCCGTGAGCAGTGGTAGACACCCAGCTGTTGTGGAAATGGGTATCCGTGGGACCATTCTGAAGGACACCATTGTGGATGGTGGATCTGGGGTGAATGTACTACCAGAAGAAACATGGAAGCGGCTGGGGAAGCCCACCCTATGGCCACCCACATTCAACCTGGTGGGAGCGGACCAACACGACATTAAGCCACTCGGCCTGTTGATGGCCCAGCAAGTGACAATTGGTACGCAACCATTCTTGTTAGATTTCGTGGTCATTCCCTCGAAGAAGAAAGGCTATGACGCCATCCTGGGGAGAGTGTGGTTGATCAACGCAAGGGTAAACCACAACTAGAAGAAAAATACACTTTCCATGGAGAAGGGAGGGCAAAAATATACCATTGACCTACACACCCAAGATGTCGGCGAAGAGCTCGCCTCTTCCGACTCAGACTCAGAGTACTCTAATAAAGGGAAGGGGGTCCCGATGAAAGTAAGGGCAAGAACGCGATGGAGCCAAACAGTGAAGGGGTGCTTGAATTGGAGGGATGTTCTGAAGATGAGAGATGCTCACTTAACGGGCTCTTCCACTGGCAGATGGAAGATTACGAAATGTTCCAAAGCTACAGGCTAGAAGTAGAGGAACCAGAGCAACCAACAGAGGTGTACCTGCCGGAATACAAAGAATATTCAAAGGGAGACGCCCCAAACCCTAGCGACGTAGATAATCCGAAGAGTGTTGGCAACGATTGGAACCTTGTGTGGAAGACCGCAGTCTTCAAAATACTTATTATTCTTCTTCTTCTTCTTATGTACGGGAAGGTGACCATGGTCCCTATAGAATTTGTGGTTCCAGGTCTTCGGATGGCCATAGAAAATAAACTTGCCACCAATAGGTTCAAATGGAAACCCTACCACGAGAAGCGTGTAGGGGACCCGAGAGGCCAGAAGGACACCCGAGAGTCCGGAGGGGGACCCGAGAGGATGGAAGGGGACTCGAGAGGCCGGACAGGCGACTCGCCAGGTATAGGACCAAAATAGGAAACTCTCGAGCGAGGAAAACTGAGAAGGATGAAGGGCAATCCCAGAGACACGGGACCCGAGCAGACAAATCTCTAAGACATCTAAATTAGGAGATGGGAAAAAAAAAAAAAAACGTACGGTCGTATGACAGGTGACCGTACGGTCAAAAAAAAATTTAAAAAAAAAAAAAAAGAAAAAGAAAAAAGGAGAGAGAGGAAAATGGCCACCGTACGGTGGGACCACCGTGTGGTGAAACCACCGATGGTGGCACCACCGTGCGGTGGAATCACCGTCGTGCGGTGAAACCACCGACGGTGGCACCACCATGCGGTGGAATCACCACCGTGCGGTGAAACCACCGACGGTGACACCATCGTGCGGTGGAACCACCGACGTTGGCACCACCGTGTAATGGGAGCCACCGAAGGCCACGCAAGGATAACACGCCACACACAGAGGATAGAAAGAAGACACCACCATGCAAGGTTAAAACGCCGCACACCGCACAACACCGAACACCGCCGCACAACAATTGATAGAGGAGGAGGAAGACGCACCGCACGGCCCGACCACGCACCACACGACCCGATCAACAAGGGTTATGCGCAGCAGCCACAAAATGAAAAAGAAAAAAAAAGAGCCACACAGCCACGTAAGGGCAAAACGACCGCCACGGGTAGACCAAGCAGCTGCACGATCGGAGGTGCCAGTGCTGTTGTTGACCGTACAGGGAGGTTGTATGGCCGGGGTGCCATCGGAGACATTACAGTAAAAAAAAAAATGACGACGACCAGATTTAAAATGGTTTGCTGGAGTTTGAAGCCAGGACACTGGAAATTCAGAGTGGAAAAGAAGGGTTTTTGGCATCTTAAAATATCACAGAAATGATGCATGCCATGGACTTTCGTATGGTTCTGAGGGTTGTAAATTGGTGTTGGCGGCGGGGGCGCTGCCCCTCGACCCCGCCCTATACTGCAACAGGGAGCGCACCTGGGGCGCTGCCCCAGGACCCTGCGAGGGGCGCTGCCCCTCGACCCCACTGGGGGCATTGCCCCCAGACCCCCAGTTTATTTTGAGCTACAAAAGACCACGGGAAGTGTTGTGGTTGTCCATCTTGTGAGAAAGAAGCCTGCAGCTAAGCATTGGTGGGGAAGCCATAAGCCGTAGAGGGAGACGGATTTGGAGGTTGGGAACAAACAGAGTTTGAGGGAAGGCATTGCAGGTCCGCACAGTTGTATGACACCAGGGAGTTATTCAGTTCAGTTTTTAGCCTTCGGGGAGTGTGATGGAGGATTTGAGGTGTCTCCTAGCATTTGTGCCAACGGATTGTGGCCACCTCTAGGCATGACTGGTACGCTTTGAGGAACTCGGAGTATGTCTCAGTTGGACGTGAGGTTGCCATGGTGGATGCACAGAGGGCTCGGGAGGAGCTGACCACCAGGTTGGAGGCACTAGTCGCGTGAGACTTAGTTCAGCATACCCAGGAGTTGGATGCCGGGAGAGCAGCATGGGTGGCTATCAAGGACAAATTGACTAGGGAGACAATATCAATTGAGTAGCAGTTGGTGGAAGCTGAGACTGAAAAACGTGTTTTGTAGACAAGTTTGGGTTAGGCACAGGAGGACTGTGATGGCAAAGGAAGCAATATTGGTGAAATCCACACTTGAGCATCAGCTGGTAGCAGAAAAGGTTTTCAGGCGAGGACGCAGCAAGTGTATAAGATCTGGGCCCGACTAGCGTCAGTAGTTCCTGCCGTTCATCTCTATTTTGTATTAAGTCGTCGGAGTCGACTTCTTTTCTTGGGGGGGATGATGTTTTCGGGAATAATCATTATGTTATGTTATTATGTTTATGTTGTCGTCGGCAATAATGAGTTACGGTGGTCAGTTAGTTAGCCGACGGGTAGGTAGTTGGAGTCGCGACGGTTGTGTCGCACCCCTTCGGCTGTCATATATTGTAACACCTCCGGGTGTTGGAGGACATGTAAGATGTACGACAGATATAATATGAACATCCTTTGACATTAATGGAAAGCTTATTCGGGTACTTCTTTTGTATTTGCATTGTGCATTGTTGTTCAATTTTTGTATTCTTCCTGTTTACCCAGTGAGGTAAACAATAGAAAGAGAAAATTGACTTGAACATGGCAGCAAAAGGATTCAAAGGTCAAGTCTAGGACAAAGTTAAGTGAAAAGAAATATGAATTGAGCCTAGAGGAAGAAATTCGCTCTTGACCCTTCCAAAGGTACAAGAGCAAATTTATCCAAGGCACATGTGTAGCACCTAAGTTGGACAAATCCCTCTTTCAAAGTTATTTTATATGCATAAAATGACATGTCTATACAGTGAGGAAGCACAATTTTGAAGTTTGAAGCATTGAAAAGTGAGCGATCATGAGAAATTTGAGAGAAGTTCATAATTCGCTCCTGTACCTCTCAAAGGGACAGGAGTGAATCACCTACGAGACTATGTACCTTCCAAAGGTACCCAAGCGAATCTGCTAAAACAGTGACTTTGCTCCCAAATTCCAAACAAAATTGCCCCCAAGGTGCCTTCTCGGGATGATTCAAGGCTGAAATGGCGTGAGAAAGGAAGAGAAGTGAGTGTTTGATCAAAGCCTAAGACATATTTGTCAAGATCACTCATGTACCTTCCATAGGTACAGGAGCAAAATTTCTTGAAGAGGAGTGTTTTGCTAATTAAGATATCTAGACAAGCCTCCTTGAAGGTGATTTAAGCCTTTGCCACATCATGAACCTTCTAATGATCATGAAGATTAAGTGTGTTTTCAGTAAATGAGTGAGAAAACTAAGAGCAACTCATAGTTCGCTCATGTACCTTCCAAGCGTATAGGAGAGAATTACATTAAGGATCAGTGTTATGTTAATGATGGTGCGTTAATAGTTTTCTTCAAGGTGATTTCAAGTGTTCAAACATCCTAAGCCTCATGCAAATCCTAAGAACTAAGCATGCCTTCATCAAATAGTGATAAAACTTAAGCATCACCTAGGTTCGCTCATGTCCCTTCCAAGGGTACACAAGCAATTTTGATGTTAAAGGCATGTACATCTCGAAGGTACGAGTACGAAAGTGTATTGCATTGTGGTAAAAACCGAATGGAGAGGAGACTAGATGCAAGTCATCTTCAGCATCTCTGTTGGATCTAGATTCATAGTTATGGCTGGTATCTCTACTTCTTATCACAGATGGATTAGAGACGGAAGCTCTAAATGCAGATTTTGATTTCTATACACTACCATCATAGCCATTTAGTTCAAAAGCAGTAAGTTTTCCAATAATAGAGTCAAGAGTTACCTTTGTCTTGTCAATGGATTTTAGCTCCTGAATAGCTGCAACTCGGTTAGCATAGACCGGTAGCAGGGTTCTCAATACCTTATTGATTACTGTGGCATCTTCCACTTTCCCTCCTGCACTGTGTCTCACCAACTATCTCTTTAATCATCTGACCATACTACTGGATATTCTCACCTTCAGACATTCTCATGTCATCAAACTTTCCTCTTAAACTCTCCTCTTTGGCAATCTTAACATGTTCATCACCTCCATAAATCTCTTCTAATTTTTTCCATGCTTCATATGCAGTTTCAAGACCATGAAAATCTACATATTCAGCATCAAACAAGGAACTGATAATAGCTTCTAATGCCTGGTTATTTTCTTGATGTTCTTTCTTCTGATCATCAATCAGGGGTCCAGTAGGTGTAGTATGCTTATTTTCTATATGATCCCAATACTGACTACCAAGACCCTTAATGTAAATCTTCATTTTGTCACTCCATATTCTATATTTATCTTTGTTGAACTTCGGACCTTCTTTCTTCATCATAATCTACACACTCTTTTCCTCAAGTTGTTAGGCTTTTAGATTAAGAGGACCTGAGATGCTCTGATACCAATTGATGGTATGATGAAAGAATAAGTATTTGGCAGAATACTGAGAGGGGGGGTGAATTGGTATATTGAAAAACTGATACAAATTTCCCAAACTCAAACTCAGTCAAACAAAGTAAACATATCTCAGTCAAGATCAATATTCATAAGAATACTTGACATCAACCAGTTTGACTGTTATGACAACTTAAACAGTAAACAACTTCAATCTTGTAATCATTAACAATGCTTAATCATAACTCAACGTATTCATCTCTCAATGCTTCTCCATAACATGCCTTATCAGAAATTAACCACATCAACAAATAAGATCACAACCACAAAAGCATTCACCACTTGACATAAATGTTTATACATGGAAAACCCAAATAGGTAAAAACCATGGTGAGATGAGACTCACAAGGATAGCTATCTGAACTCTTCTAGAAGTTCGCCCTGTTAGGAGCCAAGCTTGTTAAAGCTTTACAATAAGTCATGTTAAGAACTAATTCCGATTAGGAATCACTCGGTTAAGGGATTTACAAATATACCTTGATTAAAAGAACAATACCCTGTTAGGAGTAACCTCGCTAGAGGATTTAAGAATCCAAGCTAATGGACCACCTTGTTAGAGGATTTAATGAGTAACCAAGCTTGTTAGAGCTTACTCGGTTAAGGGATTTAACTTTTGTTGTAATTGTTAGAAAACAACAAGTTTTCTTGATTTGTCTGAGTAGCACTACATTTGCTTGATCAGATCCTTCTAAGCTTCAATCTGCCTTCACTCAAAGTGCAGATCGATTCACAGGTTAGGCAACTACACACTCAACATGTTTTCATCAATCTTACCAACAACCTTTACAAACAAATTCATCGACCTTAAATAGAAAATCAATTAGGTTGGTAACACAGCAAAAACCTAATTCTTATCATCGAGATTACAAACAAGTCAGTACAATCTTGACCGTTAGAAATCATGACAATCTCTTCACATTCTTCAAGAAAATTCCAACTGCTCCATGATCACCGCTTCTTCGGACTTTGCAACTCATCACGCGTTGTGCATTAGATGCAATCCACTTTGCTCCTTCCCTAGACAAAAACAAACGCGCCAAAACAATTTGAACATATTCTCATTCAATGATCACACGTGCCTCCATCATTACTACTTATCAGATAATAAACCATCAAACTTGTTTGGTTAGGGTTTAACAGCTGATAGGGTTTACCGGTTACATTACATAGAAAAGTTTAACCCTTTACACCGGTTCACCAGTTCATCTTACAAACTTAACATACCAGTTTACAACATCTTCCACAAAGCTCTCCTTACCAGTTACTAGCCAATATCAAAAACAACAGTATCAGCAATAACATGAATACCATTACCAGTTCAATTGACATCAATGACAACATATCATTAATGCAATCTCTATGCAAAATACCAATAAACTCAAAATACCAACATCTGCAACAATTTAGAATATTTAGAGAAAAAACTAAACACTGAAACACAGAATCAGTATGTTGACATCAATGACAACCATATTGAAACATCAATCTACTTCACATTTGCAACAGATTTTAGTTTGAAGATTAAATTTTTTTAATTACACTAAAGTTAGTAAGTTTCGCATCTACTATCGATTCGCCCCCCCCCCCCTCTTAGTAGAAAGATTGTGTTTGACACTAACCAATTAAAATGTTAGTGATCACTTCAAAAAAAAATGTCCTCATGATCGACAGCTCGAATCAGATCCGTATAAGTATCCTTAAAGAAGGAAACAACAAATTGATCAATCTGCTCCTTAGCCTCCCAAACATTCCTATTTGTATTAGTAATTCTCCTAATTCTATTCCTTTTCCTATGTTTTAAGGTGGACTGATGAAAAAAGTGGGTGTTCCTATCACCTTCTCGTAACCATTATATGCGTGATTTCTATTTCCAATGGATTTCCTCTTCTTCAAGGACACAATGCCATTCCTCTCTTAGTTGTCTCTCTTTTAAGGAAGTCTCCAACTCTATGTTCCCCATAATCATAATGCCCTAGATCTCTTTTAGATCCTCTGAAATTTGAGCCTTCTTGAGGAAAATGTTGCCAAAGGTGTATCAGTTGCAACCCTTGACCTTCATTTGATTTTCCTTCAACTTAAAAGCAACTCTAAACATAGGTGTTCCATTAATAGGACTCTCCCACCAAGCCTCAACCAAATCTCAAAATTTCGGATGTAAGGACCACATGATTTCAAACCTGAAAGGAAATGGCTCACGCATGGGGGTGATTTCCCTAAGCAACAAAAGTGGATTATGGTTAGACCCAATCCTTGGAAGAGCATTAAGGGTAAGATATGGTAGTATGTTCCACCCAATAGAGATGATAAATTTGTCCAGATTAACTTGGATGAGATCAGCTCCTAATCTCCTATTTGACCATGTAAAGAGGGTGTTCTTAAGGACAACATCCAACTAACTAGTATTACTTAAAAATTCTGCTAAATCCATCATACTGTCAAAGTTGTCCTCTAATCCACCCATAATTTCAAAAGGAAAAAGGACAGTATTAAAATCTCCACCCAGATCATCCAATAACAATCCAACTGTGATTTCATTAGGGAGGTTAACTTGTCCCATAAATCCTTCCTAATAGCTTTGGTATTTGGTGCATAGACATTAGTGATATTCCAATTGTCTTTGGAGGATATCATAGTAAAGGCAACTGTAAGGCTATTTTTGTAGTGGACAAGATCATATTCAGTCTAACAGAGAGTGGATTCCACATAGTGATTATCCCTCCTAACGCACCATCAGCAAATCTACTACAACACTTTCCATTAGACCACACTTTCTCAACAATTTGAGCAAAGGTTAAATCTAACATCTTAGATTCCTGAAGCATCAGAATATTGATATTATTGTCAATAATCATACATATTAAAATGTATTGTTTATGAGGGCTATTCAACCCTCTAATATTCCAAGATTAGATCTTCATTACCTAGTTTTCTTCACCCTCGACACATCATCAAGGATGCCTTGTTTACCCAAAGCTATTTCCTTTGGTACTCCTCTCTACCTTGTATCCATATGACGTCTTCCTTGTTTTAGTTTTGATCCTATGTCAACTTTTTTGTCACCAACTCTTCTTCCACTTCTACTATTAACCATAGTATAGTTTTTATCCTGAGTGGAGAGGAGGGATTCGAGAGAGTTGTTGATGTTAAGCAGCACTTCAACTATTTTTTTTCTTTATTGTGAGTCTAGGGGCATCTATCTGCTTATTCTTCAAGTTTGTGTCTGAAGGAGCAACACTCTTATCCAATGGACTCTCTATTAGCTTAGATTCCTTACTTTCCTTCAACTAGGTATGAGAGACAGTCATTCCCAAAATATGAGAGGTGTTCAACAAAAGGGTTTCCCCACACACATATTCTTTCTCCTTTGAATCTAGGACTGTCCTATCCTGAGTCATGTCCTTGGGGTTTATCTCTAACCCAACTAGGGAGACAATATAATTGTATCTAGGGAGGCATCTTATGTATTACTGAATTCTTCTTCCATCATTCCAGTAGGAAGTGGCATAGGAGACATATGTCCATGGTTGAGTGGAAAAGCCCTTGATGATGCTCTTCCTCTTCCAATTGTAATGGGATAAGCATTTGTTCATCAGAAAGTTCTTTACTCTGTAAACTCTTAAACTCTTCTCTCTCTTTACCTTAGGATATGAAGTTGTTGGAGGTTAGTTAATGTTTCCTTTGCTGAAATGGTTAGTTAGTTGAAGTTAAGTTAGTTACTAACAATTTCAATTTCAACTAAACCTAAATGAAATCAATTTATTTTCTTTGAATTAGTAAAAGTTAAAATATTTTTCCATTTTAGAACTTTTGGTTGTTATAGATGGTATCAAAGCTAGCAGGTATGACATTGAACCTTGGGCTCACCACCTGAAACTTAGATAGAAAACTGAGCCAAGTTACTTGATAATTGGGATTGTATTTTCTTGTTTAGTAGAGTAGAGTGTAATGAATAACTCAGCTAACAATACCTTGAGATGGTTGAGTTTGTTATGAGTCAGTAGACAGCAATAGCTTGGCCATTAATGTTATGTTACCATGAAGGTCATGGTAGACTGTTAATGTTGATAACATAAGACAATTCATAACTAAATGGATAAAGAGCTAGTGGGTCAGCTATACCCAAATGTTATGTGTCTTGTGAGTTAGTTGAACTCTAGTATGTACAAGTCGAGAAAGGGTGGTCAGTACTGACAATGTGTTAAATGTGCTTGCAATATTAAAACCTTGGCCAAGGTGGTGCTTTTTAATGCAAGCGACCATCAGTTCACATGAACCAGATACATCTCTAGTCAGAAGGGTCATTACTAGTTGGGGAGTACCCATAGTGTAAAATTAACTAGTGTGTAGGTTCTAAACACTAGGTTTAGATGGCAAAATGGCAACTAAGTTTCATCCTTCGTTTGCACCCTTGTGCAAGGTTAGGCCACTTCTAGTAGGAAGGGGTGTAGGAGATTGCCAAGTTCGTGGTTGGGAGGAAAGGCCTTGATGAAGCTCTTCCTCTTACAAGATATGTCGAGGCTTGATACAGAAGATCTCCAATTGGGAAGCTTATTGATTTTAATCTCTGAACTTTTACCTATTCTTTGAAAATGAAAGTTTCCATTTGAATACCTTTTTCATATTGATCAGCATAATGTTATATGTTAAATGCTTTGATCGTTAAATAACTAACTTCCTTTCATATGAATCAGTTAGATTCCTATTATGCTGAAGTAGTTATGTTTTATTTGAAATGCTCAAGTTTTATCTTTGTATAGGTTGTAATCTATTTTCTTCTAAGAATAGAATATGTGAAACAAAGCATTTTGGGAATCCAGAAAATGGAATCGAACCTTTAAACAAAAAAACAAAAAAAGGTCTATGACTCGACTATCAATTGACTACGGATGATCGAAATCATGTATGATTACTTTTCTTCATTTCCATCTGATAAGGAGACTTAAGCAGAAGCTATCTGATGACTCGAGAAAGAGGGGTGCGGATGGCCCCATCAAACTCAGAAACAATCGAAAGTACACCTTAACCGAGTCAATTGAAAACTCAATTGAGAAAGTGACTAAGGAAAGAAAAGAGACAGAAGGTTAGAATGACCCTCAGATTCTCACTACGGGATACCATGTCATTCCTTCTAATTTAATGATCAGGAAGAATTCAAGAACCTATATCAGGAGATAATGGTAACTTCTAGATAAGAGAATAACTATGGGATAACTAGCAAATAAGAATTTCCACACTTGGGCTTGAGCAATATAAGTTAGATTTTGTGGAGTATGTTAAGTATGAAAATTAAATAGAACAACTTAATTAAATCGTGAATAAAGCTAGAGAATAGTTAATCATGGAGAACTTGTGGATGCCAATATTCCTAAGGTTGAACTAGATTAGATCCTTAACCTAATAAGATAGATTGTGGGTCATTATGAATTATAGTCTAGGGAGAATGCTTGGATGCCCTAAAATTAGAATGTAAAGAGGAATCAAGAAGATTAAATCGCCTTAAATGAAAACTCAGTATCAGAAGATACCGTTGAGGTTTGGTTAGCAGGAAAGGAAAAGTATCTTGTGATCAAGAACAACATTATCAATATCAAGCTGTATGGAAAGGTTATCAACTATCAGATGAGGCAGCTACTTGGAAGGAACAAAAGGTTGGGGAAGGAATAAAAATAACTAAAAGCCTGTTGTGACCATTTCACACATCGCCCCATTAGAATGGGGACCCCCTCTTTTTCACTTTTGTTTTGCTTGTTCTTCTCTCTGCTTTTAGGGTTTTGAGTGAGTGAGTAGTCTGTCTAGGCTAGGGCTAAACCTTAGGGGGGTTCTTTTGGATGTCATTTAGGCTAAGTCCAGTCAAATTTTGGAGAATTGTTGAGTGTTGTCCCAAAGAATTGAGATGATTGAAATTAGATAAGTCTTTCAGGAGAGTCAAATAGGTCTCAAGTTAGGTCTAATAAAGGTTTTAGGGTAAAATCCAATTTTGACTAAGTGTTAGCATTTTTGGAGGTGAAATTGTGTGTTCTTGCCTAGGTGAGTTTTGATCAAATTTTTGAAGCAAGATGATGCCTGAAGCAAACAAATCACTCCTGACCCTTGCTAAGGGCCCAGGGTGAAATTTATCCTAAGTGCAATTTCTTGTTTTTGATGGGCTTCCTAACTGGTTCCTGACCTTGAAAATGAACTAACTTTGCCTTGTGAAGCAGTTTGAGACTTAAATTTGAAGCAGTTTGGCCAAAAAGGGTAAAATCGCTCCTGACCCTCAGTGAAGGCCCAGGGCGAAAATGTTGTTTAAGTCATATTTGTCACTGACTTTTCTAAATTGCTTTGTGCAGGGTCTCCTGAATGGATGATTGAACGTGACTTGATGCTTTGGACGGTTTGGAGACATGAAAGATGGTGAATTCTGGAAACTAAGGAAAAAATCGCTCCTGACCCTCAGAGAGGGCCCACAATGAGATTTTGATTTCCTTCATTTTGCAATGAAAAGAGACCAAGTTTTGATCATAAATGGAAAATAAATGACTTTCTCCACCCACTTGAAGAAGTTTTGACTAGAAATGATGAAGGACCTTGTTGAAAATAGAAAAATCGCTCCTGACCCTCAGAGAGGGCCCATAGCGAGAAATCTTATAAGGGTCATTGCTAGCTTTATTTGGTCGATTTGAGAGGTCAAAAGCATGGTGAAGGATAGAATGAGCATAATGAAGTATCCAGACTTGATCAAAGATGATAAATTGAAGGAGTTTTGCCCAGGAAAGGTAAAATCGCTCCTGACCCTCAGAGAGGGTCCAGAGCAATTTTCTTTGCATGTACATTTTTGGACCTTTCTTGGACATGAATTTTTATTCATGGCAAAGAACAAGATGAAATATTCCTTGGGAAAGTGGTTTTTAGATGAAAAGTGAGGTATTTTGGTCCAGGTAGCAAAAATCGCTCCTGACCCTCAGAGAGGGTCCACAACGAGATTTTCAAATATGCATTATTCTTGAAAGATCAAAGTAAGTTTTATGATTGAAAGGGATGAAGGAAAGAATCTTCTATCCATTGAATATAATTTGGAGGATTAACACAAGATGAAATCAACCCAAAATTCAAAAATCGCTCTTGACCCTCAGAGAGGGCCCACAGCGAAAAATCGCTCCTAACCCTCAAAGAGGGCCCACAGCAAGAAACCTAAAATGGGAACTTTTCATCCAAGTTTGAGGAAAGCTAAGGTTAGGCATTGGTTTGAAACGATGTTTGAAAAGCCTTGAAGTGAAAAGAAATCATTGAGAATCAAAATTTTGAAGGCAATTACAAAAATTGCTCCGGACCCTCAAAGAGGGCCCATAGCGATTTTCCAGTTTTCTCTCCATGGTTTGAAGAATTGAGATAAAATCTTGCTTGGACAGGAGGAGAATGTGATGTGTTATGCCTTGGAGGTGATTTGAAGATTAAAAGATAAAGGAATTTGCCTAAAACCAAAAAGTCACTCCTGACCCTCACTGAAGGCCCACAGCGAGATTTTCAAAGAATGCATGTTTTCTTCAAAATGGTGTGAAGGCAAGGTTAGGACAAGGGGAAGAGACCCCCAAGAACATGATGAATATTGTTTTGCCTTTGAAACTTGATGATTTTGGTCAGAAAATAAAAAATCGCTCCTGACCCTCAGAGAGGGCCCATAGCGATATTGTTGAAAATCCTCATTTTACCTTGCAACGACAAAGAAAATTTGGTTGGAATGGATAAAGGAAGACCATTTCCAAGTGATGAATAAAGTTTCAATAAAGAATGGTGGATAATCAAGCTCAAAATCAAAAAGTCGCTCCTAACCCTCAGGGAGGGCCCAGAGCAAAAAACACCAAAAGCACTTCTTTTCCCCAAAATTTGACAAGGTTAAGTTTGCAAGTCAGTGAGAGGGCCTAGTTGAAATGTCTTGAAGAGATTTTGGAGATTGAAAAATGCTAAATTTGAGCAAAAAATGAAAAATCGCTCCTGACCCTCAGAGAGGGTCCAAAGCGAAATTGCCTTCAAGGACATTATTTCCTTCAAAATTATTGATGAATTAACTTTATAGTGCAAGGAAATGGATTTTGGAAGTGTTATTGAAGGGTCAACAATCGAGCCAAGGTGGATTTTAGCTAAAAAATGAAAAATCGCTCCTGACCCTCAGTGAAGGTCCAGGGCAAAATTTACATTTTCACCTATTTTTCCTCATTAAAAATGTCAAATTTGAAATGCAACGTGTTAACTGGATATAAATTTACCCTCTAGGAGATTTTCAAGTCAAAATGTGAAATATTCAAGGCTAAAATTCAAAAATCACTCCTGACCCTCAAAGAGGGTCCAGGGCGAAATCTTCATGAAATCTCATTAAGCCTTGTTTTAAAAAATTAATATTCTCCAAATTGCATTTGATCGCCAGAATTGCTAATTTTGAGGCATTTGGAATATTAAAATTTAATTGGCATTTAATTTAAAACATTTTGGCATTTAATAAATTAATTTTAAGCCTTAAAAAAAATTGAACTTCTATCTTGGAGGCATTTAAAATTAATTATTAAAATTAAATATAAAGCGCACAAGGCCTTATTTAGATTTATTTTGCCAAGTCGGCCCCCTTTTTTGGAATTTTATTTATTTTTTTAACCTCTTTTTGCCAAGTCGGCCTAGAGGGACCAAAGGGGTGAGCACTCTATATATTGGAGGTGTTTTTTCACAATTCAAATCATTCAATCATTGCCTTAAGAGAGAATTTGGAGAGCTAATTGGAGGTGCCAAATCTGGTTTGCTTGGAGAGAATTTATTTCAAGTGTTGGAGACTAGAGGGAAGTGGAGTTGATTCTTTTGAAGGCTAAAGGAGGCACATTTTATCCAAGGGGGAACTTTGATCTACATTTTGCCTAGCGAAATTCATCTATTTTTGCATCATTTCTTAGAGTTTAATACTCAAGAGGAGGTATGGTGAAATCATCTTAGCACCATTGTCGAAGATTTGAATTTTGAACATTTGTTTTGAAAAATCTAAGTATTGCGTAATTAATTAGGAAATGATAACTCAAGATTTATCATGAAGTTTCCTAATTAAAATCTTAAATCTTCCTTTTTACTCTATATTTCTACGCTTCAAGATATATTACTAATTATGAAATGTTGTGTAGGTGTCAAGATGGTGACTCCAAAGGCTGGAGCATCCACTAGTCATCCAGCCCTCATCAAAGAAGATCAGAAGAACGAAGAATTGGAGACCAAGATCATGTCCAAATGGAGTAATATCGGAGACACTAACTTGGGAAACTTCAGTGTGAAGAAGTTTCGAGAGGTCCCCTACATTGGCAAGCCATCACCTATTGCAAAGAAGATAATTGAAAGTGGCATCATCAAGGCGGCAGGTTTCCCTCCAGCAGTCCAGTGTCATGAGCTGATGATCGAGTGTGCCCACCATTATGACTAACAATCAAGATCAATCGTATCCAAGGAAGGAAACACCTTAGCTTACCTTTCAGAGGAGGCTATAAGTGAAGCTCTTCATCTTCCAAAGCATAAAGATATGATTTACAAAAGCCTAGAAGGAGCCAGGTCGATGTATGAAGATGATCTTGACACTTGCCTGAATCTCATCAATAAGAATTGATTGCTCAAAATTCATCCTCGCCTGAACAAGATTCCCAATACACCGCATAGGATCGATTTCCAGGAGGAGTACAGAGATTTGATAACTTTGCTCAATCGAGTTACAGGGGCTCCTCAAGCCTTCTACTTCGAGAAGTGGATGTTCTTCTTCATTCAAGTGATTGTCCAAGGAAAAGGAACGATTCAGTGGGCCAGAATAATTAGCAATAGCCTGGATGTGTAGTTGAGAAGACTAAGGCCTACCAAATCATTCCATATGAGCTCATATGTCATATATGCCTTGATCAGGAGTTTTGAGTATGCAGGGCTACCTCACAGAGGAGTGATCAGAAGAGGACCCAAAGAAGTGAGAGTTTGTGACTCTTATGTTCATCTGCATCACCCACCTAGAAGTGACTACAAGTTAGTAAATGATACCTTCACGATGAACATCACTAGGATATTGCAAGGCGAGATTCACAATTGACTATCTCTGGATGCACAAGAGCTTGTGAAGAGGTATGGTGCATGGTTCATCCAGTTTCCAAAATTTAAATATATCAGAGTTCAGGGGTGTCCTTCACCTCCCTACATGTTGCCGAGATATCCGACAGACAGGATAGTGCTACTTGAGGTAACCAGGCAGTTGGTAGCTTGTGCAAAGGTATCTAGACACAAGCATGGAAATGGGGTTCCTGTGCCTATCATATTGGGGAATTCAATTGAGTTATGTCCTAATACTCAAGCTTTGGAGAATGCAGAGAAGGAATTAGCCTTGTATTCGTTCACCTTCTTTTCCCCGTGAGAGAATTTTGATCCTTATGGTTATATGGAGGAAACAGTTGCTAGGAAGTACGGACATGAGTTTCCGGTAGAAGACTTTTGGATGAATCTCTCAAGTGATTTAGAAGTTAAAAGAAAGATGCATTCCAGATTACATTTAGATTTCATCAGGAAATGCAAAGTTTATAGAGTGGCCGATCAAGCTCAGGACAATGGCAAACATCTCCAGTCATCCTATGACAAAGAAGACAAAGCAGTGAAGATAGATTGGAATGAACCCGAGGTTTTCGACTTGAGAGCTTTGATGGCTCCTGCTTTATCATGTACTCACAGATGGGTGGATGTACAACATCAAAAGTTGAGAGAGCAGAACGTATCAATGACTTTTACTTTGGAGGCAAGGCTGGATGAAGGAGAAGCTAGCGTGAGTGAGAACACTTCTCATCCTAGAGGTGTAAAGAGGAAAGAAAGACCTGAGAAAAGGGAATCTTCCAAGAAGAAGCAAGAGGCCAATCGAGATCGCCCATCAAGCACATCTTCTCGGCATGGAAAGAGGGCAAGTCAAGCTGAAGGTCAACAAAAGATAGTACCTAAGGTTGATGAATCTATGGAGTCCATGGTGCAAAATGATAAGCCAAAGAAAGGATAGATAACTCCGCATTCATCTAGTCAGTCTCCCCAAGTTGATGAGCTACATGAAGATAAAAATGATGATGAGGCGACATCTCCTCTCCAAGAAGATGAACCACTACCTAAGGAAATACAAGTGAGAGAGACAAGATCTGCCATTCTAGATTGGTTGAAAGAGAGACTGACAAGGGTGATTGTGATTGAAGAAGAAGAGGATGTAATTGACTTAGAGAGCCTTATAGGAAATTCTCAAGAAGTAATGGAGAAGAAGAAGGCCACGAAGATGTCCAAAGTGATAAGGGATGAGATAGGATCTAGGAAATTGTAGATAGCTACACCAGTAGTGGACAAGTATGAAGGTGAAATTCTTGCAGATGAGTATGATGTAGAAACATTTGAGCTTGGTCCACTCACTTCTGAACAGGCGATGGATGAGGCAACCGATTCATTTGAAGCACTTAAAGGCAAACTTAAAGAAGAAATGGAAAAGAATAGGAAGCTTGAGAGAGAGAGAGGTGCTTGGAGAGGCTATTTTAGTCATCTTAGTCAGCCCTTGAGACGTCAGGATCCAACAGTATCTCCTTTGCAAGCACTTCCCCTTGAATCAGTTGGTGAGGCAGAAAGAGTCAAGAGCTTGGTTCAGCTTATGAGCTCTTGGATTGACAAATCCCACATGGTAGCTGTTGAATTTGCAACAAGAATGATGAAGACAATCCATCGAGCTATCCAGGTCCTTGAGATTGTCCACAATCTAATGATAACTGTAGCCGCTTTCGCTCATACTAGAGATGTTATCATTCCCATTCTGCAAGTAATCACGAAAACACCAAGGAAGATCCTAGCACAGGAAAAGATAATGGATGGATGAACTCATAACCTACTTCAGTGGTCAACTCTACTCCAAATGAAAGAGGTTCTTTTCGAGGACATCAACACCAAATGCAGACAAGTTGAAGGCGTCATCCATCCAATTCAGGATAAGGTGTTTGAGGTGTTGTGTACCATTCTTGGCAGGCAGATCGAAGTTGAGATGGATGTGGACCTCCAAGAGTTGGAAGAGAGAGTCAAAGTCATCTTTTGCAAAGATGAGAATGTCATCACAGATGAGCAATGGGATCTAATGTTCACTACTATGCTCCTGATTGAGAAGATCAAAGAACTCAAACCTAGATGGGAAGCAGCTCTTCTCACCGCCTTTGACCAGGTCATTCATTTGGAGGAACGAATGAAGAATCTTCCTGAGATTCCTATTGCTGAGATTGAAGGAATTGTGTCTAGATTTGTTGCATATGCTAAGAAAGAGCATTGGAAAGGGAACAAGGTTCTAGAAGAAAGGTTCTTATAGGATGATGTGGCATCTTAATTATCATTGGTCTATGTTTCCTCAATTTTTGTGCCAATTAAATATTTGGCTATGCATTTAATAATGTTCATCTAAAAAGGGAACTTTTTGTAACAAACCCTAATTAGGGTTTAGGTGTCAAAATCTCAGCCATTGATCTTCTTTCGATCTGGGCCATTCATTCTAATTGAGGATGCTATATATACCCTCACTCATTTTCATTTTGTCATTAAATGATTAGAGATTAGAGAGATAGATAATAGTTAGACCTTTGGAGAGAAGAAAGTTATTTTGTAGCAAGATTGAGTAGTGAAGAAAGAATTTTGAACAATTGTTGTCCATTTGGCTTTGAGATCAATAAAATATTGAAGTTATGGTGTGTTATTGCAATACTTGTGGCTATCTTCATGGTTGTTTATCTTCTTGAATCATTCTCAGTCGAAGTAGTATTTAAGTTTGAAGGACTAAGTGTTGTGCTTGATCTTTGGTGAGATTCATATCCAAACCACTAGCTTCTTACTAATTGTAAGGATGCCTTATGTGGTCAACTAGAAATATTGAGATTGCTTGAACATTCAATCATTATTGGAATATTGATATGTATCTTTATGGTAGTATCTATAATTCTTGATGATTTGGAAATCACTAATCACCTTAGAAGATCTCATCAATTCCAGTAGAGTTGTAATTCCTTGGCAATACTAAAATTGGTAGAATCTTACCAAGTCTAGCCTACATCGAGTCATTCTTAGGATTAGATTAGAATTCATCTCTTGAAAACCCTACCTTTTGCTATTTTTTTGAGAACCTATTAGCATTTGAGAAAATCCTGTTCCTGCAGATCAAGAGTACGTAAGGCCCCTTGAAGAAACAACATTCACAATGACCACTGGTGCTTGTCCACACGTAGAGATCCTACAACGAAGAACCTTGAAGTCATCCTGATTGATCCTTTTGTGATTTCTTTAGCATTCAGGGACTTTACTCGAGAGGATAAGGTACCATTTGGGTATTTTATTCTGTGTTTGGTTGTGTACAAAATACATGTCAACAAAGCCGTATATAGGAAATTGTTGTCGAGAGCTCAAGATAATGCAGTGCTTGTTAAAAGTTTGGGTAGAACTTCAGGGATTCATTATGAAGGTTGTTTAGTATTGGGCACCCTTAAGTTCCTACGATGTAATCCTAGGTATGAGTTGGTTATGGAAGCATAGAGCCAAGCGGACTATTTTTGGATGACCTATGGAATAGAGTTCACATTCAAGTAATTCAACATGAAATTAAAGTGCAGAAAATCTTTGCTTGCAGCAAAAGCAAAGCAAAAGAGGAAAAAGGGTGTCAAGTGTTTGCAGCCAAGATGGAGGAGATTAATGAATTCATAGAGGTTATATATCATGATGATATGGTGTTGTTGAAAAGTCCATGTACAATGAAGAAGAAGGTGTGGGAATAGTTGAGAAGGGCTATAGTATTATCTAAATAGATTGGTCATCAGGCTATCAGCAACTGAGATTGAAAGAAGAGGATACTCATAAGACAGTATTTAGAACAAGATATTGACACTATGAATTTACTATTTTATCATTCATGCTAAGCAACACCTAACAACATTTAAGAATTCGATCAACAGTGTGTAGGAAATTGTTTAGACAAGTTGTAATGAACTTTTCACGAATATCTCATCTATTACTTACTCTTTAGGAAAAGGGAAGAAGATTTCAGAAGGCTGAGAAATGTGAGGAAATATTTGAATATATGAAAGAGAAGATGATGACTATACCTATTCTAAAGTGCTAGATTTTGAAGGACATTTATAGATGTTATGGAAGCATCCAGGGAAGGGTTAGATGGGGTCCTTATGCAAGATGGGAAAGTAATTGTATATGAATCCAGAAAGTTGGAGAATTATGAACAAAACTATGCACCCACGATTGGAAGTCAATTGTGCATACTCTCTGATGTGACAATATTATTAAGAAAAACCATTTGAGTGTAGGATAGATCGCCATGGACTAAATACATATTTACCTAGTTTAATTTGGATGCTTGCTAGAGAAAATGGTTGGAGCCAATCTCAGATTATGATTTGAAATTAGTGTTACCGATTTTTCACCTCTAGTTGAAAAATATTTTGAGATATACTTGTTTTTACAAAATGGAGCAAGTACATATTACTTCTGCTATTTTGCATTCCAACTTCACTAGAAAAGATGAACTAAAGATTACATTTTAATACTTCTAGTTTGTAAAAACAAAAGAGGGAGACATCTCATCAAAAAAGGAAGTACTTTTATTGATATTCAAACATGCATCCCACACAAAGAGCCGTGAGACTAGCTACATGCATCAAGTGCAGAAAGGAAATACATAGACATGTATACATGAGTACAAAAATAAATAGAGCATGTTGAGAGTGGAACCAGTCCTTTCTTGAATGACTGGAACGGTTGGAATAGCCTTGATGTTGCCTTCATCTTGCTGCTTCGTCCTTGTCTACATCTACCTTCCTTCCGGTATCTGCAAAGGAGTTAAATATGCAATGGGTTAGAACATTTTGTTCTAAGCAATGGTTGATTACTTTCCTAACATGTATACTAATGCATGCATGTATATATAGTCCCTACATGCATCAGGTACATATAGTTAGCATCACGGAAGATCTCAGGAAGAGAAAATATCAAATCAAAAGAAAATCACCATACATATGCATATCATTGCTAACATGTTTGTTTCATGTGCAGGATTAGGAAAGGGACAACTTGATGGTCATAAGCTTCACAAATGAGTGGGGGTAAATGAGGCTTCCACAAGGGTTGAGCCCAGCTCATATAAATTCAACAAAGGCACACAGTCATATCTCAGAAAATGATGCAAACAAGAATCAAAATAGGTATGACCAGAAATATAAGTGGTTCTGTATTTAAAGACTAGAAGCATTATGGCAGTTGATAGCAGTAAGGGGAGTTTCATGATTGTAATAACTCCTACATATGATGGGCTCTTCAAACATCAAGACAAATGGATGCCTTTGTTAAGAGGTTAAGGCAATCATCAAAATGCAGTTATAATACCTTTCATTCATTGTTGCATGATAAGTTTTAAGAGTTACATCAGAGACCAAATGGACAGATGCAAATAAAACTAGGCATTCACAACAGATCAATGACAACTCAACTTGCTTGACACTGAACCAGGAAAATATCCATGTGTTATAAGAGAGGAACTCAATGCTTGCTCCAGAGTTGCGACATCAGTTCTTCAAGGTTTACAAGTGATAGAAGGAAGTGCCATAATACTACCAGGACCCTTTGGAGAATTTGAAAATGAGATGGATCCCATCGCTGTTTTGTATCCTACAAATAGTATAGTGGCTGCTATAGTGTTTCCCATATCGGATTCACTAAAAAAGAAAAAAATCACTTGCTAAGGATTCTGAAAAGAGGTATGTGCTTATAGTGAACCCACAGTGGAGGTCAATCGGTCAAGTTCTTTTTGACTTTGGATTTGGTCCTTGGAAGAGACAAGTAGAGAAATTTATTGCCTCATTTGAACCGGTATATGTACTTCTGGAATAGCAGGTTGGTGAAGCATCAAATATGCTTTATGGAGTAGGAGGGATTGTAAGAATCTTGAGATTTTATCCATCAGATTGGCAAATTTATTTAATGGCATGAGATGAGAGGGCCCAGTTAGCAAGCATCAAATATGAGTTATAATGAACCCTTCTCTGGTTAAAACTCAAAAAAAGAAATGCACAGCAAGCTGATTCAAAATAGTAATGTAAAATTTTGTCTAAAATGTAGAGCCGTGATGGCTTCTTCAACAAAAGGAAAAAAGAAAGTGCAAGGTTTCAACTTTAAACTCATATAAAATTTTCTAGAATATGACTTTAGAATTATGGCATGCAAAAAATCAAAATATCTTTCAATCATAACAGTCAAAATATTTTCAGAAATGACTTTCAGAAAGGAAATTCTTTTTGATAGAATCGACTTTCAAAATTAAGGCAAAATATGCACCTGTAGTGGCCATTAATGGAAAAAAAATCTTTAGAAAATCATTCTCATAAGAAGCAACAATGGGGTCCAAGAAAGCAAGTAATTAGTTCCAGATTTTCGAGCCAAGAAGCCACCTCTGGAGGCCAGCAATGGAGACTAATATGCCCTTTGATTCTATTTTTTCCTCTAAGAAAACCCTCGACTTGTGCAGAAAATAACCTTGGCGGCACCAGCTCACTCAAGTTTCAAAAATGTGCCCTTCTTTTATGCGACTTCTTCTAGAAAGTTTCAAACCCTACCCCATGGTGGTGCCCAGGTGAAGCTTCACGGCAATAGAGAAAGAAATACATCAAATGCAAAGTGATAAGGAAGAAATGATAGCCTTTAGGTTTTTCATTTTCCTAAATATGCAGGCCTAAGGCTTTTCTTTTGCCTTATTTTTTTTTTCTTTTCTCCATATGTTTAAATTAAATAAAGTATAAAGTATAAAATATATATTTCTTTTTTTTCTTTTCTCCATATTTTTCTTTTGCCTTATTATTTATTTATGTCTTCTAAATAAAGTATAAAATATACATTAATTAAAGTGACGCTTTTAAAAAAAAATTATTATTTAAATTAAATATTTATTTTATTTCATCTTTATATTTAAAAGTCAAAAGTAATAATAAATGAAATAATAAAATGTTTTGTTAAAGTGATATAGGTCACTTTATTGAATTGTTTTATTGTTATTTACGTTTATTACCATTTTTGCCTTTAAGCATGAACAGGAAATAAAACAAATATCTAATTAAATAATAAATTTCAAAAAAAAAAGTCACTTTATGAGATGTATTTTTATTTTTTATTTGATAGAGTCAAAAGAGAGATATTCTTTGCATTAATGAAGGCTTGCAGGCCTGTCAGTGATATATTGGGGCCATTTATGGTGCTTTTAAGAGCTTTTATGGTTGCAGTATGGGTTGGCTTGACTTTTGGCCCAGGTTTCTCCCTTTCAGACCTGTTTCAAGTCTTTTGAAGGTGGGTTTTTGTTTCTGCTCACCCAAGAGGAGGTGGAATATATTATTCATTATCTACTTTTTGGAAAACATATATACTACCTTCCTTCTTCATTGTAAGGGTTCTTCTTCATTCATCTTTTTGGCAGACTGTAATTTCTGAGTTCTTTCTGCAAGAGGGAATGCTTTTGTAACACTTTTTCAGGAATAAGAGAGCATTGTAACAACTTTGAGCAGTAATAAGCAGTCTATGCCTTCCCATATTCTTTTGTCATTATGAGTACTTGGTGTTTATGCAGGTTTTTGTGATATTCTTGTCCTTTAAACTATATTTTCATGTAGGTACCTTATGCAAAAGCATAATTATTTGCAGGTTATAAGTTGTGAGTGAAATAACAATCTTAGGTTGTGAGAAGTGTTTTTCTCTTCTAAGGACTATGATTTTAGCCTTCTTATAAATTATTTATGCAAGGGTTATGATCTACTGGGTTGTGTAGGTGAGTATTATTACTGTCATACTGTTTGTTGTTTGTTGTTTTCTTTCTCAAGGCACTCAATTTGGTGCATCACCTATTAGGCAGTAAGTTCAGTTTACATGTTTCCCTTCTCTTTTCTCAAAAAAACATTAGGATAGTCAGAATTAGGTGATAACCAGTTAAGAACTAGATTTCTCTGGAAGTTCACTCCAAGTATTAGGCAACCCACAGGCCTAGGAGAGTTCCCATGTGTCACAAGCCTACTGAGTTGATAGCTTAGCAAGATAGGGTGCACGTTCAAGTGATAACAATCAGTTATATCAAGGGTAAAGAGAATAGAGTGGCTGATGATTGAGTAGTTGAAGGAATTCATCACCCATAGCAACTGTTAACATAGATTTAAGAGCATGAGAAATTACAGAATCTCGAAGAGAATGACAATTGTAATTAGGCACAAGAGGCTTTACGAAGCAATCCCCTAGATCCCAGATATGATGGGTACAAAATTGAGATTCATAGACTATTGAGGTACCATGGAAGAAAGTACATACCCAATCCCCCTAAGTTAAGGAAACTAGTAAGGAAAGAGGTACATTTGGTGCCAAATTCGGGACATCCTATTCTGACAAAGATATTAGCAAATGTTAAGCCCCTATACTTTTGGAAGGGTATGAAGGATGTTGCAAGATAAAAGGTAGGTTGTTTCAAGTGATAGAAAGTAAAAATAGAACGCCAGCATCCAACACGAATGATAAAACCCATGCCATACCAGAATGGAAGTGGCAAATTATCAGTATGGATTTCGTGCAAGGTCTACCCATGACAAGAAATAGACATAAAGTCATTCTAGTGGTAGTTGATAGGCTTACCAAGTTAGCACATTTCATAACAAGAAATTTAACAGATGGAGCAAATATAGTTGCTCAAAAATTTGTTCAAGAGATCTTTCGGCTACATGGAATACCCGAGAAAAATTATCTCTAATAGGGATGCTCGAATGACATCTAGATTTAGGCAAACATTGTTTGCGGATTTGGTTAAACATCAGTTCAACTTATCATCTAGAAACAAACGGTGAAACAAAGAGAGTGAATCAAGTTTTGGAAGACCTCTTAAGGATGTATTGCATGGACCAGCTTTATAAATGGGAAGAATACCTCCCTCTAGTAGAATTCGCTTATAACAACTCATATCAATCTGCCATAAAGATGGCACCTTTTGAAGCATTGTATGGAATGAAATGCAAAACCCCCATCGGTTGGGATAGGCTAGAGGACAAAATCACCCTTGGACCAGAAATGCTTAAGGAAATGCAAGATCAGGTGAAGCTGATTAGGAAAAGGTTAGCTGAGGCTAACGACTAGTAGAAGAGTTACGTCGATGCCAAAACAAACTCCTAGAAAATTTATAGTAGGGGAGAAGGTCCTCCTCAGAGTTAAACCACATAAATGTTCCATCAAGTTTGGAAAGGCTTCCAAATTAGCCTTGAGATACGTGGGATCATTTAAGATCCTGAAGGTCATTAACCCAGTAGCTTATAGACTTGGTCTATCACCAGTTCTCGCCCAATTGCATAATGTTTTTGATGTTTCATATTTTAAGAAGTTTGTGGCAAATTTTGAGTACATGATTGATTGGAATTCCTTGCAGGTGTGGGATCTAGGGGTGGTCATGATCAAACCACTTATAATACTCAAGATGCATAAGTTGTGCCTATGTAACCATGAGGTTATGCAATGCAAGGTCCAATGGGGCCAATATGTAGAAGACAATCCCACCTAGGATGATTATGAAGAAATCCTTTAGAAGTTTCCTCATCTATTTAAAAACCATTGAACTATCACTATGAGAAATAATGAACTTGCTTTATATATTTGGAATTTTGATCTATGTTAAATAATCATTGAGTACAATGATTCACAAGGTGGGGAATATGTTACCTCCCTCTTTCTTGATTTTGGAAAAATGCTTATTATGCTTTGTTCCTTGCTAATCGGCGACATTTTTTTATTCTTCTATGAATGAAGTTGTTATCTAAAAGTAAATGATTTAACTTTTTATTATTATTTTTTTTTGGGCAAAAGGCTGAAGCCTAAAATATTAAATATATTATATAAAATATTGATTACATATAAGATATAGGAAAACCAAAAGGATGGGAAATTTGTCAACCGTTAATATACAGACCAAACACCCCATACAATTACTAATATAAGAAATCCAAAAAGAAGGGAATCTATCAACTCTAGACATACAAAGAGAAAGAAACCCCAACTATCTACCACATATAGATTCTAAGAAAAATTCCTCAATATACCATGATAAAAAGAGCTAGACAAAAATCAGAAAGATACTACTATGCTATTAAATTATCTCCCATTGGAGGATTCTTCACAAGATTCTAAATCAGAAGGTAGAGGTAAAGAAGATTGGTGTCCATGAGGATCTATTTCAGGATGATCAAGAAGCTCACGAATACCATCAAATTTCAACAGTGTAGTGGAGAACAAGGGCTCACCAATGAAATTCCTATATGTATGAATCCATGAGTGAAACAGGCCTGTTGAATTTGCTTTCAATCCATTGATCATGGAAATGAGAATTGACCTTGGGGTCGATTCTTCCAATATCTCATTCTTGTCAAGAAAACCCCCAATCAAAGGAAGACCTAATAAAATATTATATTTTGCCAAAGCAGTTGATATACCCTCCCAAGTGAACAATGATGTTGGAACAAAGGTGCCAATAAGGAGCTTTGAAATATCCACAAACCAAGAGAGGTCCATAACCACAAATGCAAACCTTGAAGCTGCCTTCGAAGGTAGTAAGAAAAGATTACCCTGCAACCATTCTATGCCTAGAACATTGATGATTGCCCATTTGATGTTCCTACTGGGAAAAGAGAAGGCCAAAGACAGTGTGAAAGGTGGAATATTACCCCCAGGTTGAACATCAACATATTTACCCTAAAACAAAACTTTGAAATCCATGATGAAACAATGAACAATACCACTTTAGGTTCAACATTGTTATTTAACATAGCTTACACATGCAAATGATATGGCAAAAGTGTGTAATCCATCTCCGTGAAGAATTTTGAAAAAGCATGAACGAAAAATGGCCAGAAGGAGCCATCTGTCTTGCAACCATGTAGATATAAAGTCTACGCATCTTGCTTACACGAGGAGTTATAGAAAATGCAAGGTGGCATGGAAGGCACAAGGGCATTGTACAAAAACAGAACATCTTCACTGAAAATAGTGTGTCCATCTTCCACATAAGAAGCACACATCATGTTGATGATAAAAGGACTACAAATGGAAGCATTGCCCATAACAGATTGTAGACAACAACATGAAGTGAAATTGCTAAGGACAAGTACTATAGATGAGCCACAGGAATGTTAAAATTGCAAAAGTGCACACACAAATTAGGAATAAATGAGATGTCATCAAAATATTATAACTTGAAATATCTTGTGTGGAAATTCATCAAGTGTCATTGGAGAGATCATCATTAAGTCTCCTTAGTAAATCTCAATTTGATCTTATGTCACTTTCATAGAGAATTTTTTCCCCTTGAGGAAGATGGAAACCTTGGTTTGCCAATAAGTCTGCAAACTATTGGCTTCTCTATAATAGTGAACAATGATAGATACATGCTACTAAATTTATTTTTGGCTTCTTGGATGATATAATCAATTCTCCAATTTGGAGCCTCAAATCCTTTAAGGGCTAGAATTGTGTTCATGGAATCACCTTCTATAATCAGATTTTTCACATTACCTATGATTGCCAGCCTGATTCCAAACAACAAAGCCAAACCCTTTGCTACATTATTTGTGCTGTTAGGGATTCTTGTGAGGCCTTCAATAATAACCCTACCTACTTGGCCTCTGAAAACACAACCAATACCTGAAACTCCCGGATTTCCCTTTGATGCGCCATCAAAATTTAGCTTACAAAAATTCTCTTCTGGGAGCTTCCAACTGATTTCTTTTCTATTGATTCTCTTAGTGGAATTATTAAGGAGACTTCCTTTGAAGGGCAAGTTTAAGTACTTCCAATCCTTTAGTATGTCATCATCCCAAGAAGTAAAAGGGGAATCTAGCTTCTTATGTTTAGTATTAATGCCTTCACCACCTCAAAGATTGAAAAATCAATCTTATTTATAGTTGATGCTGCATCAAAAGATTCCTTCCTACTTACTCTCCTATTTTTCTCCCACCAAATGTTCCAAATTAGAATTGCAGGACCAACTTCCCAAATGGATGCAAAAAAAGAGTCCACAAATAGTCTATGCCAGGCTTCAAAAACTCAAAATAGATCCGAATGAAGGGGAAAATACCAGTGGAGCTTATTAAGAAGCCATTTCCAACATTTTTGAGCAAAGTTGCAGTTGAGAAGCAAATGATCTCTTGATTCTAAAGCTTCATCACACAAGATACAATCAAAAGGCTGAGCTATACCTAGATGAGATAATCTGTCACTTGTTAAGATTTATCCTTTAGGAACAAGACAAGAAAAAGAACCTGCCTTTTGTATGCCTGCCCCATTCTAGCAAAAAGAGAAACCTCTAGAATGGTGAGCTACATCATTGTCATCCAGAACCTTATATCCTTGTTTCACAGTGTAAGAGCCTATTTTTGAAGGTGTCCAGATAAGTTTATCTTTGGCATTCTTGAAGTAAACAACTTTGTTCCTAAGCTCTTGAGAAAGTCTTTGTTGTTGATGAGGCAGAGCAATAACACTACAAACATCTTTCCATTGAACTTTTCATAAGCCATGTGGATAAGAAATTAAAAAATAAGCACTTGCTTTTTTCCCCCAAGAAGAAATTAAAATTGTTTTTATTTATTCTTGACCCTCAATTATGTCTGACGGATTTCATTCCATGAGTCTTCCGAAAAGCATGTTGTTTTCCCATGATGAACCAACCATGTTAAATAAGGGAGAAAAAGAACTCTACATCTGAGTAAGAAGTTCCACATCTGAGATCCCTGAGGAGGATCTAGAATAGTAACTGATTGATGAAGTTATTTAATTGCAATATTTTACGAAACTGACAAACCAGTTAAGATGTGACTAACTGAATTTTCTTGTGACCAAGTGTTTTCTAGAACCACAACATCCTGAGGAGGGAGGCAGTATCATCAAGGAGAGGGTCACAAATATTAGAAAATAACATTGCTAATGAGTCCTAGGTCCAATTAATCGGACGTACACTTTGAGCATCTCGGTCTTGGTAGAGTAAGGTCCGTATCACCCTACTGAAGTTGACCTAGAGTCAGTTTGTCACCCTTGTACCGTCAGGTAGCTGGGTATCCTTGGTCTAAGTTTATTCTCTTGATGTTGTGGTTATCTTCTTAATGTCTCTCTTTATTTATATATATATATATATATATATATATATTACACACACATATACATATATATATATACATGTGTGTTTATTTATATTCAGTATGAATGGATTAATATATAAATATATATATATATATATATACATACGTGTGTTTATTTATATTCCGGTATGAATGGATTAATATATAAAATTAAATATATATATACATATGTGTGTTTATTTATATTCAATATGAATGGATTAATATAAAAATATAAATATATATGCATATACATATGTATATTGTAATATACACGTATGTATATATACATATAGTTATATTTTTTCTAGATTGCCATCGAAGGCATTTTTATGGATTTATGTATATAGAGATGTTCATACCCACATGCATACATAGATAATGCTCATGTATGGATATGAGTATATCCATTTTGTGACGGATGTGTGTATTATGCGATGTATCACATTATTATCTTGCACCATGTTTTAAGATCACTAACCTTGGTCAAGGTGGCCACCACCTTGATGGCGAAGGCTTTTTTGTAACTGCTAGAGATTATGCTAAAAATGTCAGTGCTAGCTCACCAAGATAGCAATTCAATAGCAAGAAATATGATTATTTATGTGGCATTTGGAACCCGTTTTGAGGGTTTTTGTCGACTTGATCATATGCGATTTTGTATTGTTGCTATGCAAAAACTTTTATGCTTTTTGTATCATGCTGCTAGGATATTGGAGATATTTGATGGCATTATTGTTTCTTGATTGTGTGGAAGTATTGCTTGGTAGCTTGTTGCTTGTATTGTCTCGAACCGATTGAATCAAGATTGATGGGAGTCTTGGAGCTCTCTCTTCTCTTCTCTGCCAATTCTCAGGTAAGAAATACATTACTGTCTCTGTTTTCGAATGTTTTGAGAACACTATTATTTGTATTTTGTGGTTGAAGCAAAAGGAATGAGATTGCATGTTTATTTATGCAAAGCTATTGTTGTCTTAGATTTGTTGTATATTTCCTATATGCTTGATGTTGTGAGATATCGCCTTATGGTAATCTAATAGCAAGGTTTCCTATCAGCATACTAATTAATAGTATCACTATTAGGAAGACCTACATTCTCAATAATCGAGCTATGAAGTTTATGAATTTTCCTACCTTGTTAATATTGAGCTGGAAACAAACCATATAACTAGATTTGTTTTGTTTTGTATATCTTGGATGAATACGATTAAGGTAACCATATTTTTTTGTTTGTTCTTGAGCTATCAAATATTTATTGATATAAGACTGAGACAATCCGTGTTCTTTATTGTGCTGTTATAATATTCTAGTGTAAATGTGGGTTAAGTCAGACCGATTTCCATTGTTGGTTCTATCCTTCTATATCAGTGTTTGATATTTGATTAAAGCAAACCAACTCCATTGGTCAATTTTGTTATGTTGTTTCAGTGTTGTCAATTGTAAATGGAAGTTCAATCTATATTGGTTTAAGCTTTTCCTCTAAGATAATGTAATTATGTATAGCTAGTTAACCTTGTCTGAACCGGGATGAGTTCACCCACTTGATAACACCCGTTCTACCATTGGTTGGAAGAGGAAGGATGTCGTGTGGGCGAATGTTGCAGAGGGCCAAGCTAGGGCACCGAGGCCCTAGCTCATGAGTGGGGGTGGTCACAGGGAGTCCAGGGTGTGTGGTGGAGGTTGCATAGTGCGGGGGGTTTGGGTAGTGTGGGGAGCAGCGGTGGGTGGAGGGGAAACGTGCAGCGGTCTACGTGTGGGTGCAGGCTACATGGCTCGCCCGCCATTCTTAGCAAGCAGTGATTCCTAGTGGGGCTAAGGGCCTCAGGGGGACATCCATCAATGGGTGTGTTGGGGAGGGGGGAGTTTTGGGGGTTTCTTTTTCTTTCGGCCCCTTTGGGGTTTTGGGTTTCGTCCTCGGGCTTTATGATGAGTATTGACAAGGAAGCTTTGAAGGAGCAGCCAGCCATGGATTTTCATGCTACAGTGGGAGCAAAACCCCCCATCACAGAGCATGAAGACATTCAATAATAACCTTTTCTCCTTAGACATGGGATCTAGTAGTGCAGGTAGCTCTCGCATTTTGAAGATTAATGGTTGCTTGGAGAGATTGAGCGAGAGGCCAAAGCTAGTTATTCCTCCTGAGATGATAGCGGAGGACGTCGAATATTTTTCAAAACACTCTCTATACTGCAAGTTTTTGGGAATGAGGGTTTCTTTGCAGTTTTTGGAAAACTGGGCACAGAGAACTTGGGCCTCGGAGGGGGAAATGGAGATTATGTTGTTGGCAAACAACTACTTCATGGTTACCTTCAACTGCATGGAGGATCACAATAGGATCTTCGAAGGTGGTCCATATTTCTACAACTAGGTGGGGCTGTTTATCAAACCTTGGCATGTGGAGTTCAATCCTTCGGAGGAGCTCCCGAATAGGGTTCCTGTGTGGGTTCGTTTACCTTGTTCTCCTGTGGAATGCTGTTGGGAAGATGTGCTTAGGATGCTTGCCACTCTGCTTGGGAAGCCTATGGGATCCTCTATGCAAACCCTGGGGAGAAAGGTAATGACCTTTGTGCCTATCTGTGTTGAAATTGATCTTAGTAAACCATTGCCAGATGCTATAGATATGTGCACAGGATCTTATTCTTGGGTTCAGCAATTAGATTATGAAACTTTACCTTTCCGTTGTTGGTTGTGTCATGAGTATGGGCATTTACAACGTAAGTGCCCTAGATATAAATTGGTGGTGCGCTAACCTCAGCAGTCAAAACTGAGCCAAGATAGGGCTGATAAAGGGAAAGTTGCTATGTCTGTCAAGGCTGGGAGTATTGATGGTTTTGTCCCAGTTAAGACAAAGAACAGGAACCAAGGACAAAAGAGGCCTTTGCAAGAGAGACAGGAGGAGGACACCTTCAACAGATTTGAAGCCTTGGATGACCTCTGCCATCAGGAAGTTAATCCGGGGCTAACCCCTTTGGAGAAAGCTACGTCAGGGGGGATTCCGGAAAGAGTAATTGAGAACCCTATCCAGGCCCTGCTAGTGGTTGGAAGCCAACAGATGGAGATGGATCAACCAGTAGGGGTTCAGTTGGGACTCACTCTTGGCTCTAAGGTGAATTTGGTTGAGGGGGAGGGCTCTCCAATAGCTTTGAAATTGGAACCGGTTGGGGTCAAAAGCAATAAGTCTTTCGCCCATCTAGGTTTGCATCAGAAAGATGTTAATAAAAGTGCATCAGAGAAGGGCTCAAAGGTTGGCAGAAAGAAGGATTTGGATAAGATCAAATTGATGGGGGAGAATTTGGTTGATTCAGGGTCGGTAAAGACTTTGGATTCTCACTTTTCCAATCCTCCAAAATGATTGTGCTTTCATGGAATGTGAGGGGCTTGAATAGTGGCCCTAGACAAAAAGTTGTTCGAGATTTGATTAGGAATCATTCGCCTGACGTCATATTTTTGCAAGAAACTAAACTTACAGTGGAGAGTATGATGGGCCTGGTGCCGAAGCTGTGGACTCGAGGAGAAGGTCAGTGTGTTGGGGCAATTGGTTCCTCTGGAGGGGTGGCATGTCTTTGGAACCCCTTACAGTTTCACCTAGTCTGGTGGGTGTCCTCTCAATCGTCATTATCCGGGGTGATCTCTAGTCTTGAGACTGGAGAATTCATTTTGTTTTCTAACATCTATGCCCCTACTGATCTTCAGGGTAAGCAAAACTTATGGTCTCAGATTTCCTATATGCGAAGGATGGCCCCTTTTCATCCTTGGATTATGGCAGGAGACTTCAATGCCCTCCTTGAGCTAAGTGAAAAGAAGGGGGGGTGATGCAGTTGGAACCTTCTTCTTTCCTTTTTCAAGATAATATTTCCTTGTTGCATCTTGTTCACATTAAGCTTGGTAATGGTTTGTTCACCTGGAACAACAGGAGGGTGGGAGAGTATTGGATTGCAGAGAGGTTGGATCAGTTTTTGGTGTCTATTTTTTGGATTGGTGGGGGGTGGTCCACCAGCTCGGAGATTCTTGACTGGAGAGGGTCGGATCACTGGCCCATCAAGCTGGTTTCTTCATCGGCTCAAGTTGCTCGCTCACCTTCATTCAAATTCCAACTTATGTGGCTTTGGGACCCTACTCTGGAGGCTCTGGTAGTAGAGTGGTGGAGGAAAGGGCGACCGACCTTTGGCACTGCTATGTACTCTTTTGCCAAGTAGCTCCAATTTGTTAAGTCTCAACTCAAACAGTGGAATCGTCAGGGTTTCAGAAATATTTTTCATACCAAAAAAGCTGCTCAAATTGTGCTAAATGAGATCACCAACATAATCAAAGAGCAAGGTTTATCTAAGGACTTGCTCAAGGAGGAAGACAGGGCTGTCAAGGTGGTAGAGGAATGGGAGCTTAGGGAAGAAATTTACTAGAAGTAGAGAGCTCCAATTGATTGGCTGAAGGAGGGAGACAAGAACACTTCTTTCTTCTTCAACTCAGTGAAAGCTAGAAGGTATGGAAATTCCATCCTTGTTCTGGTTAATGATAGAGGTGAGCACTGCTCATCTTTGCAGGCCAGGGAGGACTCCCAGGGGGAAATGGGGGAGGAGAACTAGGTTCTCGCTTGCATTCCTTCTCTTGTCTTGGGGGAGATGAATGAGTAGCTTTTGTGCCCTATTTTAATGGAAGAACTTGAGAGGATCATCTTTCACATGAAGAAAGGAAAGGCCCCTGGCCCGGATGGGTTCCCAGTTGAATTCTTTCAAGAATTCTGGGATATTATCAAGATGAATTTACTAGAGGTTGTGCAGGAATGCCAGAGGAATAAGCAGATCCTTAGAGCATTGAATGCAACCTTCATTGCTCTTATCCCCAAATGTGAGGGGGCTGACTGGTTAGGCTAGTTCCACCCCATCTCTCTCTGTAATGTGATTTATAAGATAATCTCTAAGCTGATAGCGGATAGATTGAAGAAGTGCTTGGGGAATGTTATCTCTGAGGAGCAGAGTGGGTGTGTGGAAGGGCATCAAATTTTGGATGGGGTGGTCATTGCTATGGAGACCGTTCACTCTATGGCAACCTCCAAGGAAAAATCTATGTTTATCAAGCTGGATATGGCTAAGGCATACAACAGAGTTCGGTGGTCTTTCCTTTAGAAGATCCTCAAGGCATTTGGTTTTGCTGACGAGTGGATTCAGTGGGTTAGGAGTTGTGTTGCAACTACTTTCTCTATGCTTATCAATGGAGATCATACTGAGCTGTTTAGTGCATCTAGGAGTCTCTGTCAAGGGGATCCCCTCTCCTGTTATTTATTTATTCTTCTGGCTGAGGGTTTGGGGAGGCTGACTAAGCATAATGTGGGCCTAGGTATTATTCAAGGTTGGAGATGGGGTAATGAATTGCAGCCGCAGTCCCATTTGTAGTTTGTGGATGACACGGCTCTGATGGGGCTTGCTCAGATCAGAGAAGCTAATAATCTGCATATGGTCTTGGATGTTTATCTTGCGGCATCAGGCCAGTTGATTAATGAGGACAAATCTTCTATCCTCTTTTTCAACACTCCTGAAACTATTCAAAGGAGGATTGCTCTTATCTTGAGATTCCAAGTTGGCTCCTTGCCCTTGATTTATTTGGGTATTCCTATCTCTCCTAGTAACCCTCCTAGGGAGTCTTGGCAGGATATCTTGGATAAATTCCACACAAAGGTTGAGCACTGGACTCACAGATGGCTATCCTTTGCTGGGAGGGTCCAACTGATTCAGTCAGTGATTCAGACTCTTCCGATCTATCGTTGTATGCTTCATGTGGCTCCTAAGTGGTTCTTGAAGGGTCTAGATTCTTAGGCTAGGCAATTCTTATGGGCAAGCAATCTCTCCTCTTCAAAATGGAGCCTTGTTAATTGGGACTTGGTTTGTAGTCCGAAGCAGTCGAGGGGGCTTGGTTTAACACATTCTGTTCTTTTTAGGGAGGCCCTAGAGGCTAAATTGTACTGGAGGTGGTGTGTTGAGCAGGATCAGAGCTGGGCCAGGATTTTGGCCAACAAATATATGCAGAGGGTCCCAAGGGAGGAAATCCTCAGATATTTGCTTGAGGGAAAGGGCTCTTCAATCTGGTATACTCTCAAGAAGGGGGCTTCTCTAATTAAGGCAGGACTCTTTTGGATTTTTCAGAGGGGGGAAGAGGTCCTCTTCTAGAATGACTCTTAGGATGGATATCCTCCCATTCTTGAGTAGTTCCCTAGCCTTGGGAACCTGTGCCAAAGGTTTTTGGAGGCTGGATGGTCAAGGGTGAGTGACTTCAAAGCTGTCTACAGATGCGGACAGCTAGATCTGGAGAGGTGGAAGACTCCTAATGAGTGGCTGGTTGTTGGGTTGGAGGAAGAGTGTGTGGAGCTGCAGGGCATTTTTGCGAGTATACACTATAGTTCCTTGAAGGGTAGGGATGGGCTGGCTTGGTCTCCAAATCCTAAGGGCGTGTTTACAGTGGCTAGTGGATACCAGGAATTGTTGTGCCGTAGATTTGAGGGAAGAGATGTGATCTGGTGGAAGCTGGTCTGGAATAATGTGTCTTGGCCGAAGTGTAATTGCTTTGCTTGGACTCTAGCTTTGAATAGATGTCTTACCTGGGACAATATCCGCAAGCGGGGATCTATCTATGTTTTGTGTGGTAATGGGGAGGAAGATTCCTCACACCTGCTCTTTAGATGCCCCTTCTCTCTTCTTATTTGGCATTATTGGTGGGGGGTGTGGAAGCATCCTTGTATCCACGCAGATTCTCTGGTGGAGTTCTGGAGTAGTTTGGGTAGACCTCCTATCCTATCCTCCTTCTTACAGAATGTCTGGTATTTTGGGTCCATCTTCATTCTGTGGCAGATCTGGCTTGAGAGGAACAGGAGGATCTTTCACGAGGTTAGATTGTTTGTTCAGCAAGTTTGGACTAGGATCATTGCAATGATCTAGGAGACTGTGGAAGCGAACTGTGAGGTGAATTTTCCTTTGGGCAGAGATGAGGCTGGTATTGTCAGTAGGCTTGGTCTGCAGGAGTTGTCTCCAACCTCAGCATGTGTCAGGAGAAGTAGACGGGCCATGAAGAAGGTGCAAAGGGTGGGAAGGTGGCCACCCCCTCAGGATGAGTTTATCAAGATTAACACTGATGGCTCATCTAAGGCTAACCAAGGCCCTGCTGGAGTTGGTGGGGTTGGCAGGAATAGTAGGGGGGAGGTTGTTTTCCTCTTTTCAGTGCACAAAGGGTGGCAGTAGAACAACTTTATGGAGGGATTTGCGATTATCTATGCCCTTGAGCATGCTTGGGTGTTGGGAAGAAGGAAGGTGATTTGTGAATCAGACTCACAAATTGTTGTTAACCTATTGACTGAGCAGAAGGTGAGTGGGATTCAGTGGCAGTTAGCAGGGATAGTTACTAAAAATAGTAAGTCAAGAACTAATGCTCAAAAATAGAATTGTGCCACACAGCCACTTACTAAAAATAGTAAGTCAAGAACTAATGCTCAGAAAAGCATGATCATCACGTCTAGAGGCAAAACATGGAGAGCTTAGTAGGACATTGACACCAGATTGTCCATTCGCTGACTTACTAAAAAATAGTAAGTCCTCATTTCATCAATGTTGGACCCTCATTCTTCATTCCACCTAGCCTACAGGTCACAGGAATAGGCTCATGGACCACTGGAAGGTCATCAGTGAGAAGGGGACATTACACATTCAAGGAAGGAAGATTGCTTGCATTTCTTCGCAAATGAAGAGTCAACATTCAAAGGGAGTCTGACATATCGTTAGAAGTAACCTTCGACAAGGAGGTTAGAAGATTGATTTCAGCTTCAAAGGAAGAATGACATTTCAGCTTCAAAGGGAGCTACATCATCATGACAATTTGGTTAAAGCATTTTTCTCTATGAGGGAGAAGTTCGAGGTGCAATCCCTTGTTAATGAGTTCTTCTCTGTGAGGGAGAAGTTCGAGGTGTGATCCCTTGTTAATGAGTTCTTCTCTATGAGAGAAGTTCGAGGTGAAATCCCTTGATTAATGAGTTCTTCTCTGCGAGAGAAGTTCAAGGTGAAATCCATTGATTAATGAGTTCTTCTCTGTGAGAGAAGTTCGAAGTGAAATCCCTTGTTTCCACCCTCTAAGAGTAGCTATGGTGGATCTACCCTCTAGGAGTAGCCATGGTGGAGGTCATGCATGTGACTCTATGACTTTATTTTCTGTTTTCTGATTCACCCTCTAGAAGTAGATATGGTGAATATTGTTATGCTGAGATAACAATTTTATTGAATAAAATCTGTGATGAGACTCTATTAACTTTCTTTGGTTGCAGCTGTATGTACCTGTCATGAGATGACGAAATGAAGATCTCTCTCTTGCTAAGAGGGAGAGTTGAAGTTATAGCTGCAATAGAGATCTAAAATGATATCTATTCTCCTCTCCATTGTCTCTTATTTAATTTGTGGCTTCAGTTACTGTTTTCTATCTTGCTTTGCCTTGACTGTTGTCGGTGAGATGTCTATGTGAATGTTGATGGAATATTTATGTGGCTTTCGGTGACTCTTCCCCATCCATCGTGGAGCCTCTTCACTTGTGTGGCTGTCAATGACTCTTCCCCTTCTATCGTGGAGCCTCTTCACTTGCTTTGCGATTCTTTATGTATATCGCTCTTCTATTTTGGTGGCCTACTTCCTCTTTGGTATATTGATAGTCATATTGTTGGCTTCCAATTTTGTCTCGTAGCAAGTTGAGAATAATGTGTATGAAGTCTATCAGATCAGTAATATTTTATGTGTTCTGTGTTCAAAGTTTTTGGACTTATCAAGGTTTATAGAATGTATATGTGATGTATCATTTGACTTCATTGTCATGATTGATTTGTAGAGAATCAAACTTATCTTATCTTATTGTGATTGATAGTAATCTGAAACTATCAATAGTTGTATTCATTTTCAAAGATATAATAAAGTTCATTTTTGAGTGGGTTGGGTTTTTCACCCTCAAGTGGAGGGTTTTCCCAGGATAAATTTTGTGTATCTTGTTTCAGATTTCTGTGTTACTAAAACATTAACAGTCGGTTCATACTTTCTTAGAGCTATTGATTGTTCTAGGAAACTTAAAAGGATTTTGATTACCAATTTGCCATTTTGAAGAAGACCATAGAGGTGGTTGGGTCTTCTAATGTTGTGCAGGTTGATACATTCAACTTGTCTTTGTAAGTTAGTTCATTTGATGGTTGAGAGCACTTACAATATATTTGTTGGACTCCATGTTGTATGCATGCTTTGAATAATGCTTTGAAAGATAGGTGCAAAATAGATTGGATGAAGGTAGTAGTGGCAAAGGCTAGAGGCACACAAATGTTTGTATGTAACCATCACACTTCACTTGCACTATTCTATTATTATTCAAAGAAAGAATTCCTCAAACTAGTTGAGACTAGATATGCTAGCTATTCTATTTTGTTGGAGAGGATGTTGGAGGTGCAGGATGCTCTACAATCCATGGCTGTTTTTGGAGACTAGAAAAAGTGGGCTCAATCAAAGACAAATGAAGGGAAAGTAGTGAGAAAAAAACTGCTTAATGACACTTGGTCGTCCAATATTAGGTAAGAAATTATTTTTAATTTTGTACTTTGTTTTACTTTTTATTTTAAAATTTAACTTTGAAACTTTCGTTATTTATAGTGTTAATGTAGTAATTTTTAATTTTAAAATTTTAAAATGTTTCTCATAGATATATTTGCTCTATCATATCACTTGTTGTGGGGATAATTAGGTATGCAGATATAGACTCTCCTACCTTTGGAGAGATCTATGAAACTTTTGATAGAATGCTTGATCAAATGAAGCAAGCAATTCATAACAAGGATCCTGAATTGCAATTCTATGAGGAGCATGTTAGGCCTATAGTCACAAAGAGGCGGAACACAGTGATGAAGGGGCTTGCATGGCAGCACTTTGTAAAATGTATAACACTGAGGAGGCAACCATTCTTCAAGAGAAGTGGCTTCAATTTTCCAATCTTCAGGGTCCTACATTCAACAAACCAAAGCATAGGATGGATAGGGCCACTATTGCACAAAAAAAAAACCATTGGATGATGGAAATTTCATGGGAAGGACACATCGGAGTTGAAACAACTTGCCATCTATTTCCTCTCACAAATTGCTCGTTCCTCTATTGTAGAGAGGAATTGGTCCACTTGTGGCTTTTTCCACTCCATAAGAGAAATAGGCTTACCTCAAAACGAGCTAAAAAAACTAGTTTGAGACTTCAGGACCAATAGACTATTGAGTATTGATTGTCATGTCCCCTCTTTAGATCTGTCTAGTAGAGACATGAGAGTCAGCTTATTATGGGGTATTGTAGGCTGACAGCGATGGATAGAGACCCAGTGTGGTAATACAGTGTCTGGGACTTGGTGTTCTGGCAGTAGTTGATCAGTTTGGAGCAGGTGTTCTGGTAGTAGTTGATCAGTTTGGAGCAGTTCCTTATTTTTAGGAGACCGTTCCTACATTTATGGAGCATATCCCTACTATTTAGGAGGTTATGACCATACCGAGGGTTGGGTCTCCTTGAGATTATTCCTTGGGTTTAGTTTCAAAGGATTTGGGTTTGTTTCCTAGTTTCTAGGAGCATCCCTAGATTTTAGGGATGAGACTGCCAGTGGATCCTTGATTTCCAACTTCAATCACAGACAGGTGGCAGGTTGACTTTCTAGTTTGTGGTGTCATTTGAGCATTTTGCAGCTATTTGGGTTATATTTTTAATATTTCCTAAGTTAGCATTTATTATTTAAATAAGGCTATGTTTATAGCTATTTTGGAGTAATAAGGGGTTTTTGGCCTCATCTGGATGTGTATCCCTTGGTGTAATAGCTCATTGGAAAGGTCTTGGACTTTTCTAAATATTTCTCTTTTGACTCAGATCCTTTCAGTGAACGAATTTCTTTATATTTGAAAAAAGGTCATTTTCTATGCACTTGGCAACTTAAAATGAGAAATATAACATTTTAACCCTAAACGCCCCATTGAGTTACTTTTAGGGTTCGATCTAAGTGGGAAGGTGTTATAAGGAAGTTGAGACCTAATTCTTATTATCTTTTACACATTTTACATCTTAGATTTGAGATTTGGCTCTAGAAGAGCTTTTCAACATCTGGGACGCCAACCCCAATGCCTTGCTTGTTTGGGACGTAGCCCCCAATATAATGGTTTGGATTTGCTTGCAGCTATTAGCATCTTGCAGATTGTACGACATTCTTTCTGGAGGTTCAGCGATTCTGACAGAGTTCAGCTTGGGGTTTGGGATTTCTAACCAGTTGGGTGTACTTGGCAGCCGTATGGTTGTACCTAGTAGCCACTTTCCTTCCCACGTGCAACACTTGGAGGGCTGGAATCTTGTCGTAGCTTCATTCCTGGTTATGTTACTCTTTCAGCATTCAAGTTGGAATTATTCATGATTGTAATCTTCCTGAAATTATTGGAAATCTTCATCTGGTCAAATATTTGATTTTATATTTAGAAATCTGCCTTGAATTGAATTTATTTTGGCTATATATGAACTTCATTTTCAGTACTTTGTTCATGTACTTGTACTTCATTACTTGTTGAAAAATCATCAAAATACAAAAAGAATCCAACCCTTCTGCAACTTCTGTCTATTTCTGAAAGAAAATATTAATAAGCAGGAAAAAACAATTTAAAATAATAAAAAATTACAGCAGATTAGTAAAAGAGATCCATCAGGGATCTTTCAGTGGTATCAGAGCTATCATCCTGCCAGCCTGTAGGGTTTGTGTGGAATTTTCACACTAGGGTTACATTTCATTCTATGCATCCGGGTAGAGAGGAGATACACAGGTATTATACACGCAGGGTAGCTCAACAGGAGCGTGAGATTGGAATTGAATAGGTACCCAGCATGGCAGATGAACAAGGGAGTGCTAGACAGAACCGGGTTGAGGATGAAGAATGGGAGGTGATGAGAACTCTCATCACTACACAGCCCAGGATAGTCTAGACACTTGAGAGATTACAGGAAACTTTGGCACGAATAGAGTTGGATAGAAATAGGGGCAGACATGGGTGGAACAGATCAGTTTCAGTGGCAGGAAGTCAGCATAGCCATCAGTCCCATTCATCAGTTGGGAGCTCCCTTCATTCCTCTAGGTGGGAACGCCATCGTACACCTACCATGAATAGAACTTTGCTTCCTTAGTTTGTACCAGGTGAACAACCAGCATAGGAAGATCCACCAGAGGTTGGGTTCCAGGAGTCAGTTTTGGCAGCCACAGCTGAGTGGAGAGCCCTACCCCTAGAGGTTAGGGATGTTTTTCCTCTTCCCTAGTATTGTGCACAGCATAGAGATACAGCTAGGTTCCGAGGAGATCGTGGTTATAGACCACCATAGCAGTAGAACTATGACCTCAATAGAGCTACTAGGAAGATCACATTGGCTACATATGATGACTCTGGTGATACGAGTGCATGAGCTTGGGTGCACAGGCTAGACATATATCTATCCTTGAGGCCCATGAGTGAGCATGAGGCTATTCAGTTTGCTGTGTTGCATTTAGACGGGATTGCCTATGATTGGTGGCACCATGGATTGGTCACCCAGGATCACGCCTTGGTACGTTCCTATGCCAAGTTACTGAACGACTCATTACACGGTTTGACCGTAAGGATACAGAGCTCTACTATAGAGAGTTGGCACATCTTAGACAAATTGGGCATGCAGAAGCTTATATTAATGAGTTCCAGCGTATTGCGGTTATGGTACCTGATATGCCCCAGAGGTGGAGTGTGATGTTATTTATTGAGGGGTTGCAGGATAGACTTAAGGGATTGGTACGTGCTTTCCAACTGGCCACTCTTAAGGAGGCCATTGATGTGACATTGAGACTGGATACCGTTCCCACTTCTTATCAGGCAGATAAGAAGTCATTCAGGGACTCTCAGCCTGCACAGAAGGCCAATACTTCACAGAATAAAGGAGGGTCATCATCTAGACCCCCTTGGATGAATCAGGAGACGAGGAACGAATTGAGAAGGAAAAAGGTATGCTTTTCCTACAAGGAACCCTGGGAACTAGGACACCGTTGTATGGGTAAAGGAAAGGTTCATTTGATTGAGGTGACATCTGAGTTAGGGGATGAGGAGGTACCCGACACTGACACTGAGGATAGCATGGAGGATGTTGAGCAGGTGCAGACACAATTGGAGTTAGATACCCCTGAGCCTTTGGCAACAGCCAAAGTAACTATGGCTACCCTCTCTAGTTATCCTAAATTTCATGCCTTTAGGTTGAAAGGTACACTGAAGGGCAAGCGGGTCATGAGCTTGGTAGACACAGGTGCCACACATAACTTTATTGATCAGAAGTTAGTGGAAAGGCATGGATTACAATATGAGGAGTTTGGTGGTTTTGGAGTGAAGGTGGCAGATGGTGCAGTTTTGGGCTCTACTAAACGGATTCCACAGCTTAGTATTCAGATGGGGGATTATACTCTGACCGATGATTTTTATGTGCTTCCATTAAAGGATTATGATGTGGTCTTGGGAATGCAGTGGTTACAGGGTATTGGGCATTACATTATTGATCACCACCGTATGCAATTAGAGTTCCTTTCTGGGGGGAAGAAGACTATCTTGAGGGCAGCTTCAGATGGTGGACCTAAGGAGGTGTCTTCTCGCAGGATGGAGACTATTATTAGACATAATGATGTGAATTGGGCTACACGTTGTTTGGTGAAGTCCAAAACACCTACACCACAGGATGGCAGGGTATTTCATGTTGATATTCAATCAGTGATGGACTGTCATGGGAGAGTATTTGGTGACATACCTTCTGGAGTGCCTCCAGATAGGGGTTTTGAGCATGGTATAGAGATGGAGGATGGAGCGAAGCCAGTGATTACCACCCAATATCATCATCCTCGAGCCTATAAGGATGAAATTGAGAAGACTATTCATGAGTTGTTGGATATGGGTTTCATTCGGTCTAGTTCTAGCCCCTTTGCTTCTTTTGTAGTGCTTGTTAAGAAGAAGGATGGGACTCTATGGATGTGTATAGATTACAGAGCCTTGAACAAGAAGACAATCAAGAACAGATACCCTATTCCACACATTGATGAGTTGTTGGATGAGCTTCATGGAGCTATCTACTTCTCTAAGATTGATCTTCGTTTAGGCTACCATCAGATACGTGTATGAGGAGAGGATGTACACAAGACTGCCTTCCGTTGTCACTATGGGCACTATGAGTTTCTAGTAATGCCTTTTGGCCTTACCAATGCACCGGCCACTTTCCAGTCCTGTATGAAAAATATCTTCAACAAGTAGTTGAGGAAGTCGGTTCTAGTGTTCTTTGACGACATATTGATTTAGAGTCATACTTGGGAGGACCATTTCAGACATGTTGAGGAGGTACTTAGCATTATGGAGAGCCAGTCTCTATTTGCTAAGTTATCCAAATGTGAGTTTGGACTTAGGGAGGTTTTATATTTGGGCCATGTGATCAGTGCTAATGGGGTGAGGGTACATGAGGAGAAGATTTAGGCAATTCGGGGTTGACCCCACCCTCAGAACATTAATGAGTTACGTGGTGTTGTGACATTTTCACACATCGCCGCATTGCAAATGGGGACCCCTGCTTTTTTGCTTTCTAGGGTTTGTTTTTAGGTTTTTTTAGGGTTTTGTCAGTTAGCCTTTGCATTTTGAGTGTCGCCAAGGTGATCACCTAGATAGCAAATCCTGCTTGAGTGATGTCCTGATCCTGAAATTTGGCTAAGTCTGAAAGTCCTAATCCTGAAATTTGACTAAGTCTAAAAGTCCTAATCCTGAAATTTGACTAAGTCTGGAAACTGAAAAAACCTCCAAAAACTAGATTTTGCAATATAACTCCTGGAGGTCTGAAACCACTCTCAAACATCCTGAAAGTATATATGGAATATAAATTAAAGTATAAGAATTTTGCTCCTGACCCTTGCTGAGGGTCCAGAGCGAAAAACACCAAAAACACACCTTTTCCATAAAATTTGACAAAGCTAAGTTTGCAAGTCAGTGAGGGGGCCTAGTTGAAATGTCTTGAAGAGATTTTGGAGGTTGAAAAATGCTAAATTTGAGAAAAACATGAAAAATCGCTCCGGACCCTCAGAGAGGGCCCACAACGAAAAATCGCTCCAGACCCTCAGAGAGGGCCCACAGCGAAAAATCGCTCCTGACCCTCAGAAAGGGCCCACAACAAGATTTTGATTTCCTTCATTTTGCAATGAAAAGAGACCAAGTTTTGATCATGAAGGGGAAATGAATAACTTTCTCCACCCACCTGAAGAAGTTTTGACTTGAAATGATGAAGGACCTTGTTGAAAACAGAAAAAATCACTCCTGACCCTCAGAGAGGGCCCACAGTGAGAAATCTTATAAGGGTCATTGCTAGCCTTATTTGGTCGATTTGAGAAGTCAAGAGAATGATGAAGGATAAAATGAGCATAATGACGTATCCAGACTTGATCAAAGATGATAAATTGAAGGATTTTTGCCCAGGAAAGGTAAAATTGCTCTTGACCCTCAGAGAGGGCCCATAATGATTTTCTTTGTGTGCATATTTTTGGACCTTTCTTGGACATGAATTTTTATTCATAGCAAAGAAAAAGATGACATCTCCCTTGGCAAAGTGATTTTTAGATGAAAAGTGAAGCATTTTGATCCAGGTAGCAAAAATCGCTCCTGACCCTCAAGGAGGGTCCACAGTGAGATTTTAAAATATGCATTATTCTTGCAAGATCAAAGTGATTTTATGATTGAAAGGGATGAAGGAAAGCATGTTCTATCCATTGATTATAATTTAGAGGATCAACACAAGGAGAAATCAACCCAAAATGAAAAAATCGCTCTTGACCCTCACTGAACGCCCATAACAAAAAATCGCTCCAGACCCTCAGAGAGGGCCCACAGCAAGAAACTTAAAATGGGAAATTTTCATCCAAGTTTGAGGAAAGCTAAGGTTAGGCATGGGTTTGAAATGATGTTTGAAAAGCCTTGAAGTGAAAAGAAATCATTGAGAATCAATATTTTGAAGGCAATTACAAAAATCGCTCCGGACCCTCAGAGAGGGCCCATAGCGATTTTCCAGGATTCTCTCCTTGGTTTGAAGAATTGAGATAAAAACTTGCTTGGATAGGAGGAGAACGTGATGTGTTATGCCTTGGAGGTGATTTGAAGATTAAAAGATAAAGGAATTTGCCTAGAACCAAAAAATCGCTCTGGACCCTCACTGAAGGCCCACAGCGAGATTTTCAAAAATGCATGTTTTCTTCAAAATGGTGATAAGGCAAGGTTAGGACAAGGAGAAGAGACCTCCAAGAACATGATGAATATTATTTTGCCTTTGAAACTTGATGATTTTGGTCATAAAATGAAAAATCACTGCTGACCCTCACTGAAGGCCCACAGTGAAAAAATCGCTCCAGACCCTCAGAGAGGGCCCATAGCGATATTGTTGAAAATCCTCATTTTACCTTGCAACACCAAAGAAAATTTAGTTAGGAGTGGATTAAGGAAGGACATTGCAAATGACGAATGAATTTTCAATGAAAAATGATGAAGAATCAAGCCTAAAATCGAAAAGTCGCTCCAGACCCTCAGAGAGGGCCCATAGCGATTTTCTAGTTTCCTCTCCTTTGTTTGAGGAATTGAGACGAAATCTTGTGTGGATAGGAAGAAGAGATGATATTTTGTGTCTTGGAAGCAATTTGGAATCCAAAAGATGAAGGATTAAGAGCAAGATTGAAAAATCGCTCCTGACCCTCAGTGAGGGTCCAGGGCAAAATTGTTTGCAAACTTCATCAAGCCTTGTTTTAAAAATTGATATTCTCCAAATTGCATTAGATTGCCAAAATTGCTAAATTGGAGGCATTTGGAAAATTAAAAATAAATTCACAATAAATTAAGACATTTTAATTTAATAAATTAATTTTTTAGGCCTTTAAAATAATCAAAAAATCCACTTTGGAGTTATTAAAATTAATTTTTGAATTTTAAATGAAGGTGAGTGCTCAAATACATTTATTTGCTTTTACAAGCAAGTCGGCCTTCTTTTGAGGGGGATTTTATTTCATTTGTATTTCCCTTTTGACAAGTCAGCCTTGGAGGGAATCAAGGTGAGCGCTCTATATATGGGTGATGCTTTGTTCAGGTTTAATCATTCATTCATCCTTTCTTAAGTGTGAAATTGGAGAGCTATTTGAGGAGCGAAATCCAGAGGTTGAAGTGCGAATTGGAGGAGCAAAATCTAGCTAGAGTGGAGCGAATTTCTACTAAGTGTTGAAGATCAAAGAGGGTGGAGTCTATTCTTTTGAAGTTAGAGGAGGCGCAATTCATCCAAAGGGGAATTTTTATTTAAATTTTGCCCAGCAAAATCCATTTTTTGCATCATTTCTTAGAGTTTAATACTCAAGAGGATGTATGGCAAACTCATCTTGACAACCTTGTTTAAGGTTTGGTTTTTGGACATTTGTTTTGGAAAATCTAAAGTATTGCATGGTTAATTAGGAAATGATAACTCAAGATTTATCATGAAGTTTCCTAATTAAAATCTTAAATCTTCCTTTTAAGTCTAATTTCTACACTTCAAGATATATTACTAATTTTGAAATGTTGTGTAGGTATCAAGATGGCGACTCCAAAGCCCGGAGGATCTACAAGTCGGCAGGTTCTCATCAAAGATGATCAAGAAAGGATAAGGGTGACCTCTTCCAATCCAGCATTCCAAGGCGAGGTACATAATCATCCTACACATCAAAGACAAAAGAAGTCAGAGCACGGGTTCGTTGAAGAAGCAGATAGTTTCAAAAGAGTTAATTAAAGATAGCTTCTTAACATCATCAAATTAAATATCTACCAAGCTACAAGTGTCAGACGAGGTGGCATCCTACTCATCACTTCTCTAGTCTGTGTGGTCCCCCTCAGCATGTCCAGATTCAATGTACCTAACTCATGGGAGGTGGCACAAACATCGATGTACCTACCCCAGCTATCCATTGGTTGAATTTTCCAGAGAAGACATGTGTCCTTAAAATTTAATTTTATCATTGGTCAAGCATTAAATGTTATGTAATGGTTGTAACAAACCCTATTTAGGGTTTTCATTGTTGAATCCTGGCCATTGATCTCAAATTGATCTGAGCCATCGAATTGTATTATGGGCACTATATAAGCCCCGACTCTTCATTTTGTAAAGGCAGTTAGAGAGGAGAATAGAAGATAGAGAGTCAGTAGTTAGAATAGTGAATTAGTCTAGCAATTAGAGTAGAGTAGAGAGAGAAGGCAAAGATTGTTGCCAAGATGTTGTTGTAAAAGACTTGTAAAACTTCATTGAAGAAATGGTGAAATTTATGGGTCGATTCGACAATTTGCATGGTCTCTATACTTCTCATATTTGATTTCATGTTATTAGATGAGTGGAAGAAATGTGTGCTTGATTGATGGTGAAATTCGTATATCCATACTACTAGCAGTTTGTTGATTGCAGACTTGCCTTGTGTAGTCAACTGGAATCATTCAGCTTAAGCTTAACTTCAATTGTCGCTTCTTCATTGATATGCATCAGCCTGATGGTGTCTATGCCTGCAGTGATGATTTGAACATCATAAAGCTTTCCTTTGAAGATCGCACTAACCTTTTGGAGATGGTCCTGTGATGTCAAAACAAGACTTAGTTAGAATTTTATCAAGGATCAATCATTGCTCCTACATTCCTTAGTATTAGGATTAGATTCTTTCCTCACCCTCATCTTTTTTCCTTTTTTCAAATCAAAGCTAGTAAAAAACCTGTGTTCCAGCAATATTCAAAGCAAATTAGACGTTCAGTCATCAAGTGTAAGTCCCCTTGTAATTCCAGCAAAATCACATCATACCATAGAGAGCTTATCCACACGTAGAGATCCTATAGCAAAGAACCTTGAAGTCACCCTGATTGATCCTTTTCGCGAAATCTTCAACATTCAAAGGCTTTACTCAAGAGAGGATAAGGTACCCTTGGGTATTTTATTCTGTGTTTGATAGTGTACAAAATACAGGTCAACAGAACTGGAGCTAGAAGGAGGGCAGAGCATTATCATGCTATGAAATCGAGATCCTAATTTGCAAGGAGTAATCTCAAGAGCTTTTTACCCTCATCCACGGTCGACATAATTGAAGCAGAAGAAAGGTGAGGGAATACGAACTCTTGAATCCAAGGAAGATCAGTGGAAAGCCTTTTCAACATTCGACGAAATTGATATAGAGAAGGAAGGTGATCGCTAGATCATCAATTAGACTTACGAAACAAGGAATCAAGCTGGAACCAGTTGAACATTCAAGTTGAATCTGAGATATTCAAGATCTCTCTTATTCCAAAAAATCCAAAAAAGTGAAAAATAGAAAATTAAAAAAAAAAGGTGAAAATAGAAAATCAAAAAAATAAAAATAAAAAATAAAAAAATAAAAAAAAAAGAAAAGATTTCTCAATGGAGCGGCGACAGTTTCACGAGGAGAAACAAGTTGATTTTCCTAAACTTTGGTGGAGATTAGATACACAACTTTATCCATGAAGATTGTCCGAGTTTGCAAGGCCCGAGCAGTGTCGAGTTCATGAGATAGAGGAACATGATGAAATGCATTGCTTGAAGTACTTGTCGAGGATGGAATCGGCAACGCAAGGAAAAATCTTCCTTTGGGATGTCCCCAGGCCAGAAATAGAAGAAGTCAGCTTCAGTGTCCCAGAGAGCAAGGATTCTCTTCTAATCTTCATGTGGATGATCGAGAGTCGATTCATTTTGAATGGTGAAAAGCATTTGGAGAACACATTGCTACCATTATGGTGTAGAATTCACAACTCACCTCACTCTGAATTTACTTGCTCAGTATGTGAAATGGCTATCAATCAGGTCAGAAACCAGTTTGGAATGCCAATTTTGTCTGAGGAAGAATGTATTATTAACAGATCTTGGGGTGCACATCTCGCAGCCGAATTTAGGAGAACCTATGAACAGGACATTGCTCCAGCCTTTGATTGTGAGAAGGATCAGTTGCAAGTTGACGATACAAATACTCCTGATGATCAATGTATAGATAGCCCGCCATGCCATGCACCTGAAAAGGAATACTATGAAACAAAAGTTGAAGAATCAGTTGAGAATACTCAAACAGTAATAAAGGAAGATCCAAGAGTTGAACAAGCAATTAAAGGAGAAGATGACTTATTCCTTGAGGAATTCTCACTTATACTACAAAAGGAAATCCTTGAGATTGAATCGCAAGAAGTCTCAAATGGCATTCTTAAAAAAGACAATCCAGAGCTACAAATTATCATAAGTAAACTCAGATATGAAGAACAATTCAAAGGGGCACTTGAAGATTTCATCACCATTATGCTATTTAAGGAAGTGTTGAAGGATCTTGTAGAGAAAGCACAAGTGGAATCACTGCCAAATTTTTTTCAAGATAAGCAAGTTACTATGAGTGATATGATCCATCATCAGCTCCGACCTACTATGCTTGAAGAAGAAACATCACCTGAGATTACATTTGATCAACTAGAGGAGATATTTGAAGCTCAATCCCTCAAGGAAACTCTCATTTTTGAGGACATGCTAACAAAATTTCATAAAGATGCCTGGTTTATGCAAGATGTCTCAGTGAAAATAGAGAATCTTGCGTTATTCGAAGGGGCACTAAGCTTGTTTCAAGAGGACTTTCCAAATCAAGATCAACATATTGCGAATGCTCGTGGAATGATTCATCATCAATGGCGACCTCTTGAAGTAGATGGGGACCTCATTTTCGACAATGCAGTGCCATCTGAGCCTGAAATATGCCAGGTTGTCGCTTTCCTTAATCCTAGCCTTGAAAGTTATTATGATTTTGATTATGGGGATTTTGGGAAAACAACTTGCATCTAGATTGATCATGGCCCTAATGAATTACCCCATTTAATCATTTTGAGTGAAAATTTGCCTATGTATGAGAGATGCATGGTGAGAGTTTGCCTTTCTGTATTTAAGGATGAATTTGCCCGACTGAGAACCATCACGTTTGCCATGCTCCTATTGCACAACTTGAGAAATCATGTAAAGTCATGTATATATTTTGCTTCTTTGAGTCGTGTCCAGTCTGGGAGTCTTGTATATAGGTTTAGAGTACGTTTTCTTTTCGTGTCTTTAGGTTAGTGGTCTTTTGAGCCTTGTTCTTAATTCGCATTGAGTCATTTGACTCATGATCCTGAGTGGCTCAGGTAGTTTAGTTGTTTACTTTCTTTCATTGGCTTTTGGTGTGCGCTTTAGCTTAGTTTGCTTTGGGTCAGTCCATCGATCATTTGCTTTAGTTTAGGTGTCTTGAGTAGGAGCCTCCATCTTGTGAGAAAGGCATTTGTGTTGTTGCTCACACACTGGCAATATCCTGGATCTTATGTTAGACTCATTTCTTAGATATCTAATCATGAAGTGCTCAGAATCTGAGGTTGTTCCTCTCCAGCTTTATCATCTGATCAGGACCTGTATTTGACTTGGAAGGGAATCATTTTCTGTATCTTGATGCCGACATCTGTTGATTACTATATCTTCACACATTAATAGACTTTGAGTCATTATGGTTTTCAGGCAAAGCTATGATTGGTGAAAAATCTAAAATCTGACTTCAGCGCCACTGCAATCCTCGAACCCTAGTAAGCTTCACTGCTTACGAGCCAAAGGAATTGACGGAATGAAAAAGCAATATCAAAGGGAAAAAGTGAGAAAAAATGAAGAGAAAAATGAAATGAAATGAAATATCAAAATTGGCTAAGGGGAATATGCAAGTAACTCCATCGGGGCTATAGACGCCTGGCTGGCAATGGAGCAATGTTTGTGAGCTTGCAGTAATAACCTCAGCGGGCCTATGGACGTCTGACTGGTAGCGAGGCTCTATCCAGGATGCTTTTGGAGTTCAGATAAACTACGTAGCTAATCACAGGGGAACTCAAAGATCATAATTGTCTTGTCAAGAAGAATGAATACACTTGCACACACCTGGGTAATCAAAGACTAAGTGTCTAGATCCGGTCAAAGATTTTCCTTCCAGTTTGAGTACATTTTCTAATCTCCTGATGAGCTGGGTCGAATTTTCTGGAGGTTCTAGGTGTCGATTGAGTCTTTATCTCTGAAATGTTTCAGGAACATTTATTCAAGGTGGTGCTAGATGTTGTGATGTTTTCACACATCGCCCCATTGCAAATGGAGACCCTTGCTTTTTTGCTTTCTAGGGTTTGTTTTTAGGTTTTTAGGGTTTTGTTAGTTAGCCTTTTCATTTTGAGTGTTGCCAAGGGGATCACTTGGATAGCAGGTCCTACTCGAGTGATGTCCTAATCTTGAAATTTGGGTGGGTAAGTCTGAAATTCCTAATCTTGAAATTTGACTAAGTCTGAAAGTCCTAATCCTGAAATTTGACTAAGTCTGGAAACTGAAAAAACCTCCAAAAACTAGATTTTGCAATATAACTTCTGGAGGTCTTAAACCACTCTCAAACATCCTGAAAGTATATATGGAATATAACTTAAAGTATAAGAATTTCGCTCCTGACCCTTGCTGAGGGTCCAGAGCGAACAACACCAAAAACACACCTTTTCCATAAAATTTGACAAAGCTAAGTTTGCAAGTCAGTGAGGGGGCCTAGTTGAAATGTCTTGAAGAGATTTTGGAGGTTGAAAAATGCTAAATTTGAGAAAAACATGAAAAATCGCTCCGGACCCTCAGAGAGGGCCCACAACGAAAAATCGCTCCAGACCCTCAGAGAGGGCCCATAGCGAAAAATCGCTCCTGACCCTCAAAGAGGGCCCACAGCAAGAAATCTTATAAGGGTCATTGCTAGCCTTATTTGGTCGATTTGAGAGGTCAAGAGCATGATGAAGGATAAAATGAGCATAATGACATATCCAGAATTGATCAAAGATGATAAATTGAAGGAGTTTTGCCCAGGAAAGGTAAAATCACTCCTGACCTCAAAGAGGGCCCACAACGATTTTCTTTGTGTGCACATTTTTGGACCTTTCTTGGACATGAATTTTTATTCATAGAAAAGAACAAGATGACATCTCCCTTGGCAAAGTGATTTTTTGATGAAAAGTGAAGCATTTTGATCCAGGTAGCAAAAATCGCTCCCGACCCTCAGGGAGGGTCCACAGCGAGATTTTCAAATATGCATTATTCTTGCAAGATCAAAGTGATTTTATGATTGAAAGGGATGAAGGAAAGCATGTTCTATCCATTGATTATAATTTGGAGGATCAACACTAGGAGAAATCAACCCAAAATGAAAAAATCACTCTTGACCCTCACTGAAGGCCCATAGCGAAAAATCGCTCCGGACCCTCAGAGAGGGCCCACAGCGAGAAACGTAAAATGGGAAATTTTCATCCAAGTTTGAGGAAAGCTAAGGTTAGGCATGGGTTTGAAATGATGTTTGAAAAGCCTTGAAGTGAAAAGAAATCGTTGAGAATCAATATTTTGAAGGCAATTACAAAAATCGCTCCGGACCCTCAGAGAGGGCCCATAGCAATTTTCTAGGATTCTCTCCTTGGTTTGAAGAATTGAGATAAAAACTTGCTTGGACAGGAGGAGAACATGATGTGTTATGCCTTGGAGGTGATTTGAAGATTAAAAGATAAAGGAATTTTCCTAGAACCAAAAAATCACTCCGGACCCTCACTGAAGGCCCACGGCAAGATTTTCAAAAATGCATGTTTTCTTCAAAATGGTGCTAAGGCAAGGTTACGACAAGGAGAAGAGACCTCCAAGAACATGATGAATATTAGTTTGCCTTTGAAACTTGATGATTTTGGTCAGAAAATGAAAAATCGCTGCTGACCCTCACTGAAGGCCCACAGCGAAAAAATCGCTCCAGACCCTCAGAGAGGGCCCATAGCGATATTGTTGAAAATCCTCATTTTACCTTGCAACACCAAAGTGAATTTAGTTAGGAGTGGATTAAGGAAGGACATTGCCAAATGACGAATGAAGTTTCAATGAAAAATGATGAAGAATCAAGCCTAAAATCAAAAAGTCGCTCCGGACCCTCAGAGAGGGCCCATAGCAATTTTCCAGTTTCCTCTCCTTTGTTTGAGGAATTGAGACCAAATCTTGTATGGATAGGAAGAAGAGATGATATTTTGTGTCTTGGAAGCAATTTGGAATCCAAAAGATGAAGGATTAAGAGCAAGATTGAAAAATCACTCCTGACCCTCAGTGAGGGTCCAAGGCGAAATTATTTGCAAACTTCATCAAGCCATGTTTTAAAAATTGATATTCTCCAAATTGCATTAGATCACCAAAATTGCTAAATTGGAGGCATTTGGAAAATTAAAATTAAATTCGCAATAAATTAAGGCATTTTAATTTAATAAATTAATTTTTTAGGCCTTGAAATAATCAAAAAATCCACTTTGGAGGCATTAAAATTAATTTTTGAATTTTAAATGAAGGTGAGCGCTCAAATACATTTATTTGCTTTTACAAGCAAGTCGGCCTTCTTTTGAGGGGGATTTTATTTCATTTTCATTTCCCTTTTGACAAGTCAGCCTTGGAGGGAATCAAGGTAAGCGCTCTATATATGGGTGATGCTTTGTTCAAGTTTAATCATTCATTCATCCTTTCCTAAGTGCAAAATTGAAGAGCTATTTGAGGAGTGAAATCCAAAAGTTGAAGTGCGAATTGGAGGAGCGAAATCTAGCTAGAGTGGAGCGAATTTCTACTAAGTGTTGAAGATCAAAGAGGGTGGAGTCTATTCTTTTGAAGTTAGAGGAGGCACAATTCATCCAAAGGGGAATTTTTATTGAAATTTTTGCCTAGCAAAATCCATTTTTTGCATCATTTCTTAGAGTTTAATACTCAAGAGGAGGTATAGCAAAATCATCTTGACACCCTTGTTTAAGGTTTGATTTTTGGACATTTATTTTGGAAAATATAATGTATTGCATGGTTAATTAGGAAATGATAACTCAAGATTTATCATGAAGTTTCCTAATTAAAATGTTAAATCTTCCTTTTAAGTCTAATTTCTACACTTCAAGATATATTACTAATTTTGAAATGTTGTGTAGGTATCAAGATGGCGACTCCAAAGCCCGGAGGATCTACAAGTCAGCAGGTTCTCATGAAAGACGATCAAGAAAGGATAAGGGCGACCTCTTCCAATCCAGCATTCCAAGGCGAGGTACATAATCATCCTACACATCAAAGACAAAAGAAGTCAGAGCACAGGTTCGTTGAAGAAGTAGATAGTTTCAGAAGAGTTAATTAAAGATAGCTTCTCAGCATCATCAAATTGAATATCTACCAAGCTACAAGTGTCAGACGAGGTGGCATCCTAGTCATCACTTCTCTAGTCTATGTGGTCCACCTCAGCATGTCCAGATTCAATGTACCTACCTCATGGGAGGTGGCACAAACTTTGATGTACCTACCCCAGCTATCCATTGGTCAAATTTTCCAGAGAAGACATGTGTCCTTAAAATGTAATTTTATCATTGGTCAAGCATTAAATGTTATGTAATGGTTGTAACAAACCCTAATTAGGGTTTTCATTGTTGAATCCTGGCCATTGATCTCAAATTGATCTGAGCCATCGAATTGTATTATGGGCACTATATAAGCCCCAAATCTTCATTTTGTAAAGGTAGTTAGAGAGGAGAATAGAAGATAGAGAGTCAGTAGTTAGAATAGTGAATTAGTCTAGCAATTAGAGTAGAGTAGAGAGAGAAGGCAAAGATTGTTGCCAAGATGTTGTTGTAAAAGACTTGTAAAACTTCATTGAAGAAATGGTGAAATTTATGGGTCGATTCGACAATTTGCATGGTCTCTATACTTCTCATACTTGATTTCATGTTATTAGATGAGTGTAAGAAATGTGCTTGATTGATGGTGAAATTCGTATATCCATACTACTAGCAGTTTGTTGATTGCAGACTTGCCTTGTGTAGTCAACTGGAATCATTCAGCTTAAGCTTAACTTCAATTGTCACTTCTTCATTGATATGCATTAGCCTGATGGTGTCTATGCCTGTAGTGATGATTTGAACATCATAAAGCTTTCCTTTGAAGATCGCACTAACCTTGTTGAGATGGTCCTGTGATGTCAAAACAAGACTTAGTTAGAATTTCATCAAAGATCAATCATTGCTCCTACATTCCTTAGTATTAGGATTAGATTCTTTCCTCACCCTCATCTTTTTTCCTTTTTTCAAATCAAAGCTAGTAAAAAACCCATGTTCCAGCAATATTCAAAGCAAATCAAACATTCAATCATCAAGTGTAAGTCCCCTTGTGATTCCAGCAAAATCACATCATACCACAGAGAGCTTATCCACACGTAGAGATCCTACAGCAAAGAACCTTGAAGTCACCCTGATTGATCCTTTTCGCGATATCTTCAGCATTCAGAGGCTTTACTCAAGATAGGATAAGGTACCCTTGGGTATTTTATTCTGTGTTTGATAGTGTACAAAATACATGTCAACACGTGGGTTCCTTGGTTTATGTGATTATTATAGAAGATTTGTGAGAGGTTTCTCTCAATTGGCAGCACCTTTGACAGACCTCACAAAGAAAGGGGCGTTCAGATGGACAGAACAGGCATAGGGAGTCTTTGATAGACTCAAGGAGGTCATGAGCACTTGTCCAGTTTTGGCATTACCTGATTTCTCGCAGCCATTTGTACTAGAGTGTGATGCTTCAGGTCTAGACATAGGAGCTATGTTGATGCAGAACAGACATCCCATTTCCTATGAGAGCTGGAAGCTGCGAGATAATGAGAGGGTGTACTCTACCTATGATAAGGAAATGTTGGCTATTATGCATGCTTTAGCCAAATTCAAACAGTATCTTGTTGGCAGCAAATTTGTGGTAAGAACCGACCACAACAGTTTGAAATATTTCCTAGATCAGACAGAGCTCAATGATCGATAGCAAAAATTGGTGAGCAAGATCCAGGCTTATGATTTCGATATCAAATTCATAAAAGGGAAGAATAATACTATGGCTGATGCACTCTCTAGGAAACCATCACTTGCTGCCCTATGTTCGTTGAGCGAGATTTCAGCAGATTGGAAGGCTCAACTTTTGGTTGAGTATTCCAAAAATCAACATGCTTGTGAGGTCATGGATGGTTTGATAGTGGACGACAGATACAGTGTGGTAGATGATATTATCTATTACAAGGGTAGGGTTTATCTTGTTCTGGGTTCACAGTTGAAGGAACAAATTTTGCATGCTTTCCATGATACTCCTACGGTAGGACATCCAGGGTATGTTAAGACTTACAGAGCGGTTCAAGAGAGATTCTCTTGGAAGGGTCTCAAAGATGATGTTTTGCAGCATGTCCGTGAGTGTATGACTTGTCAATAGAACAAGTCGGAGCATACTTATCTTGCTGGGTTGTTACAGCCCTTGCCTATATCGGAACAAAAGTGGACTGGGATTTCTATGGACTTCATTATAGGTCTTCCTCGGGTGCAAGGGAAGGATTGTATCTATGTGGTCATGGATAGGCTAACAAAATATGCCCACTTCTTTCCCATTGCAGTTGATTTTACAGCATCTCAGGTGGCTGAGCTATCTTTCAGAGAGGTGTTTAGACTCCATGGTCTTCCCAAGACCATAGTGAGTGACAGGGATAGCAGATTCATGAGTTCTTTTTGGCAGGAACTTTTCAGGCTCACAGGCACTAAGTTGACACCTAGTACTAGTTACCACCCTCAAACAGATGGATAGACCGAAATAGTCAATAAGTGGATTGAGGGATATTTGCGTAACTATGTGTCAGGGCAGCAGAAAGCATGGTTACGTTGGTTGTATTTGGGTGAGTATTGTTATAATACTACGTACCATATGTCCATTGTTATGATGCCTTTCAGAGCTCTCTACGGCTATGAGGCATTATCCTTCATTGATTTAGCTCTGAGTGACAGTAGAGTTCCTTTGGCTTAGGATTGGTTATAGGAGAATCAGGATATCATGAGATCTCTCAGGGAGAATTTACAGCATGCACAGAATCAGCAAAAGATATACGCTGATCGGCATAGGATTGAGAGAGCATTCGAGGTGGATGACATGGTTTTATTGCGCTTACAGCCATACTGGCAAAGCAACCTTAAAGGGGGGGGAGCTGAGAAGCTCAAACCATGTTTTTATGGACCATATAGGGTACTCAGGCAAGTTGGAGAGGTTGCTTATGAGGTTGAGTTACCACCAGGTTGTAAAATTCATAATGTGTTTCATGTATCTTGCCTGAAAAAGGCCCTTGGATAGCATATTACAGTTTCACCCGATTTGCCTCCCATGGATGAGGAAGGTAAATTGGCTTTGGTTCCTGAGGAGATTCTTGAGGTGAGGGAACGGCGGTTGAGAAGCAGGGTGATTCGTGAGTATTTGGTACGTTGGAGAAATCTTCCCATAGAGGATGCCACTTGGGAGGGTGAGGCCATTTTACAACATCCAGCATTACAGTTGCTTGTGGGCAAGCATCTCTGAGAGGGGAGGAATGTCATGTCCCCTCTTTAGATTTGTCTAGCAGAGACATGAGAGTCAGCTTATTATGTGGTCTTGTAGGCTGACAGCGATGGATAGAGACCCAGTGTGGTAAACTGTAATACAATGTCTGGGACTTGGTGTTCTGGCAATAGTTGATCAGTTTGGAGCAATTCCTTATTTTTAGGAGACCGTTCCTACATTTATGGAGGATATCCCTACTATTTAGGAGGTTATGACCATACCCAGGGTTGGGTCTCCTTGAGATTATTCCTTGGGTTCAGTTTCAGAGGATTTGGGTTTGTTTCCTAGTTTCTAGGAGCATCCCTAGATTTTAGGGATGAGACTGCCAGTGGATCCTTGATCCAACTTCAATCACAGACAGGTGGCAAGTTAACTTTCTGGTTTGTGGTGTCATTTGAGCATTTTGCAGTTATTTGGGTTATATTTTTAATATTTCCTAAGTTAGCATTTATTATTTAAATAAGGCTATGTTTATAGCCATTTTGGAGTAATAAGGGGTTTTTGGCCTCATCTGGATGCGTATCCCTTAGTGTAATAGCTTGTTGGAAAGGTCTTGGACTTTTCTAAATATTTCTCTTTTGACTCAGATCCTTTCGCTGAACGGATTTCTTTATATTTGAAAAAAGGTCATTTTCTATGCACTTGGCAACTTAAAATGAGAAATATAACATTTTAACTCTAAACGCCCCATTGAGTTACTTTTAGGGTTCGAGCTAAGTGAGAAGGCGTTATAAGGAAGTTGAGACCTAATTCTTATTATCTTTTACACATTTTACATCTTAGATTTGAGATTTGGCTCTGGAAGAGCTTTTAGCATCTGGGACGCCAACCCCAATGCCTTGCATGTTTGGGACGTAGCCCCCAATACAGTGGTTTGGATTTGCTTGCAGCTATTAGCATCTTGGAGATTGTACAGTATTCTTTCTGGAGGTTCAGCGATTCTGATAGAGTTCAGCATGGGGTTTGGGGTTTCTAACCAGTTGGGTGTACTTGGCATCCGTACGGCTATACCTGGTAGCCACTTTCCTTCCCACATGCAACACTTGGAGGGCTGGAATCTTGTCGTAGCTTCCTTCCTGGTTATGTTACTCTTTCAGCATTCACGTTGGAATTATTCCTGATTGTAATCTTCCTGAAATTATTAGAAATCTTCATCTGGTCAAATATTTGATTTTATATTCAGAAATCTGCCTTGAATCGAATTTGTTTTGGCTGTATATGAACTTCATTTTCAGTACTTTGTTCATGTACTTGTACTTCATTATTTACTTGTTGAAAAATCATCAAAATACAAAAAGAATCCAACCCTTCTGCAACTTCTGTCTATTTCTGAAAGAAAATATGAATAAGCAGGAAAAATCAATTTAAAATAATAAAAAATTACAGCAGATTAGTAAAAGAGATCCATCAGGGATCTTTCATTGATAGACTCCAACAGTGTGTTGTGATGTTGATCCTGAAGATGTTAGGCAAATTGACGAGGGGGAGGTGCAACCAAGATTGGTCGGGCTACCATTGGATGATCCAATTCAGGTAGAGAGTGATCGTGACATAGATGGTTTTGAGTCTTTGGATATTGATAGCCAAAATGAGGCTTAGTCTCACAAATTGTTGTATTTTGATGTCAGAGACTTTTATATTGATAGCCCATGGTATTTTGATGTTTGAGACTTCTGTTACACTACTTTCTTGAAATTTATTATGCTGTTATACTACTGTTGTCATGATTTATTTACATATTAATATTGTTGTTGTTAGTTATTGACCTCTCTCTCTCTCTCTCTCTCTCTCTCTCTCTCTCTCTCTCTCTCTCTCTCTCTCTCTCTCTCTCTCTCTCTCTCTCTCTCTCTCTCTCTCTCTCTCTCTCTCTCTCTCTCTCTCTCTCTCTCTCTCTCTCTCTCTCTCTCTCTCTCTCTCTCTCTCTCTCTCTCTCGTTGTGGAACACAAATGTAAACACTTGTGTTTCTTTCTTCAACACATGTTCCTATTGTTTAGCAAGCTGTTAGACAGCATATTAGGAGGCCTAATGGCAGTTTTATAGAAGTTCTTGTTGTTTAGACTAAAGATTGTAACCTGAAACAATGTTCTTTCTAGTTTAATTTTGTATGGTAACTCATTATAACTCAGTTTCAGACTGAGAAGCGAGAATTATCAGTCTTGTACACAGCTGTATACCTTTTCAATCAATAAAAGACAAGTTACTTTTCCTTCTTAGAAGCTGTTTATTGTGTGTTATCAGATGATTGATGTAGCCTTTTGTTATATGCGAAAAAATCCTTGATATGATGTCTCATTATCAAAACGCATTTAGGCAGAGAATATATATTTTTACAGGTATGTTGTGTAAATGATACTAACAATCAAAAGTTGTGAAGAAATACTACATTTTCCTTCTGAGATGGTGAATATCATAACCTTCCTATCTCAGAATATTGTAACCTTCCTACAAAGCATTGATGCATGGGCATGTAAAACCTTCGAGTTGTGCAAAGACATCCGTATCACTCATTAGTTGTGTGTCTAAAACAATGTATAGATCTTGAAATCAGTTTGGTGCATCACCTTTTAGGTCTTGGGTTTCATTTCAATGTTTTCTCCACCCCTTTTCTTAGCAACAACAGTAGGTAAGTTAGATTAGGTGAACTCCAAGGGAACCAGCCCACTTTGGAGGTTGACTTCAATTTACCAAAGCCCACACTTTGAGAAGTCATCCCATGTTACAAGAGGTTGCTGAGCTGATAACTCAACAAGGGTGCAAACTTTTCTGACAACACCACCAATTTGCACTAGAGGTTTGAAAGGAATAAATGGTCTTCTCTAACCACCCTACTAAGGATTGCTTTTTGATTGCATGTTTCCTTATCCTACACCTTGGACTCTTTTTAGTATGGTGATTTCATTCATCAAAGCCTTCAAGAGATTCTTGATATCATCATATTGTGAAGATTAATTTTACCAATTTCTTTCCTCATTTTCCCAGATTGAATCATACCATCCTCGATGCTTATGGCTAGATCTTGAGCAGTGTCAAGGCCACTGGGACATCCTAACTCATATTTTGATTCTGGATTGTGAGAATTCATGAAGAAGAGAGTTTGCAGTTGTAGGCCTTGCAAGTGTTGGAATTTTGGTAATCAATTTGTGGCCTCGTTATCTTTCTTCTTTATATTTGACAGTTTTGGAAATAATTCATGGTCATTCTCTGCAGATTTGAACTGAGCAATGAATCTTGTCCTTGAGCCATCCCAATTGGTGATACATTTGACCAAAAGGTGCCAAAACCAATCAGAGGCTATGCCAATGAGACGTTCTGGCATTCTGCAAATAACCTAACCACTACATCTTCATGTGCTACACCAAGAATCCTGCATGCAGCAGTAAGGGCTGCCAAATGCTACTCTCGAAGAAGAGAACCATCACCTATAAATGTTTGGAAGTTCTTTGATAAACCAGATGGCAAGTCATGAAGATGAGCCAAATATGACAGTCCACTTTTCTTTTCCCATGGCACAAGTGCTGTGGTTGGATGTGCAATCTGGATAAGAGTAATCTGAATTCCATAAAGTGGAAGAAATTGACTGAGATTAGAGATGCTATGTGAGATCTTTGCCAACTTCTCAAGACTTGATGAAAGGTTCGTATACTGTTTTGTGCATCTTTTCCTCTCAAGGATTGCTTTGCTGAGTTTGAAATTGAAGCTTTGCTGGAAATCAAAGAATTGATTTGTGCTTCTGCGTGCTTGAGTTCAAGATCTAATGAATCTTTTCTCTACCAGCTTGAAGAAAGACTGATTTATCATTGAGGGACCAAATGAGGTATTACTCTTTGTCAATGACAACAAACAACTCTTCTTGCAATAGATGGTGGAGGAATGCATGGGTTTATGTGGCTCTGTCTTCTTCCTCATCAAGTACAACGGTTGCTTGTCTCCAATGTTGTGAACTTGTTCTATTATCAAAGACAAGACTTCTTGGATTGCTTGAGACGTGTTCATGATCAGCTTCAATCCAGTTGTTGTGTGGTTGTACTACAGGAGCATCATCTCAAATTGTCATGGGCTCCTTCTAGTGTGGATGTGGGGTTTCTCGTAATCTTTGCTTCATGCCCCATAGCAGTGCCAAAAAATGTTATCCCTAACATTTGTCTAAGTCAAAATCGTAAGGAACAGTACACAGGACTGAATCATTCGTCTATTTTCAAGGGAGATTCCCTTTATAACGTTCATCTATCAGGACCATAACATACACATAACAAAATTAAATTGACACAAAAATGCGGGAAACCAAGACAAAGGACATTAAACTCAAGCAATTTTTTGTTCCAAGCAACATATGGAATAATTGTTATTGACCAATCAATGGGAAACTTCACTGCATGTATGTTAACCTTTGAAGCATAAAATGGCATGTTTTAAAAACTGATTATCACACATGAATTGAGAAGTTGGGTTACACAAGTTTTGAAATTGATGATTAACAAAGTTCAATGTTTGTTTATAATTGTTCACCTTATTCACTTTCATTTCATACAGTGCTGTAGCAATTTGTCACAACAGTTTTTGGTGCCAGTGAAAAGGGATTGACATATGTTATTACAATCTATAGAACTCGGATATATGTCATTATGCTATAACATGCATATCACAACACTCAAAATATGGATAAATTTTACAGGTGAAGTTTAATTTTGGCTTTGACCAAGCATCCAGTCACTACCGTCCACAGGGTTAAAAATTGCAGTTCTAACAACTCTGGAAAAATATTCTTCCTTCACTGAATTCTTGGAGACACAATTTGTCACTCACGAAGAATCTGATAGAGTGGAATTTGATTGAAAAGAAATCAAAAAATTATTATCTGGTAGAGATTGTATATTCTGTTATGAATTCATACTGGTTAAAGTCAAACCCAGTTCTCAATCAGATTTGAGACAAATTTTAAGTTATCAAAAAAGATTTGACACAAATTTGAAGCTCTTATGGTCATCTGCCTTTATGACTGTTATCAATATTAATCCAAGATTGTTCATAGTAATCTTCCTTTGAGCAAGGATTTCTAATTTGCAACCCATATATTTTTAACTCAAGATATACGTTTTTTCACTAAGTTTGAAGTCGAAACTAGTTGCAAGTATAGATTCCTTCAACTTCCATTTGAATTGTGAAATCTGAGCACAGAGAATTCAAGAATGGTTCAACAAATTATGTCATGTACAATTTTATTGTCAAATCGAAGCAGCTTTGATTTATTTACCATCTCAGGAGCATAAATGTTAAAGATAGATTCCGACTTGTGGTTGGGAATCTCAGAACAATTCATTCTTCGTCCCAAAGCTTTAGGCTTAAAGAGTAGAAGTCTAAAAGAGGCCTTAAAGACTTAAAACAATGGAAAAAGATGATGAGATGAAAAAGGCTAGAGCGAATACTATACCATTGAACTTCACACAGCTCATATAGCTGTTGAATTTATAAAAAGTTGGATAAATACTTTTTTTCTATGCTACTTTTTTTAATTTGTTGGTATCAAAATTTAGAGATAATAGGAAGCATATTTTCACTATAAGAAGCTACAGTACCGAAGTGAACATATATCAACTCTTATGCAATTGGAACCTTAACTTGCCTTAAGCATTAAGCAATTTCTTTTTAATTCTAGTCTAAAAGTTTTAGTATAAATTCCAAAAAATCAGTGGGTACTGTGCTTCCGAGCTTGGTCATAAACCACTTGCATGTTTGGCATATGGTTGAGCAGCTCCCCAAACATTCAAAGAATAATTTGAATTCTATTGCCATCGCCATTTGTTCAAGTTTTTGACATATTTAGGCATTGAGGCTTAAAACCTGCTCAGGGGCAGGGCAAGGCAAATTACTCATTGCCCTCAAAACAATGACAAAAAGAGTCATCAACCATGTGGCAAATATTCAAAACGAACATAACCCTGCTGGTCCATTTTCACTACGCTGTTGGTTCTGTTCCATGGAATTATTTAATGCATTCACTTTAAATACATCTTTTCTACTAATGCAACATCCTCAACCAAGCGTATAAAAATCATTGAACAATTATTCTTGAAATGTCTAACAATAATTGTGGGCTTATACAAAGGTCCCAATTCAATGCAGACAATGAGAACGGCTTGCAACCAATTATCTGATGGGCCTCTCTTTTGTCTCTTTCTCTATTAGTGCATCCTTGTTAACCATCCCAAAAAATGAAATTATTATTCTCCATCGATCACTCCTCTTGAAAGGTGTCCATTTTCCCTCTTCTCCACTACATTAAATATCCTATAGCCTTCAAATTCTTTTGAAAAGGCTATAATTTAATTAGAAACCTACCCGTCAGATAAATCTCTATATCATAAACATAGGCTTGTACTGTTATCAGAGCGCCATTCTATTTGAGTTATTATTTATGCTCTACCCTTGAGCATTATAATCATAAATCTATGTAGCAATATTGATGTAAATGAAGACAATAGATCCTAAGAGACCACAATGACATTATGATATGTTCCTGAATTGCTGGCCCTATACAGCAAAGGGGCCATAGATGACATAGCACAAATGATAATTGCAGACGACATTCTAAGAAGTTAGTATTGCAGTGCTTACCTGAACAGAAGCCCAAATTGCTAAGTAAAAGAATGGAGGAAGCATTGCGATCACTACTAAGCAGATCCAACCAGGTGTCTCATTCACATGGTCCTGCACTATGTGTCACGGGGCTAGGTTTTCCCATGCGGCACCGACAATCTTTTTGGTACTTGTCTGTGAGATCCAAGCACTTCCAAGAACTCAGACTATGCTTGTAAGCACTCCCAAGCTCCAGAACCTGCACACACACACTTGCACAACACATACAAACTTGCACAGCGGAATCCTTAAACAATAACACAATGTTGGGGCAATAAGATAGCTTTATTGATCTGAAGAACGGCCCTTGGCCCGGTCTACAAACATTTCCAACTATATCGTTGGTCACTACCCTGAGTACTTCCCCAGCACCCGATTACAAATTCCCGCCCCTGGATCAACGTCCACTCTTGAAACACCGGTACAAACACCACTGCACCTCGCCCCTGGCTATAGCTTCTCATGTAAACTCCTAATCCACAAAGACCCTATCTCCTTTGGAACTCAACCTAGTGCACCACTAACTCTCTCGTGAGCCCGCGATGACTTACCCAGTACAAGACCCAGGCCCCCTCCCTAAACGGGGACTCCAAGTCACTCTGCTACTCTGCTACTGCTCCTACTTCACCTCTGCTCTGCAATCGCTCTGAACACCTTTGCTCGCTGGAATGTTGTTTTGGTCCTCCTTGGATTTCTCCACCATGAACCTTCGCCTGTGGGAAAGTAAAGCACAATGTAGATACGTTCTCTCATGAATGGTCGGGGTACTCTGCTTCCACCTATATAAGTTTTTTGTCCAGTTCTCACACATCTATAGCTTGGCAATAAACATATGTCCGTCACCACAACTTCCACCTGTTGAGAATAACAAGGGACTTACAACCCCAGAAGCATACCGGTCTCCCCAAGACAGCAGCCCCTTACATCCTCCCCCACTTAAAATAGGCGATGTCCTGGACGCTGGCAACACAGTCCCAGACTTATGCTGCAGAGGCCCGCAACTTTGTTTGCACTTAGAAGGGGAGGCTGGAGTTCCTCTCCAAGAACTCCAAAACCTTGGCTTCATATTTCCAGAGGTTCTCAGCCTTCTCCCAAGTCACCTCTTCTCGGGACTGGCCCTGCCAATGAACTAAGAACTCCTTCCACTTCCTGTTTCCAAATGCTCGCTCCTTTACAGCGATCACTTCCTCCACATCTAGTCCTGGCCTGTCCTTGACAAATGCTGGTCCTCGAGTTGGTATGTTCCTACTGTTGTCCTCTTTATCATGATGATACAGATGGAGTTGGCTGACATGGAAAACATTGTGAGCTCTAAGATGCGTCGGTAACCTTAGCTTATATGCAACTTTCCCAGTCCGCCCTGTGATTGTGAATGGTCCGTCAAACCTGCGACCAAGTGATGCACTCAACCCGTTGGGTGTCTTAAACTGAACTGGGTCCATCCTAAGAAAGACCTTGTCACCAACTTTGAACTCCACATTGCTCCTCCCCGAGTTTGCATAATGCTTCATTCTTTCTGCGGCCTTGACCAAGTTATGCCTTGCATGATCCACTCGATCTTGCCACTCCTTCAACCTATCTTTTGCATCTGGACAGTCCTCGACATATCCACTCAAAACAATATGAGGAGTCAGTGGCTGCTGACCTGTAGCCAATTCAAAAGGTGAATACTGACTCGATGCACTCTTCTGCATGTTGTAGCTAAACTACACTGGGTCCAACAACTTTGGCCAGTTGGATTGGTTTGACCAAACAAAGTGCCTCTGATAGTCCTCCAGGACCCCATTAATCCTTTCGGTCTGTCCATCTGTCTCCGGGTGATGACTCGTCGACATGAGCAACTTTGTCCCTATTAGCTTGAACATCTCCTTCCAGAAATTGTTGGTAAAGCGGGCATCCCTATCACTAATGATACTCAACGGAACACCCCAATACTTCACAACATTCCTGAAAAAGTAGTCGGCAACGTCCTCGGCTCTGCACGGTGCCTTGCACGGTACAAAAACTGCATACTTCGAGAACCTGTCAACCACGACCATGATACTACTGTACCCGTCCACTTCTGGCAACCTTGTGATGAAATCCATACTCACGCTTGCCCACAGTCTTACTGGTATGGGTAAGGGTCGCAACAAACCTCCCGAAGATTTAGTTACCACCTTATCCTATTGACATATGAGACAACTCCTGACATACTTGTCCACATCTTTCCTCATGTTCTACCAGTAGAAGCCTCTCTCAACCAATGCAAGGGTTCTCTTCTGTCCTGGATGGCCTGCCCATAGACTATCATGACATTCGTTGAGAACTTCCCTCCTCACATTCTTCCACTTCGGAAGGTAAACTCGATCCTGGGTGAACAACAACAACCCATCCTTGATGCTGAACTTCCAAGTCCTACCCTCCTTAGCCTGTTTGTGCAACTCCGCTGCCTGAAGATCCATCAGGTACCCCTCCTTGATAGACTCCAACACCTCGCTAGATAGTTCCACACGGCTAGCCTCGGGCCGTGCCTCCTGGTCCCTTTCAATAGCAGCTAACTGTCCCTTCCTACTCAGAGCATCCGCTACAACATTCTTCTTTCCAGGGTTGTAGAGAATCTCAAAATCAAACTTTGCTAAGAACTCTTGCCACCTGGCTTGCTTTGGAGTGAGCTTCGCCTGAGTCTTAAAATACGTTGAGGAAACATTGTCTGTCTTCGCCACAAACCGCGTTCCCAAGAGATAGTGCCTCCAAGTTCGAAGACAATGAATGATCCTAGTCATCTCCTTCTCATGGGCAGGGTAATTCCTCTCCCTATCCTGCAACTTTCTTGACTCATAAGCCACTGGATGTCCATCCTGCATCAACACCCCTCCGACTGCAAAGTCCGAAGCATCGCTTTGAACCTCGAATGGCCTTGTGAAATCAGGCAATGCCAACACTGGCAGTGACGTGAGTCTCTCCTTGAGTGTCTCAAAGGCCGTCTGACACTTGTCTGACCACTTCCACTTTTGGTCCTTTAGAAGTTCTGTTAAGGGTGCAGCACATCTAGAAAACCCTTCAACAAACCTTCTGTAGTAATTCGCCAAACCAAGAAATGACCTTACTTCATGAATATTCTGCAAGGGTTCCCAATCCCGGATTGCTCTCAATTTCTCTGGATTTGGACGAATGAAACCTTTTCCAATGATATGCCCCAAGAAGTGCACCTCTTCCTGAGCAAACGCACATTTCTCCTTCTTGACAAAAAGCTTGTTCTCTTGGAGCAACTGAAATACTTCTGCCAAGTGTTGCTTGTGCTCCTCCATGTTCTTACTGTAGACTAGTATATCGTCCAGATACACCACCACAGACTTATCCAACAGAGGTCGGAACACATCGTTCATGAGTGTACAAAATGTTGTGGGTGCATTGCATAGCCCAAATGGCATCACCATGAACTCGTATGACCCATACCTGGTCACACATGCAACCTTCTCCTCGTCTCCCGCTGCAATCCTCACTTGATAGTAGCCCTGCTTAAGATCAAGCTTACTAAAGACCTTTACCCCAGACAATCGGTCAAAACAATCAGCAATAAGAGGAAGGGGATACTTATTTTTGATGGTCAACTTGTTCAGGGCCCTGAAGTCGATACATAACCTCAATGTTCCATCTTTCTTCTTCTAGAACAACACGGGCGCCCCATACGGAGAACGGGATGGCTTGATGTAACCCACCTCAAGCAGCTCCTCCAACTGCCTCTTCAGTTCTACCATCTCGGGACCAGATAACCTGTACGGAGCCTGTGCTGGTGGCTTTGCCCCTGGTACCAATTCAATCTTGTGATCTACAGTTCTCCTCTCTAGGAGTTGAGCGGGTAGCTTGACTGGCATAGTGTCCTCAAACTCCAGAATGACTTCCTCTACTTCAGGTGGAATGGGTGTCTCCTGCACATCTTCAAGTTCATCCCAACCTCCAAGTAGCGCTGCCAAAAACATCAGTTCCTTACCATGCTTCTTGGCCGCCTTTTTCATTCCCAATGCTGAAATCATCTGAGCCTTCCCAGACTGTCGCCTCTCTGTCATCTTCACCAAACATGTCTGCTTCGGATCCAAGAACACCAATGAATCTAGGTGAGGTATCACCGCAACCTTGCCGATCTTCAAAAACTCTTGACCCAAAATCAACTCGAAATCATCCATTTCGATCACTGTCAGATCCATGTGACCCTGCCACGAGCCGACTTTCAGTGGTATGTCCCGGACAATACCATGTATCTTTTTGAATGGGGAATTCACCTCCTTGAAAGAGCATGCATCTGCTTGCACCTTCAACCCCAGATCTCTAGCTCTCCCGGCTGAGATAAAGTTGTGAGTAGCTCCTGTATCCACCATAGCCACTGTGTACTTCCCACTCAACTGGGCCTCCACGTAACACAACTTATTGCGGTTCTCAGGTTCAGCAGCCATTGCCCTAGGCTGCTCGGTGGCATTGACTGCACCCAAACGTTGGATCACACCCATCGCTGCAATCTGACCATCCTGTTCTGCTAACATCTGTGTAGAGTTCAACCTCTGCCGCTACGGACATTCTCTCGCCCAATGATCTGAGCCTCCACAAATGAAACACCCACGCCCTCTCTTGTCAGTCTTTGACTCGACGTCTCTCGAACCTTTAATGGAACCTTTACTAGATGAGGACTTCCCTGTCCCACTTTGTTTGCTGCAAGAAGATTCCCCCTTTCCCTTAGACTTTCCATCATCCTTAGGTTGGAACTGCTTCTTGTCTTTCTTTGGCGGATAGGATCCACCCAATGCACCTGGTGCCTTCGGCAAATCCTTGTAGTCAACCAGTTAATCTGCGACTGAAATGGCCTCCTCGACATTTGGAACCTTCAGCTTCTGTAGCTCGTTCTAAGCCCACAATGCCAGACCCTTCAAGAAGTGGTACAACTTGAAATCTTGATCCATATTTGGAAATTCCAACATAAGGACCCGGAAAGCTTTGATATAATCTCGGATCTTCCCTGTTTGCTTTAGGTCTAAAAGCTGTTTGAAGGAGGTCCAACCTACATTCTCTGGCTTGAACTGCTCCTTGAGTGCATCCCACAACTCATCCCATGTGTCTACCTTGACTACCGACCTACCAGCCTCCATATCCTGAAGTCTGGTCCTCCACCAAAGCTTTGCTGCTCTAGTGAGGAATCCTGTGGCTGTCTCCACCTTTTCTTCATCCGTCAATCCCCTCATAGATTTCAGGTACCTACCCATGTCAAAGAAGAAATTCTCCATGATCTTGTCGTCTTGATCACCCTCATACTTTTCAGGTGGTGTCACTCTTGCACCCTTGGTAATCCCTGCTTGAGAAACACAACTCTTGACAAACTCGATCTCCCGAAGAGCCTTCTTCAACTCGTCTTCGAGTCTAACTCGTTCTTGCTGTTCATGTCCATACAGGACCTGGAGATCCTTGATCTTGCCTTCAGCAACGTCTAGTCTTACCTCGATGGCCTCCGCACGCACCGGCAGCTCCATCTCTTCCAAAGCCTCCAAACGCTTTCTCACTTCAAGAAGTCGCTCCTTTGTCTTGGACCTCTTAGTGACATGAATATGGGGTGAGCCCTACTCCCCCTCTGACTCCTTGTCAGAATCCCCCGCTCTTGACTTCGGCATGACTGTTGTAAACTAAACTCCCTTTTAGTGTGCTAGCTTGGGGTATCAAAACCTTGTGCTTTGATACCAACTGTCACGGGGCTAGGTTTTCCCGTGCGGCACCGACGATCTTTTTGGTACTTGTCTGTGAGATCCAAGCACTTCCAAGAACTTGGACTACGCCTGTAAGCACTCCCAAGCTCCAGAACCTACACACACACACTTGCACAACACGTACAAACTTGCACAGCGGAATCCTTAAACAATAACACAATGTTGGGGGCAATAAGATAGCTTTATTGATCTGAAGAATGGCCCCTGGCCCAGTCTACAAACAATTCCAACTATATCGTTGGTCACTACCCCAAGTACTTCCCCAGCACCCGATTACAAGTTCCCGCCCCTGGATCAACGTCCACTCTTGAAACACTGATACAAACACCACTGCACCTCGCCCCTGGTTGTAGCTTCTCACGTAAACTCCTGATCCACAAAGACCCTGTCTCCTTTGGAACTCAACCTGGTGCACCACTGACTCTCTCGTGAGCCCGCAACGACTTACCCAGTACAAGACCCAGGTCCCCTCCCTAAACGGGGACTCCAAGTCACTCTGCTACTCTGCTGCTGCTCCTACTTCACCTCTGCTCTGCAATCGCTCTGAACACCTTTGCTCGCTGGAATGCTGTTTTGGTCCTCCTTGGATTTCTCCACCATGAACCTTCGCCTGTGGGAAAGTAAAGCACAATGTAGATATGTTCTCTCGTGAACGGTTGGGGTACTCTGCTTCCCCCTATATAAGTTTTTTGTCCAGTTCTCACACATTTGTAGCTTGGCAATAAACATATGTCCATCACCACAACTTCCACCTGCTGAGAATAACAAGGGACTTACAACCCCAGAAGCATACTGGTCTCCCCGAGACAGCAGCCCCTTACACTATGATACAGCTCTCCCTCAGCCTTGAATTTATAAAACTTTAAAGGTTTTATAGATTTTTAATTTACGAGATCTACCAAGTACTCGACTCCATCTAAAACACTGTTATTCTAATCTATATAAATAATTAAAATCCAAAATCTGCAATACAGAGCATACCCTGGAAAATATCATGGTATAAGACAGGAAAGTTTTATTGCATTTCCTCTATCTCCATAAAAAATGTTAACAGAGTACCCATAACTCTTGCCAATTCATGGTATCCTGTAGAAATAGAGAGCCATTGCCATTATTGTTCGTAGAAAATTTGGAAAAAAAAAATGGAGGAATTGTCAATAAAACCATAATCAAAGCTGTTCAAATTCTTTTACAAATAAACTTGTATTTCCATGTAATGCTAATTTAGAAGAAATTTCATGTGGATAAATTAGAGGACGACGAGAACCACCAGAGAAGGAAAATGTAAACTATTTAAGCGAAGGACTGGTGTAATTGTTACCTACAATCTCCAAAAAAGAAACCAGTGAGGTGCAATTGTTTTCATATTGGTAAGCAACCCAAGTTAAAATTTGAAGAATATGGACATTGCCCCTAACATTCAAGAGAAACTCTGAAGGTATATTTAGTGATCAGGTGCGCGGATATCCGGGTATAGTTTTTTTAAATTGGAGTGAATATTTGTGTTTTAGTTTTTATTTCTCGTAAGGCACAACAACGTTCATTCAAATTTATTTTTCATTTTCAACTAGTTCAACCCATCACTATTTAGAATTAAAAAAAATTGAAAAAAAAATTATTTTATATTTTATAAAACTAGCTTATATACCTTAAATTATAATTTAATCTATATAAATTATGCCGAGAGATATCCTTCTCGAAGCGTCTATTTGACTTTGGGGTGTAAAATTGATAAAAAATAGGCGCCTCTAGAAGGATATCTCTCGGCGTACTTTATATAGATTAAATTATAATTTAAGGTATATAAGCTAGTAGCAACCGTGCGACCTGACATGGAAAACATAAAATAAATCAATATATAATTATATAGTATCTTTTTATTAAAATAAATAGTATTATAGTATTATTATATTATTACACAAAGATATATTAATTTTTTTTTAATGGCAAGTATTATGGTTATGGTTAGCATTAGCGTTAAGGTTAGTGTTACCGTTGGGGATAAGGTTTACATCATGATTCAGGTTAGGGTTAGGGTTATGATAATGGTATCATGGTTAGGGTTAGCACCAACATTAGGGTTTGTTTTTGGATTAGGATTATGGTTAGGGTTAGGGTTATGGTTACAGTTTAATATAAGGGTTAAATTTATGGTTAGGGTTAGGGTTTAGTGTCAGGGTTACAATTATGTTTAGGGTTTACATCAAAAGGAGGGCTAGGGTAAGAATAATTACAATTAGGGTTAGAGTTAGAATTATAATTGGGGGTATAGGTAGGATTTGGTTTATGGTTATGTTTTGGATCAAAGTTAAGGTTAGTATTGTGGTCATGGTTAAGGTTTACATCATGGTTAGGGTTATGATTAGGGTTAGGGTTTAATGTTAAGTTTATAGTTAGGGTATAGTTTCAAGGTTATAATTACATTAGGGTTTACATCAAAGTTAGGGTTTGAATAAGGGTTATGGTTCAATTAGTATTAAAGTTAAATTAAGATTAGGGTTTGGGCTAGATTAAGGTTAGGAATAGACTATGATTAAAGTTCAATTTGGGTTAGGGTTAAGTTTAGGGTACAATTAATGTTAGGGTTAGGGTTTAGGATTATGGTTAGGTTAGCGTTATGATTATGGTTAGGGTTTAGGATTATGGTTAGGTTAGCGTTATGATTATGGTTAGGGTAAGGATTATGATATTAGGGTTAGGGTTTCGGGTTATGGTTAGGTTTAAATTATTTACATCATGGTTAGGGTTAAGGTTAGGTTTATGATTATGGTTAGGGTCATAGTTGGGATTATGGCTAGGGTTAGGATTTACATCCAAGCTAGGGTTAGAGTTAAGGTTAGGTTTAGGGTTAGGGTCATGATTAACATCATGGTTAGGGTTAGGTTTAGGATTAGGGTTAGGATGTACATCATGCTTAGTGTTGGGGTGAGGATTATGTTTGGGTGAGGGTTTAAGATTAAGCCTAGGGTTAAGGTTATGGTTTGGGTTAGGATTTAAGGTTAGGATTATGGATAGGATTTACTATTAGGATTAGGGATAGGTTTTGAGTTATGATTAGGATTATGGTTAGGATTAGGTTTTAGGGTTAGGGCTAAGGATTATTGTTAGGGTTAGGGTTTATGGCTATGGTTAGGTTAGGGTTAAGGTTTAGAGTTATGGCTAGGATTATGGTTAGGGTTATGGTTTACATCATGGTTGGGGTTGGAGTTAGGGTTAGGTTTATAGTTAGGCTTAGGGTTACGGTTATGGTTGGGATTATGGCTAGGGTTAGGGTTTACATCATGGTTAGGGTTAGCGTTAAGGGTTAGTGTAAGGATGAATGTTAGTGTTTATATCATGGTTATGGTTAGGTCAGGATTTGCATCATGGTTAGGGTTGGGGTTAGGGTTATAGTTAGGTTTAGGGTTATAATTATGGTTAGGGTTAGGGTTTGGATTTATGTATCATGGCTAGGATTAGGGTTTACATCATGGTTAGAATTATAGATAGGGCTAGGGTGTACATCATGGTTAGGGTTAGGTTTAGGGTTATTTTTAGGGAAACAACTATCCAGCCCTTAGGATGCACCAAGATATCAATATCCTTCATATATTATTAATACATTGTAATAGATGATTAGTGCATCCTAAGGGTTGTAGAGCTATGTTCCCTATTTTTTAGGGTTAGGGTTATGATTAGGTAGGGTTAGGGTTAGGGTCAGGGTTAGGGTTAGGGTTTGGATTAGGATTAAGGTTAGGGTTAGAATATGCTTAGGATTAGAATAGGGCTCAATTATACTCAAATTAGGGTTCAAGTTGTAGTTAGGGTTCAAATTTATGATTAGAGTTGAGTTTAGGATTAACATTCAATTAGAGGGATTAGGGTTAAGGGTTAAGTTATAGTTAATTAGAGTCAGGGTTTGATTGTGGAAACAGTTTAATTATATTTAGGGTTAGGATTAGAGGTCAATTAGGGCTATGATTCAATTGCATTAGGGCTTGGTTTAAATTCGGATTAGGGATAGTGCTTATTTATGATAAAATCAGGGTTCAAGTTGTAGTTAGGGATTAATTCTAGGGTTATAATTAAGCTTAGGGTTACGTTATGGTTAGGTCTCAATTATGATAAGATTAGGTTATTGGTAGGGTTCAATTAGGTATAGATTAGGGATATGGTCAAGGTTAGCGTTTGATTGTGATATGGGTTTAACTATAGTTAAGGTTAGTATAATATTTTAATTTGGGCTAGTATTATGGTTATTATTCAATTACATTAGGGTTAGGGTTAAATTATGACTAGAGTTCAATTAGGTTATGGTTTTGGGGTAAAATTCAATTAGGATTAGGTTTCAAATCAATATATGGATATTATCTAGTTTACTAATGGAGTTCAAGATTAGGTTTTCAATTAGAGATATAGTTAGATTTAGGGTTATTATTAGGTTAGGCTTAAGTTTAGGGTTAGGGTTAGGGTTAAGATTGCAATTAGAGATATTATTAGAGATAGTATAGCAATTATGATGTTTTTGTTCAAGATTGAGGTTAGGGTTACTATTATGGTTAGGTTTAGGGTTTAGTGTTATGGTTAGAATTATTAGTAGGGTTAGGGTTTACATCATGGTTAGGGTTAGGTTTAGGGATAGGGTTATGGTTTAATATTATGGTGAGGGTTAAGGTTAGCATTATGGTTAGGGTTTAGTGTTAAGGTTAGCATTATGGTTAGGGTTTATATCAAGGTTAGTGTTAGGGGTGGATTAAGATTAGGGTTTACATCATGATTAGGATTAGGGTAAGGATTTAGTATAAATATTATTTTAGGTGATGACCTAGAGAGGGGAGGGAGAGGGAAGAGGAGAGAGGTGAGAGGGTTCAATTAGGATTAGTGTTTAATTAGAATTAAGGTTTGCGCTAGAAATCAATTAAATTAATTTTTAATTAGTGTTAGGAATAAATTTAGGCTAGGGTTCACTTATGGTTAGATTAGGGTTCAAGTTGTATTTAGGGTTTCATTCTAGGGTTAGATTTTATTTTAGGGTTAGGTTATAATGGTTACGTTTGAATTATAGTAAGATTAGGTTTAAGGTTAAGGTTTCACTACATTTAGGGTTACAATTTTAGGATATCCTTGGGGCAAGGGTTTGTGTTAAATTGGGGTTAGGATTAATGTAATGTTATGATTAAGGTTACTATTACATGATAAATTTAGGGCCTATGATTAGGGTTCAAATATTATTTGAGTTATAGTTTAATTAGCTTATGATTCAAGAATAATTATGGCTTCAAGATTTAGGGTTACAACGTAATTTAATGTAAAATTAGGTTTAGGTTTAGGATTTAACATGTCTTAGGGTCTTATTAGAACTTAAGAGTGAAGTAAGGTTTGGGTTAGTGTCAGGGTTGAATTTTATTTAAGATTAATGATGGATTAGATTCTATTAGTTTAGGGTTACAATTTAATTTAATTTACAATTAGGTTTAGGTTTAGGGTTTAACTTGGCTTAAGGTTTTATAAGAACTTCAGAGTGCAAGTAAGGTTTGGGTTAGTGTTAGATTCTATTAGTTTAAATACAATTAATGAGGGCACATTGATTAGAAATGAGATCACCTAGTAAGACACTAATTGGGGTTTTATAATTTAAAAATCATTAAAATAGGATTAGTAAAAGGCTCAATTCAAGGTTTAGGTTTAAGGTTAAATGTTGTTGAGTGTTAAGTATAGTGTTTAATTTGGATTTGATTTGATTTAGGGCTTTGGGTCTATTTGGTATAAAACAAGTTTGATTTTGATTTAAGGTAGAATTTGGCCTAGGATTAGGGTTACAATTTTTTTTTTTAAAAGGTTAGGGTTCAATTTGGTTTATTGTTAAAGTTAAGTATCAATTTAGTTGGGTTCAATTTGGTTTAGGGTAATATTTAAAGGACCTCTTAATCTATTTTTCTTTCTTTTTTATAGATTATAGTGTGATATGAAACATTAACTCAAATAATTATTAGATAATTAAACTTGAAAGAATTTATAATAATCACATGTCAAGCCTTAGTATTGAATTATTTCTCTAAAACTTATTATTCATAGAAAGATATAGATTTGTTGTCTCCCTTTATTTGTTAGCCATATTTGTTCACTATAAAAGAACCCATTAAAGATTGTATATGATAGAAAGTAAAAAATTATAGACTTTTTCAAAATATTTATTTTCTTGCTATATTTATATTTATAAATATGGAGAAAAATTGATATAATATTATTTTATTTAAGTAATTATTTTATGGAAACATTTGGGAATTGGATTTAAAGGTAACTAATAGATATTTAAAAAAAGAAACAATTTTGTTACTATATTTTGACACTTATAAATATGAAAAAAGTGCTTTTACATAATCTTAATATTTTTAAGTACTTAAATTTTAGAAACATCATGAAATTGAAATTATAGAAACATCATTATAATTTGTTTATAAAAGAAAGAAATGTTTTATAGATTTGTTTAAAATAATAATTTTATTTCTTTCCTATTTATAAATATGAAAAGATAATTTGATGTAATCTTAATTTATTTATTAAAAAATTATATTATAAAAACATGCTAAAATAAAAAATTGAACTTACAGATAGATATCATTTTTTTACTATGTTCATATTTATAAAAATGAAAAAGTAGAACTTTAAAATTGAAAACTGAAGACTCTTTAATTATTTTTTGGCATTGGCATTGAGCATAATATTTCAGAATGGTAAAAATCTTGAAATGCGTAAATCAATGGTGTAGTTCTGATCTTGGGGAAGGAATAACTTGTCTTTCTCTGTGTTCACAAAAAATTACTGCACACTTCCATACTTTTGGGGATTCAAGTGAAGGAGGACCTCCAATATGGTGTTGCCATCAGGAGTAAACTACAAATAATCAGGAAAAAGAAATAGAGAGAAAAAAAATATTAGCGAAATCAATATGAGCAGATCAGGTAAGATGTTGAAATTAGAAAGCATGGTGTGGATATTTATAGAAGACTGAGATGAACACCTTGAGTATCTTTGCATGTATCAGCATTTGTAAAAAGGAATTGACAGATCTATTTAGTTCCAAGATTTGATATAGACAAAGAGTATGCTGCAATCGTTTCACTGCAAAACAATAATATAAGAGTTCTAATCAATAGACACTGAAAAATGAATTATTATTAAACAAAAAGAAGGATGATTAACATACCCAAAAATATTAAACGAAAAAGAAGGATGATTAACATACCCAAAAACTAGGTTTCCTTCTGGGCATATCTTTGCACACAATTCCTCAACTAAAGCTGGATTTGTCGGGTGTGGAAGGCGAAAGCCCTGAAAGCATTAAGAAAGTATTTCAGTTCACCAAAATCCAAAATAATCCAAAATCATAAGACAAGAGAAACATTTCATTCATGAAATGGAGATAAAACACACCATAAAGGAAAACCATGCACAATATATGCATCCAATTTCTAAAAGTTTAACACAATATGCAATGCTGTGAAAATTACAGAAATAACAACTATATATCTTTCTAAGTCTTCTACTATCAAAAGTGATGATTACCTAATACAAAGCAATTCCTGTTCAAATAGAAAATCTTCCTCATCTAGAAAATAGGATCAAAACAAAAAAGATTCCCACCCTACGCTTCTTGTGAAATTGAGTCCCCTCATGCATGTAGCTACAGTTACAGACTAGGAGGATAGAGAAATTATTAGAATGCAATGATTGTGTAGAAACATTTCTTTACTCTACGGATTGTGCAAGTGGTTCACCCCGATGATCCGGTTGAGAAACCAACAATAGTTGCGGGGGAAGCAATGGCAGAGCTAATCTATGGAGTGGGTGATTCAACCGATCCTATTGCTCATACAGATCCAGACCGAGAACTGGTTACTGATCCATAGAATTTTTCCTTGAGTGGTGTCTTGGTGAACTAACTGCCCATTTTCTGTAGGCCCTCTTAATTTCTAAGCAGAGGCAATCACTTCAATGAGACAGGATTCATTTCTTTTTAAAGCTACTGGGAGTGGAGAAATTGAAACGCTTGCCCAAACGCATCTAGCCATGGAGAATATAAATTAAATCATAATGCATCTGCCCATATTGCCTTTGTAACCGACTCTTTTCTTTGCACGTCCATAAATTTCATATTTTCCACTTATGTTGGATTTGTAACTATCTCCAAATCATCAGTTTTCTTTAGTGTTTACGCGCAATATTCTATTTCTCTTCTATCCTTCACTCCCCCTGCTGCGACTGTATAGGAACGCCTATCGGCGTAATTATAAAAATAATATTTTTCTATATTTTTATTGATTCATATTGAAAATAGGATTAATTTTTTTAAATAAAATAATATATTTATCTTTTCTATTAATTATTTGAATGGATTGCTATTATTAGATTGAACAGATACATTTAATTTATTATTAATATTAAATCATATATTTATAAAGTACTTATATTATTTAATTACTACTGACATTATAACCATTATTATTATATTTATATTTGTAGACACCTCAAACTGGCACAACTAATTAAATAGATTTTATTCATTTAATCATCATTAAATCACCTATTAATTAGATTTAATTAATATCCATATTCTTCTAATCGCCTATTAATTAAATTAATATTTAATTTAATATACCTTTCTTCCATCTAATAAGCCATTTAATTAAATATCCCCCCGCCTCTAACCATTTTAATTAGGGTTTCAAACCGGAACATACAGAGCTTAACCGGAACTGTATTTAGGCATAGAAGATGTTATCTTAGAAGTTCAATCATTTCTTTGGATTGTAGTTTGGATTTATATGTAGTCAATGAGGTTTATTTTGTGATTGATCAATGTGCTTTGTGCTATAAGCCTTCCTGCAAGTGCATGCCCCTATATTTTGTAATATATTTTTATAAAGCCAATGGATTGATAGTGTGGGTCACAAATTCCACCATGGTTTTTCCTCGTTGAGGTTTTCCATGTATAATTTTGCATGTTATGGTATTCATTTATGTGTTTGGCTTATTGGTTTCTTTGCTTCTTTCAATTCTATATGTGTCGATATACCGGTTGGTGTATGCATGTTTTAATATGGTTAAAATAGATCATACTGACAGAACACTAATTTAGCCCCGCCTCTCAGTGTTCTTGGATTCCAACAATAAATCTTTTGAATCTTGTTTGTTAGTTGATGATGTAGATGCATGAAAAGAAGGTTCAAACTTCACAGCTCCAGAAGGTCCAAATTCTTCAAGCTCAAAAGAAGATAATTTCCCAACTAAGGTATCTCTATAGACAAAAGTATTAGCCATTGTTCTCAACTCATTAATTGCAGTAGCCTTCATCTTGTAAGCCGGTGGCAAAACTCTCAGAACTTTAGAAATAATTTTATCTTCATTCAAAGTTCCTCCACAACATTGAATTCTCATAACAATCTTATCTAATCTTTCCATGAATGCAGTAATCCTTTCATCTTCTTCCATCTTCAAGTTCTCATATCTCACCTAGTAACATTCAAGTTTAATAATCTTAACAGTAGGGTCACCTTCATTTAGAGTCTCCAACTTGTCCCATATAGCCTTTGTAGTTGATTTCTTAGTTAATCCCATTATTTGTTGATCAAAAAGTGCACACAAGAGGGATTCTCTTTCTCTACAATCATTCTCAAGCTCCTTATCCAGGTTTGCTAGAAGAGGATTGCTAGATGTCAGATTATAAGGTGTAACATCATTTTGTGCGATCTCCCAAATTTCCTTCCCGAGACATCTTAGATGAGTCTCCATCTGAATCTTCCATACTCTGTAATTTATTCCATCAAGCCTAGGAATTTCTCTCTGAAAGATAGCAACAGATGAACTAGATGAACTTGAACTGTTAGTCACCATAGGATCTTCCTCAAGCGGTTAAGCTTTTGTAGAGAGGACTAGAGATCTAATACCTATTGTTAGATAGTTCAAATAACCGAAAGACAACTGGGAGGGGGGTGAATTAGTTGTCTCAGATTACCAGAACATTTAGTAATTAAAACTTTAATACCGAAACCCAAAAGATCAATACTAGAATGCATAAACCAATTACCAAAATAGCAGATAAACTAATTAAGCATAAACATGATCTGTAATCATTGGAGATGCATGTATGTGATATGAGAGAGTATGTATGATTGAGTTATATGTGTGAACAAGTGAATTGATATTTCAAAAGTGTGAAGGAATGAAGAGAGGTCTTGCAAAGAATATTATGTGATTCATCGAAACTGTAATCAAGCATTAGTAGATGCTATTCTTTCAGTTCATGTAATCTAGACTATTGTCTAATCTTTATTATACATTGAGTCTTTCTTAGGGTTGTAGCCCTTCTTGTTTTGAGCAGTGAGCTCTAGGTAGTGTGTCTGAATGCATGTGCATTCCTTGTAATATTTTCATGTACTTCTAATAGGGTATCATTTTATTGTGGGTAGGTTCCCACCATTATTTTTCCCTTAGCCGATTTTTCCACAAAAAATATGTTTGTTATGTATGTTAAGTCGGGTTTTCCACATCAAAAATATGTGTGTTATGTATGTTATTGATGTGATTTTGATATTTTCTTTTACTGTTCATGAGTTGAAGTTGTGATTAATTTGTTTGAGTTTGATGAAAATAGAATTACCCCTTCCCTATCAACTTTCCTACTTTATTGTCGCCAACAATCGGTATCAAAGCTAGATCCTTTGAAGGAAGCTTGACCGCTTGAGGAGATCCAAGATAGAAACCTTTTCTTACAAGAAGGAGATTCCAAGATTTGATGGAAATAATTAAACCTTATGGAAGAACTAGATGGAGTGTCATTTGAGGCATCTCAAAGAAGACTTTTAGAAGATTACAAAGAAGTACTACACAGTTCCTCAGAATGGAGTTGTTACTCTAGATAAGATCAAAGAAGATGAACATAATATAAGACCTAAAGAAGCATTGTTGAGTGCCCTGACTGATTCACAAATGACTAATGTGATGGGATTGGAGACTACTCATGAGATTTGTGTAAAGCTAGATATTTTTTTATGAAGGAGACAAACATGTGAAAGTTACCAAGTTTTAGAGTTTGAAAGGAAAGTATGAGACACTGAAAAATGGGAGAAGATGAGAACATATCATCCTTTATGGTGAGAGTAAATGAAGTTTTGTGCCAAACATCAGATGTGCTAGTGGAACAATTGAAGATGAGATTGTGGCTAAAGTGTTGAGATTTGTGCCTCCTCCTTACAAACACAAAGTTGCTTCTATTGATGAGATCCAGACTATGAAAACTATGAAAAGAGATATATTGGTAGCTAAGCTTGTTTCTTTTGAGCTGAGTGAATTTGGAAAATCACATGCCAAGACAAAGACTACATTCAAGGGTACTATATCAAGGAAGAAAAAGTGTGATTCGGGAGAAATCTCTACTAGTGTTTCTAGATATGAGAGAGATTGAAGAAGAAGAAAGAGCTCTACAAGGGTTAGAAGTACTCATTGTCATAAGATTTCTTAGGGGAACCAGTAAGTATAAATGAAAGTTACCTTTGAAATGATTTTCATGTCATAAGATAGGACATTTTGCATCAAGGTGTCCAGAAAGAGTATCTAAGTATAATAAGCCTTACAAATCTAACCCTAAATATTATAAGAAGTGTTATTATGCTGCTAATGAAGGTGTGACAGATGATGAGTCTGAGAAAGGGAACTCCAGAGATGAATAGTTTTTCATTGCTATTAAGGAAGATATTCTAGTACCTACTAATTTTAATAGTTGTATTGTTGAGGAGAAAGCTTTGGATGCTAAGATTTAAGAGAGAGATGAATGGGTGATTGACAGTGGTTTGTCACATCACATTAGAGGTGATAAGAGTAAGTTTGTGAATATGGAGAACTGTGATGGTAGAGTAGTGAGATTTGGAGATAACAAATCTTGCATGCTAGAGGTTCTATTTTTTGTGATGGTAAGCATAATACTGATGATGTTTAATGTGTTGAAGGTTGAAGCATAAAATTCAATATTGACAAATTTAAGATCTTAATTTGCTATGGTATAGAGATTGCATCATGTACCAAAACTAAAGGTAATATATTTTATTTGAATTTTGGTGAAAGAAGTTGCTTGATTGCTCAGATAGATGAAAGTTGGTTGTGGCATAAGAGGACGTGTCATGTTAATTTTGACTACATGATAAAGATAAGTTCTAATAAAGTTGTTAGATATTTTTCTAAGATAGTGAAGCCTACTAATTTAGTGTGCAAAGAATGTCAATTGGAGAAGAAAACAATAGTCATATTTAAGACCAAATAGTATACATCTAATTGGATATTAGATTTTGTGCATATAGAATTATGTGGACCATGTAGAGTGGGAAGCTTATAGGGTGATAGGTACTTTATGTTACTGATTGATGGCTATTCAAGAATGATGTGGGTCAGTTTTCTAAGGGATAAATCTAAAGCATTGGAGAAGTTCAATATATTCAAAGCTATGGTTGAGACAGAGATAGGACTGAAGCTGAAATGTATGAGATCACACAGAGGAGGAGAATATAATTCCAGTGAGTTCAATTCCTTTTGTGAAGAGCATGGAGTGAGGAGATAGTTATCTTCTTTGTAGACCCCACAATGGAACAGAGTGAAGAACAAGACTATCCTATATGTTGCTAGGACTATAATGATCAAAGGAAATCTTTTGTATATCTATTGGAGAGAATTTGTTAGCACCATTGTTTACACATTCAATCAGGTGCATAGAAAAGGTAATCCTGGTAAGACCCCCTTATGAGTTATGGTTTGGTCATGTTCCTACAGTTGGATATTTTAGGATTTTTTAAGAAAATGTTATATCAAGAGAGATAAGGATATAGGTAAATTTGATGCAAGATGTGATAAAAGAATCTTTTTGGAATATTCTACTAAGAGCAAATCCTATCGGTGTTATAACAAGAGATAGAGAAAGATTATGGAGAGTGCAAATGTGAAGGTCGATGAGTACATTGAGAGACATATCAACGTGTGTGGATATGATTATGATGATCAGGATGTCAGTTCAAGTAATGAAAAGCACATACAAACTCATAGCTTGAATCAAAGTGTTCTAGGAAGGCCAAAGAATCAAGCTACAAATGGTGAAGTGGAAGCACAAGAGCCTGAAAAATCAAAGTAATCAAAAGACCCCTAGGTATGTGAAATCGAATAATTCATAAAATCATATTATTGGTGATAAGAATAAAGGTGTGATGACTAGGAGAAGAATTGTTGCTGAAGGGATGTGCCTAATTTCAAAGATTGAACTTAAAGATATGATTGAGGAATGAAAAGATGAGAATTGGGTCAAGGTTATGGAAGAAGAGTTGAATCAGATTGAGGAGAACAATACATGGGATCTATTTCCTAGGCCTAAGGACAAGTATGTGATTCATACTAAATGGGTATTTAGGAATAAACAAAATGAAGAAGGAGAAGTTGTCAGAAACAAAGAAAGACTGGTATGCAAAGGGTATTCATAGATGGAAGGTATTGATTTTGAGGAGACTTTTGCTCTAGTTGCTAGAATTGAAGTTGTTATATTATTTCATGCATATGATACTTATAGAAATTTCAAGGTATATCAGATGGATGTCAAATCTGCCTTTTTGAATGGTGAGTTGGAAGAGGAATTCTGCATTGATCAACCATATAGATTTCAGTTGACAGATCAAGAAGATATGGTTTGCAGATTAAGGAAATCATTGTATGGACTTAAACAAGCACCTAGAGCTTGGTATGCTAGATTGGATAAGTATTTGACAAAAAATGAATTTTGTAAAGGTATTGCTGACAGTAACTTATAATACAAAATTTACAAGGATAATATCTTAATTGTTGAGGTATTTGTTGATGATATTATTTTTGGTGGAGAATATGGGTTTTGTAAGAATTTTTGTTGATAATATGCATAAATAGTTTAAGATGTCAATGATAGGTGAGATGAATCCTTTTTAGGATTGCAAATTAGACAAACTAATAAAGGTATTTTCATATCTCAATCTAATTATGTGAATGAATTATTGAAGAAGTTTGGGTAAGATGATTCCAAACTAGTTGGAACTCCTATGGTGACCAGATGTAAGATGATAAAGGATGATGCATCTCTAAAAGCTAATCAGAAAAGGTATAGGTCTATTATTGGAGGATTGCTTTACTTAACTCAGACTAGACCAAACATTATGAATGCTATGTGTCTTGTTGCTAGATTTTAGGCCAATCCTACGGAAAAGTCATATTACTACTATAAAGAGGAAATCAAATATTTGAAAGGGATAGTTGATTATGGTTTGTGGCATCCAAAGGATGACAATTTTACTTTGAAAGCCTATATTGATTTTGATTGGAAAGGTGATGATGAAAAAAAGAGTACAAGTGGTGGTGTATTCTTCCTAGGGAAGAAGTTGGTTTCATGGATGAGTAAGAAGTACAATGCTATATCATTATCTACTACTGAAGTTGAGTATATTACTATTGCTAGAAATACTACCATGGTATTGTGGATGAAGCAGATGTTTAAGGACATTAGAGTTGTTTATAGTGACCCTACTATTATATTTAGTGAAAATTCAAGTGCTATTAATATCTCCAAGAATCTGATACTACATTATAGGAGAAAGCACATATCTATCAAGTGTCATCTCTTAAGAGAAAAGGTGAATGAGAAAGAAGTCAGATTGGAGTTTGTGTCTACAAAGGAACAAATTGTAGATATCTTTACTAAGCCATTTCCTATAGATACCTTTGAGAATCTCATAGAGAAGCTAGGGGTGATTGACCCTCCTGATGAGAACTAGATGCACTAAGTTGCATCAATTTGAAGGATTTCACAGAGCTATTTTTGTGTTCTAGATTGATGAATGGTAGCTACTACTCAGGGGGATAGAGCTATGTGCTTCAGAGATTTTTCTATGTGGATTGATGTCAAAGGGGGAGAAGATTAATGTGAAAAACCGGCTTGAACTATTGTTAATCTAAAGTGGAGTTTGTTGTAGATTTTTGGTATTGATTTGGTATTGATTATTTTCACATTCATATGTTGCCATCAATGCAAAAGGTGGAGATTCTTGGATATTGGAGCTATTGGAATGTGTTATTGTCATTGATGTCAATCTATTCCCATGTTTCTGTGTTTCAATATTGCAGTCAGATTAAGTTGAGAGAGTTGGTTTGGATAGTGTGTTGCACTTAGTTAATGCAAATTAAAAGGTTTATAAATAAGTATCTCTAGTTAATTCAACATAAGTTTTGTAGTGTTGTGAGTTGATTTGATCAAGTTGCGGATTTTGGTATTGTGGTTGGTCTTTCAAGTATTCACTGGTTGACAAAGTTATGAGTTCTGATTCATATTGCTCTGGAATGATTATATTTTGTTTTGTGGATTTGGGAGAGTGTTTGGGATGCTCTTGTGTGTCCTCAATTCAGATGGTTCATGATTTGGTACTCCACAAGTTGTTTTTCTAAGTTTTAGTTATTTTTATTGGGTGTTCTTGAGTATCAGTATGATGAATGATGAAGATTATAGTAAGTAGTGTTGGTGTGGTTGTTTCTAGTGGATTCAACATCCTTGTGGATATTTCTAGACCATGTCCTATTGGTGTTGTCTATCTGCATTGATTGTTGTGCTCATGGTTGATGATTTTCTTTAGTATGGTGGTGTTCTTCATGTTATTGGCTGATATGATTGTAAACTGGAAAATTGAACCCTAGTGATTCCCCACCTAGAAGAGAGAAAGGAAATAACTATGATGATTTTCACTTGAGAGATACTTTACATTCAAAATATGGGTTGAATTAACTAGATACAAACCCTAGAGAGAATAAGGATCCAAATACGAAGTGAATTGCAAGGTTGAAATGCAATTTACCCTCTTTTGTAAGTAGAAGAGTTGACTTGTTGAATATATGGAACAAAGAGAGAAATTGAGTGAAATGAGGAGCCACTAATTCAAGATCATGTTGTAACTCTAGATTTGAGCTAATTAGACTGATATGGATATGTTGTGCAAATTTGGAGAAAATTAGTCGGGACTGTGGTGACAGTGTACATGGTCCTCCACAAAATCCGCAAAATGAAAAGGGTTCTTCCGTCTTTGCAAATGAAGCCCAAACCTGCAATTATAACTATGCATCTGCAATCTACACATAGAAAATAAGGGGTGAAAGGTTGTGGATAGGGGTTTGCCTTAGTCAAACCCTAGTTGAGGAATCAACCTTGAAAAAAGGTAATTGCAAATACTTGAATGTAAACAATGGAAATGTATACCTTGTAGATTTGCAATTTGTTGATGATAATTGCTTTTCTTCTTGAATGTAATCACAAGTGTTGCATGAAATGGCATGTAACATGACAAAACCCTAACATAGACACACAAGCTTGAAACAAATGTTGCAATGTTTCTCCAATGGATGAATGGAGAAGACATATGAAGAAAGAAGACTTGATGAATGCTTGAAGACTTGAATGCTAGATGATGATAATGAAGACCTTCTACTTGAATTCCTTGTCCTCCCAAATGAGAAGACAAATTCCCTTTTTATACATGCCTCAGAAGACTAATTCATCTTACCAAAGCCCAACATCAGGGAGATTTGGGATCCCAAAGTGTACATAGGGCAGGGGGGACCTATCTTGGAGCCAACCTAAGAGGGTGGCACATGCCCCTATCCTGCACTATCTTAGGGCCTAGACATGGTCTTGAGGCTATCTCAGGGCTCAAACAAGAAGGGGACAAGGGGTAAAAATGAGGAAAGAGGTCTTGATCAAAAAGAGGGTGTCATCGCCAAGGTGAGGACTTCAAATGTAGTTAATATTGATAGGGTTGCAATTTTGTGACACTACATTTAGCCCCCACTTTAGCGGGAGTATGACTTACGCCAATACTATTGGTAAAGTAGAAGGAATAAAGATGAATATGAGAGATGCAGAGAAATACCACAAGGAGTATAAGACGTCACTAATCTTGAGGAACAAAAGCCCCAATCCTAGGATCTTAACTCACTCAAACATATGCAAGAACACACAAAACAAAAATGAACAAGATGCACAAAACAAAAACAAAGTTTAGAAGACACACGCCAGACACAAGACAAAAGACAACAAGCCAACTAGCCAAAGAGACCTTGATACTCATATGTCTCAACAAGTAATCAGGATACAAAGACCAATTCCATAACATAGACACAAGAAATCACATACAAGAGAAAAGTTGACATCATCCATGAACCATCAATAGAAAAACTATGGGTTCATGAGAGGAAGGAGAGAGAGGAAATGAATACACACTTTGGTGATCCATGAGAAGAAAGGAGAACATGAGAGAAACCATGGACATCTTGCCCCTAAAACTAGGTGATACATGGAGAGGACATGAAAAAATAGCCCCCAGAGTCTGTCTGAGTGATCCATGTAAGGGAGGAGAGTGGTAACACCATTAGTTCCACACAACCTCAAGTGCATGTGTGTGCAAGTGAGGTTCAAAGAGCCTCATAGGATTCTATGCCCAAGTATACCTACAACCAATATAGAATGTAAAGTACAAATGTCAAGAAAGGCATGATATATCACTCTAAGAGTCTGTAATCTAGTTCTGACAATAATCACCCTACATAGGAGAAAAGTGGTGTCATCTCACTCTAATATTTTTTGCTCTAGTTCCAAGAATGACCCACTATATAAGAAAACAAGAAAGTGAATACATGTTGCTCTAAGAGTCTATGCTCTTGTTCTGAGAATGACCCATTGTACAAAAGAAAAGTGACGACATCTTTCTCTAATAGGGTTCCCTATGGTTCCAAGATTGTCCCACTATACAAGAAAAGAGATGACACCTTCCTCTCAGAGGTGTCCCTCTGGTTCTAAGAATATCCCACTATACAATGCATGAGAGAAGTATAGTACAAAGGAGCAGTGTGGGTGGCCCCCGCTTAAGATGTCAACATAGGTTAATGTTTGTATCTTAAGGAAAGTAGAACAAGGATACCTACCTTCAACACAAAGAATATATATGTTATGAAACAATGTCATAGATCGAAGAAAGAGAGGGAATACTCTTCAAGAAAGGACAAGATAGTTGAAAAGGGATATGTTGCTATAAAGGAGATCCTTGGAGGAGAAGAGATATTTTCTCAAAAGACATCTACCTCCAAGAGGAGTTTTCTTAGACAAATATAACATCTTCTAGAACAAAGCACAAGAGAGAACAAGAATTCGATCCTTCGTCCTAGTTCTAGGTGAAAGAGATTGTTGATGAAGGATGATGCACTTTTAGCCCTATTGGGGATGGGTGGATTTATTATAGATGTACATTACCAAGTGTGAAAGAGGTTGTAGTCAAAGACTTGTACCTCTTGTATAAGAGAGAATCCTTGAAAAAAAAACAAAAAATTTTGCACAAGGAATGACATCAAGTAATAAAAATCACACCATCTACACAATAGGGAAAGTGGATCCTTAGAGAAAGAGAGAGGGAGAGAGATTATTTCCCCCCAATTGTAGGACAATGAAAAGAATTACACTTCTAGAGAGATATTTCTCATAAAAGACATACTGTTTCAACTAAGGAATACATCATAACCAAGGAATAGACTATTGGCCATTTGGAGGAATTGATTATGTGTTGCATTGATGTTTTGTCATTGATGGTAACACCAGCTATTTTGGCTACTTTACCAACACCCTTCTGGTTCCTGTAGGTTTCTTGGTTTCTGGTTGGATTAGATCCGGTATGATCCGGTATACTTTGGTTTGTTTTGGTTTATGGACTTGGCTTATTCATACTACTCTGATTTGTGTTCAGTCAGTTGGTATTGTTCTGGTGATCTAATGCTATCTTGTATGCTAGTAAGCTTGGTTTTTTGTTCCAACGAGGGTTTCACCGACATAGCTTTATTGAAGATATTTGATGATATGCATAAGTAGTGTTGGTACAGATTCTAGTGGAGATTTAGGATGCTGATAGTGATCATGTTCAAGACTTGGTTGATTGGGATCATTTCCTTAGCATGTATGGACCTAAATTGGGTCCTGGTTTATCTAGGTTATGGACCGACATTATGTAACATGTGGATTAGACTTCTCGATGCATTTTCGGGATGTATTATGGGTTAGATATTATTTTATTGGTCTTGGGCTGACATGTTTTATAAGTATGTAATTGTTTTATTGTCTGGTGGCCAACCTTATTGTTTGTGGTTGAGGGTTTGTATATATATAATGTAAGATCTCATTGTAGATCATATGGGAGAGATGTGTGAGGATCTTAATGAGCGAATAATGTAATAATCATTTAGGCAGAGGATTTGGTCGATCATTAGTGATCAAGTTGGGTTTATGTAAGAGGATTTAGTCCTCTGATATTGAGCTTAACTAGAACTGTACTCAAGCATAGGAGATGTTATCTTTGCAGTTCATTCTTCTTCTGGATTCTAGTCTGGATTTCTATGTAGTCAGTGAGACTCCTTTTGTGATGAGTATTGCGCTCTAGGCTATTGGCCTTCTTGCAAGTGCAAGCCCCTCAATTATAATTCACATACTTACTACAGAAGTATTATCTTATTGTGGGTAGACTTCCATAGTGGTTTTTCCCTTTACCGGGTTTTCCATGTACAAATCTTGGTGTCATGTTGATGGTATTTATTCTCTTATTGTTCTTCTATGTGAGTCTTCATCTATTATCACATTTACACTCTCAACCACCCTTCTCAACCTCTTGTTGTAGCATTTGTAGGTTTACTATTTGTTGAGTATTCCAAGAAGATTCCTTCATCACTTTTGGAATCAAAACTTCCTAATCCATCAACATCTCTCTTGATGAAGCACTTACTTTAGAAAAATACTTCTTCCTCTACCTCTCTTTGTTCATCATCCTCTAAATTCTCATAATAAAATTGTACATTCTTTAACATACCATCCTTAGTAATCTCATTAACTAATTCTTCACAAGTTTTTGGTGGAATAATAGTTACATTACTAGATTAAATTGCTAGATCAATGTGTGCCTTCTTCTTCCTTCTTGGAGTATCGGATGGAGCTGAAGGTGTTACTTTTGGTGCTTGTATCTGTGTTGGTAACTTGAATGTAACTTTCCTAACCGGTTTCTTTTTATCTTCTACCTTGGTTTCTTCTTTTTTCTTCCTTATAACCCTTTTGAAAGCCAAGGGTGTGTCATCCTCAGATGTAGACTCAACTGTAATAAACTCAATGAATACTTATGGTTGTTTTCTCTTCCTACCTTTCTCCGAGACAACATCAATCAATGCTTTAATGTCCTGTGAGACCTTCTCAACAAACTTACTTGCCTTTCCTTCGTGCTTCTCTCTTTTCTTCTGGTTGAACTCTATTTTAACCTCATGTGTCTTCTACTTTGTAGTACTAGAGGGCTTCTCAGCTTCATTGATAGGTGCATCAATCAACATTTTTGCATAAGCATCTAAAATCTATCCATCAACTTCATAGCCCATTTCCTCAATCCACATATTCTGGGGCTTGACCACTTCCATGAGTGTTTCATCTTTCTTCACCATGAAGCATATGTCAGTTGAGTATTTCTCAACAATGTGCTTAGGAACCCTTTCTCTAGATTTCATAGCTTTCTGGAATGCTTTAAAATATCCCCATACTTGGTCATCTCTTTAACTACATAATGTACCAATAAACTATTTTAATTGCCTCCTTATCGAGACGTCAAATGCCCATTGTCTTTTCCCAAAAATGGGAGTCTCAATCATGAAAAATAGCATTAAACAGACAATCAAGTTTCCATACTAAAAAGTTCCTTTCTTTTCTCCTTTAATCTTTCCTAGGTTTATCAAGAATTCATCTAACATCCAACCACATAGATCCAATTTATCATTTTCTCTCACCATCTTACAAGCTATGAAAATGAAGGAGCTAGAAATATAATTCAGTCAGTTTGATTGAGTTACCTTATAACTGATGATCATGCTACCAAATTTGATGTCTGTGTTGTTAATAGTGCTTATTCTCATGGATCACTTGTCTGATGTTGCGCTAGTGATTTTATTTACATAATCATTAGAAACCTTCTTATCTGGACGTTACCTAGCCTATGGTAAACTAGTGAGTGCCCCGATGGCTTCCTTGGTGATCTTGTATGGTCTATCCAACAAGATAAACTCTCCATGTACTTTGCTCAGAACATACCTAATAATTTCATCTTCAAATTCTGGAATGTCTAAAATGTCGGTAAACCCTAAGTCTTCAATGTGCTTGTATATAGGTTTGATCTTTCCAGAATTTCCCATTAGCTCGCTCATGCACATGCCCTTTATATCAGATGTCCCCAAATCCTCAATGTGATAGTGTATGTATGCCCTAACATCTTCGACATACACAACTCCTTCTGGAACATGGGAAAATACTCCAACCGAGTCATCCAAGGTATCCACATGCGGATATCACTTGAAAGTTAGCCTAGGATAGTCCTTGACCTCAACAACAGCTGGGTTTGCAACAAATATAGGAATAGATGATGATTCTGCTTTCATGATTAAAGAAAAATACCTGTGAATCACTTCTAGTGAAAAACCCTAAAGACTTCTTCCAATCACTGGTGAAATCACTCAAGAAGATATATGATCACACTGAATCACTCTTAATCACTCTGAATGCAAGGTGATAAATAATGAAGTGGAGTCAACCTTTTAACCTTCAAGAAAATCCCTAATCCATCATTGATATAAATGACTTATAGTGAAAGATACCGAATCTCTGATAAACATCTCTATGCCCGATAAGCATCTCCAATGTCTAGAACATCTTCCAGAACCTCTTCCTAGGCCATATTTAACATCTTCATGAATTTTTACTACCCCTAAGGCATTTTCCTTAGTTACTGGATGATCTTCCTACCAGTGCAAGAGAAACCTCCTCTACTGGATAAGTAATTGGTGCATTCCCATATGTAGATTGATCTTCAGTATTTTTGACCCATCTCTAGGTACGATCTTGCTAGATTTCATTAACCTTCTCTTTTCCTTTCTCATTTGATCCTCCATTAACAACCGGCGGATTTCTACTTTTACAGAATTTAGCAATATGTCCAACCTCATTACATGCATAACATGTAACATTGTTCCTTTGAATTGCTTTGCTAAAACCGGTATAATTGCTTGACCTTTACTGTTTAGCCATATGTCCAAATTTTCACATGCATAGAAATTAACATTAATTTTAGAATCTTTTGTCTTATGACCATACTTATTACATTTAAAACATTGTCTGGGAGCAGAATCAGGATTGTGATTTGCTTTGTTTCTACATTGCCCAGCCATGTGACCAAGTTTATTGCAAACAAAACATCTACCATTTAACTTATAAGCATTGAGCTGTGTTACTGGTACCTAATGGTTTTGATCTTCATTAGTAGTACTAAAACTCTGTCCTTGCTCAAATCCAAGTCCACTGGAATCTCCATTCTACCTTTGTCTCTTCAATAACTCATCTAGTTGTGTTGAACTAATCTTGAATTTTTCTCTATACTCACTTGCAGTAGTTAGATCATCTCTCATAATTATCATTTGTGTCTCAAGCTCTTGTTCATTAATCTAGGATTGTACTAAATCAATTCTCAACCTAACACTCATGAACCAACCTACCACATTCTTCAAATTTGTTCTTCAAAGATACAACAAGATTTTCTTCCTTTTTCTTCTGGTCCTTAATCTCTTTAGACATTATCATGGTTATAGCTTACATTTCATTTTTCATGACCATATTCTCCCAACTCAGCTTCTAACATTGTTCCTTAAGTGCATCTTTATCTTCATCATCCTGATTTTGTAAAAGTTCCTTCCTCCTAGCTTGAACAAATGAAAACCTCTCATGTAGGAAAATAATGAACTCCTTATCAAAATTCAATTCATCTTGTAGCTTTAAGTTTTTCATCCTTTTAGCATCATAATCTTCAAGTGTCATCTCAATTTGCTTTTCCAAACCCATATCCATGGATTTAGGATCTAGGATCTCCCTCAAGCTGTTTAAATTCCTTTGAGGCACAAGGCTCTGATACCAATTGTTGGAATCCAAGAACACTAAGCAGGGTGGGTGAATCAGTGTTCTGTCGGTATAATCAATTTTAACCTTCTTAAAACATGCATACACTAACCTGTATATTGGTACATATAGAATTGAAATTAGTAAAGCGACCAATAGGCCAATCACATAAATGAATACCATAACACACAAAATTATACGTGGAAAACTTCAAAGAGGAAAAACCATGGTGGGATTTGTGACCCACAATATCAATCCACTGGCCATATGAAAAGATATTACAAAGTATAGGGGTTTGCACTTGCAGGAAGGCTTACAACCTAGAGCACACTGCTCAATCACAAAAGGAGCCTCACTGACTACATATAAATCTAGACTATAATCTAGAGAAATGATTTCACTTCTAAGATAACATCTTCTATGCTTCAGTACAGTTCTGGTTAAGCTCTGTCTGTTAGACATAATGTGCCACTAAGAGGGGGGTGAATCAGTGGTTTACAAACTTTTCCATTTTCTATCCTATATGTGTATATCGGTTAGCAGATCTAACAGAAAGAAGAATTACCAGTTAGATGGGATACCAACACAAATGCAACCATACACAAAAGGAACATCACATAATAGCAGATGTACAAGAAAAACACAACATGAAAAAAACCTTGGTGAGAAATGTTGCTAGAGTCTACGGCTCCAATCCAGCCTCACAATGAAATATTGGTTACAACATTTAGGGCACCAACCCAAGGAGTACCAACCCCTGCACCGAGCTCCAACTCAGTGATTACAATATCATATATTAAATATAAAAGTTAATACCCGATTACAAATATGTTTTGTAACCTCTCCAATCTTTCTTCTTTGTTGCAACCTTACTGGTTCAACTTCTACCTCTTCTCTGCTGGTACTTGGCTCTCTATCAGTTCTTTGCTCTCTCTAAAACACTGCTACTAGCCACCACCGGTCTTCTTCACTCTACCTATTTGTTTCTATCTGATTACCATTGTTTCTCATCTTATCGGTTCTTCACATATTCTCACCTTTCTCTTCTCTTCTCTATAATCTTCTCTGACGATTCAATAACCACCGATGCACTACACTATCAGACTCAATGATAGTCTATCGGTTACCTCACCCTCATCGGTTAAACTCTTCTAATCGATTCTATCTCACACACTCAGTCTCCTCTATGATTGTCGATGAGTACTTGACTGATTAACTCTCTGGTTTTTACTCCCTTCATAGGCTCTACTCATGCAACAATTATATCCTCACCTATCCAACAACACTTAACAATATCTTTGGCTAGTATATTTATAGCCCAGTCTTCCCGCCAAAAGCCACATTCAAACTTGGTGCCATAGGGTTTTCTTCACTGATCATGAGGCACATCAAATCTGATCAAATCTGATTGGATCACAACTTAGGGATGACTATCTGAACATATCCACCATTTTTGTACCTTCCAGAATACACTTTCTATGTTTAGCATTCTGCATTCAATCTATTGGTTCATCCCTTAGTCAAACACCATAGATGGCTTAGCTATTTCCTTCACCAACCTAACTTGCACAATCAATCTATATTAGATCTTTGTTGTCCTCCTGACCTCGAGCTGCAAACCTCTATCGTGCATCCTCATGAATCTCGCAGTCAACATAAATGTCGACCTATCACATCTACCTTGCCACCTGGCACTTTACCGACCCAACACACCAACTTGTGCATGCATGCCACTTCATCTTCACGTGGCAATTATGTCAGAATCCACCTTTTCTTGATCATCGTGTAGGTTTGGACTTGGTCACCGACCAACACACAACTGAGTTCATCTACCGATTCTCTAACCATGTCAGTTATACCCTAACCAGTCCACCTTCAAACTTGCACTTTGCTTCTCTTCCGGTGGAACACCCTTACTGATCACTTCACATGCCAAACCACAACATACTCAACTTCATCAGACAAGATCTCTTCACTTGTCACTTTTTGGCTTTACCAGTGGATATCTATACCAGTAATATCTTCTACATGTATACCGATTACATACCATGCACCCCGATGACACCAAACTCCATCTTCATTCCGACAAAATCCTATGTCTGCAGTTGTTCACCATTTCCTTTATCTTTATTAGCCCAAACATCATCTCAAGTGGTTTTTAAAAGTGACAAACCTATCCTTCCTTCTCTGTATAGACAAATCATCATGTCTACTTGGTTGATCTAGTGCATACCTCTGATCTCATGAACCTGAGGCAACTTAGTGTTTCACCGGTTCATCTGGTGTGAGCCTTCAATCACTTGCCTTATACTCTTCTATCTTATCGTAGAGGAATATGATGTATTCCATGCATAATAGAAGATAAGCTCCACTTACTGGTGGGAGTGGATCCTTGACATCTGCATTTCTTAAAGTACCAACATGGATTCAAACATGCACATATAATCCAGTTGGGCACACTCACTATCAGTCTTCTCTTCACCTTGTGATATCTTCTTCATTTAGTGACTGCATATTTATTCGGTGGGAGTCACATTGTACTGCATTTACATAGCATACCGGTGACCCGTACATCCTTCTCCTCCTATGTTGATGTGATTTAGGTAACATTCAACCTCTTCATCACAAACAACAACTCAAGCACCTTGCTCATCCTGCTTGTATACTGGTCATAAGCTTGTCGGTTGACAACCACTCACTCAATTGATTTGTCTCCTCCATGTCAACACATATGTCAACATATCACATACTAGTTGACATGCTCTTCTTACTAGTGATAGACTGTACTGGTAACCTACCCATTTCATCCACACAAGTCAATCACTAACTGTGTACCAGTGATTCCAGTGAACATTCCTTTGAATGACATTCTTCTCCCTTACCTTACTTGTGTTATGCAATACAAGGTTATATCAAAGATATCTCATCCTCTACACATCCATGACAGTGTTGCACATACATCTCTTATACCAATAGTCATCCTGTATCAATTGACATCAATGACAACATAATGCCAACAATATTCCCCTTTGACATTGATGTCAACTCATGTAGTATCCAGCATACTACATAGTCTTTCTCCTCGTTTGTGTGATCCAAATCTTCCCCTTTATATAATTCGTGGATTATCACATATGTAGTATGTTGTATACTGCAGAATCTCTCTCCCCCTTTGATAACAATAGCAAAGGGAACTGTCAGGATATCACTCATCCTTTTTTCTACCAGGAACTGACATAAATTTTTCTCTCCCCTTTTTCTTTATCGGATCCTTTCCTCCTTTGATAACAATTTGTACAATTTCTCAAGTTACAGCTCTTGAGATGGAGGACTCTACCATCAACTGACACTATTTGACCTCTGCTACCAATTATTAAAGCATTGAATTTGTAGAAGGGTGTGTCAGTGAATAAAACTTACCTATTGGTTAGATTGCATCATCTCCCTTTGAGACACAGTAGCTATTTTGACCCCATAATTCTTGATATCAAGTGTTGAAGTTGTCATTGATGCTAATTATACATTTGCGATACCAATTCTATGTTCGCCTAAATAGGTAACTTTCCCTTTTTGGATCGCCTAAATAGGTAACTTTCCCTTTTTGGAGACAACTCTTCTGGTGATCCTTTCAATTTGATAGACATTGAAATATTTCATAACTTTGGGCACTATCAAAGACACCATTTCACCGGTACAGCCATAGACACTTGCACACCCTCTGTGTCCAACAAGTCTGATACAAATCATAAAAACATGGCTACCAACTCCCTTAAGTCATGCATTTCAGGTCCATATTGTTGGTCAGGTCCAAGGCTAGAGCTCTAATCAACTCCATATATTGGTTGAGTTGTGCATATGTGATCATCTGATGATCTTTCAGTTCCATGATATCCACCACAACTCGTGACATGATTCTAGATGTACACAATGCCATACAATGTCATCTTTATGCCATGAATCAAACTGGTTATCCCTTAAAGGATATATGCATACATAACCAACAACTGGACCATCACATGTCATCTAGGTCTTTTCCAATACCACCTGAGACATAACCTCCTGATTCCATGTTATCGGGGCTAATGAAATGATCTCCAACCTCATTGTCTTATATAACTTGAAAGTACCTAATAACATGCATGCCGGTAACATCCTACCCATACCAGTTTCCTATACCAGTCCATTATCGCTACCAGAACACCTTCCTATGACTCTTGACATTTTTTGTCACTATGCATTTGATTCCAATTGTTAATCTCCATCTATTGACACATGCAGTAGTGATCCATCTTTCATCTGTAGGTGTGCAACCAAGGCAACCTCTACACACACTTATCATCTAATTTTCTTCCTTCATAATGGTAGTAGTATGTTCTTCCATGCATCCTCTTCCACTAAGGGGGTGAATGAACTTAGTCAATATGTTACTCCCCCTGAGGTCCCGCATCTCCTTTAGGCCTTATGAGATATCATTTGTGCATTGAATGCACAGTGTTGGTTCATGGTCTTCTTCCTCCACACCTACTTGGTCTCATTCTTCTTCCCATTTTTCAATCATGGGAGAAGGTATTACCTTCTTTTGTTGATGGGCCCTTTCCTTTCCAAACCCTGCCTCATAGCCGGAAGTAGTGCTATAGTATCACACAACATCCATCCCAACCTCATGATTGGGTAATCTCTTAACATATCAGTTTGACCATCTTCTTCTTGTTATGTTGTTGTGACTGGCAATCGAAACCGGTGGACCTCTGGATCCTGCTAGGGAATTTCTCCTTTGATTCCATGCAGGTCTCTAACTTCCATATGGTCTGCACCCATTTCTATGTAGAGCATAGTTTCTATACCGGCCTCCATGTGACTGCACATCCTCCTGCATTCATAACTTCTATGGCAAATTCTATTGCAGTTATAGGAAACACTTTTCACATTACCATGAGAGGGGATATGCATGTCTCTACTCCTAGATATATTTTTCTCAATTACATGATATCTATGAGATCCTATATTATTCAATCTAGATTTCTTTCTACATTCTTCTTCCCTATGGCCATGACCATTACATGCAAAGCAATAACCAAAGAAGGAAGGTTTATAACTTACAAACATGTTCTACCATGCATGGGGAGATCTTATCAGTCTAGCATCTCCATTTCTCCTTCTTTGAGGATGGATCCTGGGTTGTCCATTCTTTGCATTTCCTCCATCTGATCTTTTTATATCCCACACTTGTCTTGATATGTGGGTGGTAGCACATCTTTGTCTTATACCGATAGGAGGCCTTCTTTGTTTTCTTCTCACGTTCTTTCTTCTAGTGAAGCTATCTTCTCCCATCTTCTCTTTTCCTTTGGGATCTGCATTGTTCCTCCTTTTTGCAACACTAGTCTTCATTCTTGTTTGCAAGTCTTCACTGGTTGTATCTAGATCAACCTTCTTTCAGGGAGCATTTTTAACTATCAAGGTCTGTCCCTTGTGTTCTCCATTTGAGGAGACAAATAGAATCTCATTATGGGGGACATTCTTGCTAGTGGAGCATTCACCATAACCACTTCCTAAGCCTTCAATGTCATTGGCATGCTTTTTCTTTTTCAACATTTTTTCCAAGGCATCACTGCTGCTATCAAACCAGATTCTTACCTTGAGCTCATCTTGACATTTCTGAAGGTCAATTCAGAGAACCTCCATTTCTCCTAGTAGTTGTTGATATTCTTCATTTTTTACTTCTAGCCTAGATGCTAAATCTTCAAACAAGCACTCCTTGGTGTCTTCTTTTTGAGAATTCAACTCTATGATGCATTTCTCAAATTATACAAGGCATTTTATCAACTAGTTCCTGCTCCACTATAGCGGCATTCTTGAATAACTTATATTCTTTTCTCACTCTGTTGAGTTCTTCAAGTGCATTTACAAGCTCTCCTTCAAGATCAACTTCTACTTCCTCTTCTTATTCAGCTTCACTATCATTACCAAACACATCTTGTCGGTAGGAGTGATCTGCATGATCATTCTCAGATGTGTACTTCTCATCTTGTGATTCTTGAGCCATAAAGAGGTGGGTTCCTTCTTCATCAATGTTGTGGCTGCAAGTAGATCTGCCTTCATGATCTGTAGATTCATGAGATATATTTATCATCTTATCATCACAAGTCAATTATGCAATAGTGGGCTCATTTCCATAGAGCTTCTTCAATCTATCCCATAAGATTTTACAGATCTGCATCTATCCACCTGTGATGAAACATCATCAGATAAACCATAGAGTATAGCCTTCATGGATGCTTCATTGCACTGGTTTCTACTTTCTGCATCTGAATTGGTGGGATGACTGATTTTTCTAGGGCAGCCATTTACAACAGACATTGACACATCAAACCCTATAGAGGATAGGTAGACTTCCATTCTACAACTCCAAATAGAATAGTTAGACCCATTAAACACTAGAGTTGTGATTGACACTAAACAAACTATTGTCTAGAATCTACCCAAGCTGGAAAAAGCTCATCTGACTGGGAACCTAGGCTCTGATACCAATTGTTAGACACAATGTGCCACTGAGAGGGGGGTGAATCACTAGTTTACAAACTTTTCCCTTTTCTATCCTATGTGTGTATATCGGTTAGTAGATCTAATAGAAAGAAGACTTACCAGTTAGATGGGAGACCAACACAAATGCAACCACATACAAAAGGAATATCACATAACACCGTATGTGCGAGGAAAACCCAACATGGGAAAAACCTTGGTGAGAAATGTTGTCGGAGTCTACTGCTCCAATCCAACCTCACAATGAAACATTGGTTACAACATTTAGGGCACCAACCCCTGCACTGAGCTCCAAATCACTGATTACAATATTATATATTAAATGCAAACACAATGCCAACACAATGTCAACACTTTATGTTTTGATTTGAAACTCTAAACCCTTATCTAGAATACCCCTTTACACAAATGTCCTCACATACATGATCTCTCAGATATATTTTTCATCTCCCTTATTATTTCCTTCCTAATACATATTTTCATCATATCACATGTGTCAAAATGATCTAATCCAACTTACTTATATATCCTATACAATTTATCATGCCTTATGTCGGCTTACAAAGATAATTACAGTATCATTATACATGTTGGATAGATAACATAAATACATGAATACAAAATCAATTTTCAATGTCGGATCCAAAATATGTCAGCCTCCAATACCAATAACCTTATTCTAAACCATGTCGACTTGCATTGTTGGCAACCAAATAAATTCATCCATCTTGTTCGTGTCAATGCCGGTATAGATTTTGTGAAGTGCTTGTTGGTACACAATTGAACCAAAACATGAAGCCCAAATAAGCTTCCATGTTGCCATCAATGACAACATAGTGAAACCAACCAATTGAGTGTCAATTTCTAACATTTATATGCAAAGCAATTTGATGATATGAAGAGAGAAGATGATGAGTTTGAGAAAATTGAAGCCCTATTTACTAGAAGAGTACCTAAAGGACCGATAGGAATTAAGTATGAAGGAAAAATACCATTTAAATGTTTTGCATGTAATAAGGTAGGTCATTTTGCATCTATATGTCCTGTAACGAATTCAAGATTTGAAGAGAAAGTGAGAAGATATTTTAAGCCTAATCCTAGATATTAGAATAAATATAAGTACAGGAAAAACAAAGATAATTCATGCTACATAGCGGATGAGGAAGGTGTGACTAATTCTGATGAAGAAGCGGCACTTGACTCTGCTAGTGGTTCCGACAATGGGAAGGAATGGGTTTTCTTGGCTATCAAGGACGATATTCCGGCACTAGATGAGAGTGTACCAGAAGAGAAGGCAATTTCTACTAAAATTAAAGATACAGATGAATGGGTAATTGACAATGGATGTTCACATCATATGGCCGGAGATAAGAAGAAGTTTCTATCTTTGCAAGAATTTTATGCTGGTTTAGTTAGGTTTGGAGATGAAAAGGGATGTGTGGTCAAAGTAAAAGGAACTATATCTTTCAATGGTAAGCACAATACTGATAATGTTTATTATGTTGAAGGTTTGAAGCATAATCTTTTGAGTGTAGGACAATTGATGGATAAAGGATTTCAATTACAATTCAAGGATGAAAAATGCAAAATCATTAACAGATCTGGATTGGAGATTGCAACTGGTACTTAGACAAAAGGTAATATATTTCATTTTAATTCTAGTGAGAAGACATGTTTGCTTGCACAAATTGATGATAGTTAGTTATGGCATGAAACATTGTGTCATGCGAATTTTGATTGCATTGTGAAGACCAGTTCAACTAAGGCAGTTAGAGATATACCTAAGATTGTGAAGCCCTATAATCTGGTATATAGGGAATGTCAAATGGGAAAACATGTGAGAACCTCTTTTAAGAGTATAAGATAAATCTAATGATGTTCTTGATCTTATTCATACTGATTTGTGTGGCCTTGATAGAGTTAAAAGTTTTCAAGGTGATAGATATTTTATGCTAATCATTGATGATTATTCTAGAATCATGTGGGTTACTTTTCTAAGGTAGAAATCTAAGGTTTTTGAAAAGTTTAAAATCATTAAAGCTAAGGTTGAGACTCAGACATGATTGATTATTAAATGCTTAAGGTCAGATCATGGCAGGGAATTCACTTCCGGTGAGTTTAATAACTTTTGTGAGAGGCATGCCATTAGGAGACAATTTTTTGCTACTCGGACACCTCAGCAGAATGGAGTTGTGGAAAGGAAGAAAAAAACTATCTTGGATGCTACTAGAACAATGATGATGAAAGATAATATACCTCATATCTACCGGAGAGAAGCAATGAGCATAACAGTCTACACATTCAACAAAGTACATATCAAAGGAGAAACCAATAAGACACCTTATGATTTATGGTTTGGAAATATACCTACAGTTAAGTATTTTAGAATGTTTGGTAGTAAATGTTATATCAGAAGAGATGATATAATTAGAAAATTTGATCCTAGATGTGATGAAGGAATATTTCTTGGTTATTCTAATGAAAGAAAAGCATATAGATGTTATAACAAGAGATTTCAGAGAATTGTGGAGAGCACTAATGTCAAGGTGGATGAGCTGAATAGAAGTCAAATAAGAGTTAATGAGAAAGAACTGGTGGTGAAAATGATTATATCTGAACCGGTAGCACCTTTACTGGAACAAAATGTTGAGCCAGTTACTCCGGCTGTATCAAAAAATTCAACAGTAACTGAAGAACAAGAAAGAGGAATAGAGAATCAAAAGACTCCTACGTATGTGAGGCTAAATCATTCAGAAGATCAAATTATTGGGGATAAGAACAATGGAATGATGACAAGAAAGAGATTGGTATCTAATGAGGTATGTCTAATTTCTCAAGTTGAACTGGTATCAATAATTGAAGCATGTAAAAATGAATGTTGGATGAAAGCTATGGAAAAATAATTGGACCAGATTAAGAAGAATAACACATGGACTTTAGTTCCCTGACCTAAAAATAATATTTTTATTGGAATTAAATGGGTTTTTAAGAATAAATTGAATGGGGACGGACAAGTTGTAAGGAATAAAGCTAGATTGGTTTGTAAATGATATTCTTAGAAAGAAGGAATTGATTATGGTGAAACTTTTGCATTGGTAGCTAGGATTGAAGCTGTAAGACTATTTCTTTCCTATGCTGCTCATAAGAACTACAAGGTTTATCAGATGGATGTTAAGTGTGCATTCTGAATGGGGATCTTGATGGGGAAGTTTATATTGAGCAACCTTATAGTTTTTTTGTTTCAGATGATAATAACATGGTTTGCAAGTTAAGGGAATCTTTATATGGATTCAAATAGGCACTTAGAACTTGGTATGCAAGGTTGGATAAATATCTTTTGAAGCTTGGTTTCACTAAAGGTAATGCTTATAATAATTTATATTATAAAGTCACTAATGATGATATACTGATTATTGAGGTCTTTGTTGATGACATCATTTTTGGAGGTGAAGATAAGTTGTGCATGGAATTTTCTAAAAGTATGGAGAAAGAATTTGAAATGTCTATGATTGGGGAAATGATTTTTTTTTGATTCAATGATAGTCCCAAAGACACTGAGAGGGGGGGGTGAATCAACGTCTAACCGGTTAATAGAATATTTAAACTTATTTATAACTTTGCACCCCAAAACAGTGTACTGGTAAATAAGAATTATTGCAGTAAACAAAAATAATAGAGACAACATAGAAATACACCATAACACAAGATATTTAATGAGGAAACCTGGTGTGGCAAAAAAATCAATGGGATTTGTGACCCACAATATTTACTCACTAGCCAATGAATAAATACTACTTACAATAAGGGGCCTACACATGCAGGGAGGCCAATAGCCTAGAGCTCACTGCTCAATGAAGAGTCACACTAACTACAAAATGGATTAATAAATACAATACAATGTATTGATCAAAATAGCATCTTTAATGCCAGGTTTAGTACTAGTTTAAGATCAGATAGATACCTTATCCAAAAACCTTTGCTGCCACTAAACAATTATTTTCTAACATACATATCATGTCATGTCATCTACTCATCTCCTTTTTTCTTCCAAAATGACCTATAATATCTCATACATATATGAGTTTTTTACAATATACCATGTCAGCTTACAAAAGATAATTATATTACAATAAACAAAATTTCATCCCATGTTGGCTAGAGTGTCGGTATGCTTTGTTGCCGATGTAATCTGAATGTCAGTGTAAGTGCCTGCCGATGCTAGTGTCTATTGGTGTATGAAGTTTGTGATGTTGGGCATGTAGAAACCAATTGTTGATGATTTTCTAGTTGGTTGCCATCAATGACAACATAAACTATTATAATAAGAGTGTAGAATGCCAACAATCTTCCTCTTTGGCATTGATGGCAACACTCATGAGAAAAATCAAAACTGTTATCCAAAACTGAAATCCAAAAAGATGTGCTCCCCCGGAGCAAGTGATCTCCTCTGTACATGCATTTTTCTCACCACTACTCCCCCTTTGACATCAATGACAAAGGATGTCATAAATAATCAAAAAGAGTACAAAAAAATTGATACCTCAAAGTCTGTAACTGGTTGGTTACAATCTGAAAGATGTCTACCAAAATCATTTTCAAACTTTGCATAAACTTATTGCTATCAGTTAGAGTTGCCTCTATCTGCTGGATCATACCGGTGAGATAGTGCATTTTCTGGTCTGGTGATCGCTCTCCTTGAATTGTTGCCTTAGATATTTCAACTCTCTAAGTAATAAGATCATCTAACCTTGGACCAAGTTTATCCTTTAGTTCCCAGGCATTAGAGCTTATTCTTGCCTTCTCTTTCTCAAGTTTTTCCAACTTCTCCTCAAAAACAGCTATTTCCTGCTAAAAAACTGATATAAATCTAGATGAACCTATTATATTATCCATAATGTCATCAATTTCTTTTTGTGCCTTTTTTATCTCCTCATCAATGTCCTCTATTAAACAGTGAGGTTTACATGCTTCCCTATATAACTCTTTATACTCCAAAATTGTAGAATTGAGTATCGCTAAAAGTGTATCCAAATGATCAGTAAATTTCTTTATGGTGTTTTCAGAATGTGTTTTTCTCTTTTTCAACTCTCTCCTTTATGGTATCCTCATTCACCTTATCTATATTTATTACATTATCAACAATGAATTTGGACAATGTGTCCAGTTTCCCTAAAGAATAATTAATGTGATCTATCTTACAATTAGGTGCAATCATCTTCAGAATAGGTAATGTGTTATCAATTTTCATAAATGCTAAGGCATTGCAATCAGTAATCCTTTTAATTTAATCCAAAAGTGCCTCTGTAATATTAGTGGGTCTGAATTCACCTATAGATGTGCTTGGTTCTGTTGTAGGTTTCTTCTCAACAGATGTCTGACCAATCACTTTCACTATATCCTCTTTACTTCCATCAGCTCCATCCACTTTACTTATCTTTTCTTCTTGTGGATCTGTTTGTGTCTGTATCTATACCTTTAATGGTTTCTTAGTTTGATTAGGCTTCTTTGCAACTGCCAATGTCATAGACTCAACATGTATCTCTACCTTAGATTGTTTTTCTGTCTGTAACACTATCGATTCCTCAGATTCTGATGGCCCTGTGCTAGCTATCATATCCTTTATTTGCTTCTCAATCACTGGTTTCTTTGTTTGAGTCGGTATCTCAGTTTCCTGAGAGCCAATAGTTTGTGCCAGTTTCTTTGAAATCTTGTTATCCTCAACACTATTTTCCTTAACCTCTATAGTTTCTTTGTCCACAACAATGTTCACTTCTTGAGTATCTATATGCATTGTAAAAAGTATCTCTGACTCTGGATTAGTGTCATCATGTTTTATACCTTCAGTAGCTATATCTGATGGATTAGTTTTATGAACCATTGATGAAGATGCTAATGGAGGGGTGTCCTGGGTTGGTGGAGGAATGTTATCTGTTATTTTTTTTAGAGGGTACACCACCTACTTTACCTTTTCCTTTATCCTTTTGATATACCTTGAATGTCTTTTCCATTTTTGGTCTACTTCTTTCCTCTTGTTTTTATTTCTCTACAAAGAATATGTCCCATTTACCTGCAGTCTCATCTGCAATTTCTTTAACCCTTCCAGCCATTAGGCTCACTTATTGGTGTCCACTAACAAATACTGATCGGTTAGGTTTAGAAATAAGCTCATCTATTTCTTCCTTGGAATTTAGTGGATGTACAACCAAGAGTGCTTCAACTTTCAACTTCTTGTCCAGTTCCATCACTAGTATCCTTTTAGCTTCCAATCTCATGTATAAATCATTGGGTATCTCATCAATCACTTCTATCAATACTTTCTTATAAATGTCCAAGTGTAAAATAATGCTTTCTTCAATTGTGTTTTTGTCAAAATCATTGGAAGAATTATACCATTTATTTACATTAGATAGATTACCTTCCTTTGTAATCTCATTCAATAGATCATCTAGTGTGGGGGTAACCGGGGTCTATTTCTTCTTAGGTGTAAGATTCTTCTTCAGTTCCCCAACTACCTATTGTTTCTTCCTTAGTGTCCTAGTTTTCTTAGGTGAAGGAGAGGGTACGGTGAGGGTTTTCTCTTCCTTTCTACTCTTTTAAACTCAACAACCTTAGCACTGTCAGTATCGGAGGATGTTACAACTGGTGAAACATGTGCTTCAGGTTGTAGTCCTTCAAGCTCACCTACTGATATACCACTAATATTCATGATATTTTCTTTGATTTCCTTGCCCTTCTTGGAGGCATATCTGATAAATTTTTCTCTTCTTTTTGTCCTTTTCTGCATAGATATATTACTCTCAATAGTTTCTGCATTTCCAAAGAATTTCTTAGATGGCTCTCTTGGTGCATCAAGTAGAGATTTAGCATATGTCTCCAGAATAGATAGGTCTACGTCATATCCCATCTTAGTAACCTAAATAGTTCTAGGGCTTACTGCTTCCATCCAAGTTTCATCTTGCTTAATGACAAAGCTGATTTCCTTGTCATACTTATCAATTATGCTTTGTGGTGGTCTCTCTCTTGCTCTCATCTTAGTTTGAAAAGTTTTGAAGTAGTTTGTGATGTTCTTAACACTGTCAGTGCCCATATCAGTGAAAGCTTCATGTATCTGTCTTCCTATCAAGATGTCATAACCGAAATCCTTGTGACCTATGTCGAGTATCTCTTTGGTAAAGTATAGCATCAGGCATACCAGTAGGTTTCCAAAATGGAAAGTACCTTTCTTGTCTCCTTTAATTTTCTCCATATTGTCAATTAATTCATCTTTAAGACATTCACAAACATAAATCTTAGCATTATTGTTCACCATCTCATATGCACTCTGAATACAAAGGCTAGAAACAGAATTCAGTCTATTTGCATGAGTTGCTTTGTATCCTAGTACCATACTCACATATCTCACATTTAAATCCTTAACATCATTCACTCTAAGTGACCTATTAGCAGATGTGGCTTCGGTTAACTCCATAACTCCCTTGTTAGCTATTTTCTTGGTTTTATCAGGCCTACTACCAGTTGAAGGTAAACTAGTAACTACCTTAATTGCTTCCCTGGTTATCTTACAAACTGACTCTAACCATATGAATTCTCCATGGACTCTGTTCAATACAAGTCTCACAACTTCCTTTGGAAATTTAGGAATGTTTAGAATTCCTACAAAACCTAAGTCTTCCACAATTTTATGTTCAGGTCTGATTACACCATTTCATCGGTAATAACCTCATTAAATATTTTCTTTAGATCCCTAGTCCCTAAGTTTTGTATGTTGCAATGTATGTAGATTCTAGGGTCTTCTGCAAATGCTACACGCTTCAGAATTTTCAAAAAAGCTCCAATAGAATCATTCTGTTTTGCAATCTCGGGGATAATCTTGAATACGGGTCTAGGGTGTTTGACATTTTCCACAATGAGAGGTTTTGCAATAAACTCTGGAATAGAAGATAAGGAATCCATTTCAAAGATAAATACCTCTTAACCAAATTTTTGAATGCCTAAAAATCACTTCACAACTTCGCCTTAGAATTCCCTTGCTCAGTTTTGCACTTTCTGATTGTTTGAATGCTCGGTAAGTTCAAAATGAGGGTTTCTTAGTGCTTTATAGAAAAAATGGTTCTTTAAAACTGCATTAAATACTCGTCGGTTAAGTGAAAAATTAACACATCTGCGGATAAAGAAGAAATGTACCTTCTCACCATCAACCAAGGGTAGAATGCATGATTTTCAACTTGTTGCAATACCCCCTAAGGATTATCCCTCAGTTAGATGAAGAATCTCCTCTCGGTGGAGGATTACTCTGTTCTACTAGTGTAGAGATAGTTTCATTAGTTTTCTAATCACTCTTCTTAATCCATTATTTTGAAAATTGTTGCTTTACTTCATCTACCTTTTCTTTACCCTTCAAACTAGATCCTTTATTGTTTGCTGGTATAGTCTTGCTTCTATAGATTTTTGCAATATGTCCAATCTTTTTGCATGCATAACAAGTTACATTATTCCTCTAAATAGCCTTTCCATATCCTTGACTGGTTTGTGATCTGCATTGATTAGATAAATGTCCAATTCTTCCACAAACATAGCATTTCACATTCATTCTGCAATTTTCTGAATTATGACCAACTTTGTTGCATTTGGAACATTGACCGGTGGGTGAGTTTATATTCTGATTATTTCTAAATCTACACAATTTTCTATGTGACCATATTTATTGCAATTAAAACATTTCCCATTAAATTTATAAGCATTAGGTTGTCTTACCGGTTTGTTCTGATCTTGATTATTTGCAGTATCGAAACTTTCTTGATTGTCAAATCCAAGTCCATTTGTATCTCCATTAGGTTTCTATCTTTTAAGTATGTCATCAAGTTCTTTTGAACTTTTCTTGAATTTGTCTTTGTGTTTATTTGCAGTTACCCACCTAATTTTCAAGAATTCCAACTTATCTCACAAGCTCCTCTTTATCATGTTGCATGTGAGTCAGATCTATCTTTAACATATCATTTTCATGACCAAGTCTCAGATTTTCATTTCCAGCATCATTAAGTCCTAATTAATTAGAAAAATAGGTTTTAAGGAATCGAAACCTTTTACATAAAGTTCAAAAGAAAGATAATCAAAGATCAACTAGACTAGCATAAAGACAACAAACAAAAGACTAGCAAGAAAGGCAGCAGCTCGAACGAACAACAAAAAAATAGTAACAACAAAGCAGGAAAAATTAGAATGAAAGACCTAGACAACTAGCAACACCTACAGAGAATTAAGAAGTTTAGCAGCCTTGATGACCAATAGGTCACAATTCACTGAAGCAACTTTGAGCTCTTCGATTTCCCTATATGACTTTTTCTCCCTCTTCTTGCCTCTAGTCCTTGTGCGTGGTCCTTGCACACCTTCCATGCCCTCCATGTCAGGTTCTTGATCTAGGGATCCCTTCATGATTAGGATTTTGATGTTGTCAGTTGAGGCCTTCAGAATGTTATAATTGTGTTCAATAATTCTTTTGAGACAGGTATCAATTTTGTTGAGTCTGTTTTCAGCTTCTACCATTCTCTGGTCCCTAATAGTGTGATTGTTTTTTATTTCCTCCAAGGCCTTCTCCACTTGATCAAACCTTGGATTGAAGGCATCCCTAATCTCTTCATCTCTGGCAATAGTCTTTCCCAAATCATCAACATGCTCAGCCATGGATTTACCTTCACCTATGCTAATAGTCTCCATAATTTGAACCCTATGACTCAGGTTCTTGTTTTCCTCCACAACTTTCTTGTGACTATTTATGAGCCAGTCAAGGGTGTCCACAAACCCCTTCAAACCCTCAACATAAGGGTTTGAAGGGGGTATTTTTTCACCAACCTTGGTTAGATCAATTTTGGGGTCTTCACCATCGGTATTTTGTTCGACATCACCACCAACACTCTGGTGGAAACCATCCCCTGTAATCTCCTCCTTAATGTTTTGGTCTGCATATGAATCCTTGCTCTTCTCTTTGTCCTCCATCTCTGACTCAGAATTGCCATGCCTTTTTTGGTTTTCCTTTTTTGAGAAGAAGATTTAGGTTTCTTCTTCCAAGGGGATGGAGAGTCATCCTTTTCAAAGTCCTCAAAGACCTCTGAGGAGGAGGAAGAATGAATCTGGAAGACCTTCCAGCATTATTAAGTCTCCTAGTCAAGTCTTCTTCATTCTTCTTTCTGTCTTCAATATCCTTACATAACCTCATAGTCATATCTTTCATTATATTCTTTATATTACTGTTCTCTTGTCTTAACTTATTTGCAATGTCTCTAAGAGTCTCTTTTTCATCATCATCATTCTGCATCTTCTCATGAAGTTCCTTTCTCTTATTTTTTGCTATAAATAGATTTTCTTGAAGTCCTTTAAAGAATTCCTTAGCAGTCCTCATATCATCTTCAAGTTTGACATTCTTCAATTTTTTTGCATCAAAATTTTCAAGAGCTCCTTCCAACTATTTTCTTAAGTTCTCCATCCATACCAGTGTCAGAATCTCCCTCAAGCTGTTAGGCTTTTGCAAATAAAGGACCAAGCTCTGATACCAATTGTTAGATTCAATGAGAGTCCCAAAGACACTGAGAGTGGGGGTGAATCAGTGTCTAACGTGTTAACAGAATATTTAAACTTATTTATAAATTTGCAGCCCAAAATAGTGTACTAGTAAATAAGAATTATTGTAGTAAACAAAAATAATAGAGACAACATAGAAATACACTATAACACATGATATTTAATGAGGAAAACCGGTGTGGGAAAAGCCTCAGTGGGATTTGTGACCCACAATATTTACTCACTGGCCAATGAATAAATACTACTTACAATAAGGGGCATGTGCATGCAGGGAGGCCAAAAACCTAGAGCTCACTACTCAATGAAGAGTCACACTGACTACAAAATGGATTAATAAATCCAATACAATATATTGCTCAAAATAGCATCTTTAATGCCAAGTTCAGTACCGATTTAAGCTTAGATAGATATCTTATCCAAAAACCTTCGCTGCCACTAAACAATTATTTTCTACCATACATATCATGTCATCTCATCTACTCATCTCTTTTTTTCTTCCAAAATGACCTATAAGATCTCATACATATATGAGTCTTTTACAATATACCATGTCGACTTAAAAAAGATAATTATATTACAATAAACAAAAGTTCATCCCTTGTCAGCTAGAGTGCTGGTATGCTTTGTTTCCGATGTAATCTGAATGTCGGTGTAAGTGCCTACCAGTGCCGGTGTACGAAGTTTGTGATACCGAAAATGTAGAAACCAATTGCCGATGATTTTCTAGTTGGTTTCCATAAATGACAACATCAACTATTCTCATAAGAGTGTAGAATGCCAACAAAATGTTTCTTAGGTTTGGAGATTACTCAAACTGATAAAGGTATTTTCATCTGTCAAACTAAGTATGCTAGGGAATCATTGAAGACATTTGGTATGGAAGTCTCTCAATCGGTAAGTACTCCTATGGTTATCAGTGAGAAATTGTCAAAGAAATATGTATCTGCATCGGTAAATCTTACAAGATACAAGTCTATGATTGGAGGTCTGGTATATTTGACTCAGACTAGACCTGCCATTATGAATGTTGTTTGTATTGCATCAAGATATCAAAGTGAACCTAGAGAAAATCATGAGTGTTGTGAAAATAATTTTTAGATACTTACAAGGTACATCTTGTTAGGATTAATGATAGTCCCAAAGATACTGAGAGAGGGGGGGCGGGGTGAATCAGTATCTAACTGGTTAGTAGAATATTTAGACTTATTAAGAACTTTGCATCTTAAAACAGTGTACCAGTAAGTAAGAATTATTGCAATGAACAGGAACAATAAGAACAACATAGAAAACACACCATAACACAAGATGTTTAAAGAGGAAACCCGGTGTGGGAAAACCCTCGGTGAGATTTGTGACCCACATTAATATTGACTCACTAGCTAATGAATAAATGTTACTTACAATGAGGGGCTTGCACATGTAGGAAGGCCAACTACCTAGAGCTCACTACTCAATAAGAGTCACACTGACTACAAAAGTGATTATGAAATAAAATACAATGTATTGCTTCAAATCAGAATCAACTATGCCAGGTTCAGTACCAGTTTAAGCGCATTCTATAACCAAAACCTTCGTTGTCAACTATATCTCATTATACAAAATATCATCCATATATTCTCTCCATGCATATATATCTACTCTTCAAAATGACCTATAAGATCTCATACATATATATGAGTCTTTTACAATATGCCATGTCGGGTTTACAAAATATAATTACAATTAAATACAATAAACCAAAGTTTATTCTCTGTTGGTTGGGGTGCCGGTATGCATTGTTGCCACTACTGGTGAAGTGTCTGCTAGTGTATGTAGATGTCTATACTAGTGCTGGTGCCTGCCGGTGGCTTTACCAGATGAGTGCCAGAAGGTTTCTAGATGATTGTCATCAATAACAACACCACTATTCTTATAAGAGTGTAGAATACCAACACATCTTAATATGGTTTGTGGTACCCTAACGATGATGACTTTACTTTATGTGCATATACAAATGTTGATTGAGTTGGTGATGTTGATGACCAGAAAAGCACTTCTGGTAGATCTTTCTTTCTTGGAAATTTTTTGTTTTCATGGATCAACAAGAAACAATGATGTACTTCTTTATCTACTACTGAATATGAGTGTGTTGTTGCTTATACTAATTGTACATAGGTTCTATAGATGAAGAAAATGTTGAAGGATATCAAAGTACATTGCATTGGACTAGTAATTATTCATTGTGATAACTCTGTTGCTATTGAAATATCAAAGAATTTGGTATTTCACTCCAAGACAAAGCACATATCTATCAAGTATAAAATTTTGAAGGAGAAGGTGGAAGAGAATGAGGTTAGACTGGTTTATGTAAACACTAAAGAGCAAATTGCAGATATTTTCACTAAACCTTTGCCTAAAGAATCATTTGAATACCTCAGAGGTAGATTAGGGGTTTCTTCCCCTCTGACAGAGAACTAATTGATGCTTTTTGGCATCATTCCAGTATGCATTATGAGAGATATTATTCATTCTGGACTGATGTGGGGATGGTACTGCTTAGGAGGAGTAGTTAGCCTTGTGATTCGATGGTTTTTGGTTTTTACTTTGATATTTTTCTTAGATTTCTGACATTGATGTCAAATGGGGAGAGATATATGTGAAAAATAGATCTTTACAAAGATATCATTCACAAAGGGAGTTTCGTCTTTGTTTTAGAACTTCATTGCTATATCTTTGTGTGGAAGATTGTTGGTTGCCCTTCATTGGGGGAGATCTATTTTGCATTTTTAGGGACTTGGATGTTTTTCACATCTAGTGTTGACATCAATGCCAAAGGGGGAGATTGTTGGCCATTTGGAGGAATTGATTATGTGTTTCATTGATGTTTTGTCATTGATGGCAACACCAGGTTTTTTGGTTCCTTTACCGACACCCTTCTGGTCCCAGTAGGTTGTTTGGTTTCTAGTTGGATTAGATACAATATGATTTGGTATGCTTTGGTAAGTTTGGGTTATGGAATTGTCTTATTCATGCTACTTAGATTCATGTTCAGTCAGTTGGTCTTGTTTTGGTGATCAGATGCTATCCTATATGCTAGTAAGCTTGGTTTGTTATTTCGAAGAGGGTTTCACTGGTAGAGCTTTATTGAATATATTTTATGATATACATAAGTGGTGTTGGTGCAGCTTCTAGTGGAGATTCAGGATGTTGATGGTGATCATGTTTGAGACTTCACTGATTGGGATCATTTCCTTAGCATGTATGGACCTAAATTGGGTCCCGGTTTATCTAGGTTATGGACCGACATTATGTAACATGTGGATTGGACTTCTTGATGTGTTTCCGGGTTGTATTATGGGTTGGATATTATTGATTTGGTCTCAAGACGACATGTTTTATAATTATGTAATTGTTTTATTGTCTGGTGACTGAACTTATTGTTTTTGGTCGAGGGTTTGCATATATACGATGTAAGATCTCATTGTAGATCATATGGGAGAGATGTATGAGGATGTTTATGAGCAAATAATGTAATAATCATTCAGGAAGAGGATTTGGTCAATCATTGGTGATCAAGTTGGGTTTATGTAAGAGGATTTAGTCCTTCGATATTGAGCTTAATCAGAACTGTACTCAGGCATAGGAGATGCTATCTTTGTTGTTCATTCTTTCTTCTAGATTGTAGTTTGGATTTCTATGTAGTTAGTGAGACTCCTTTTGTGATGAGCAGTGTGCTCGAGCCTATTGGCCTTCCTACAAGTGTAGGACCCTCAATTATAATTCGCATACTTATTGCAAAAGTATTATCTAACTGTGGGTAGGCTTCCCATTGTGGTTTTTCCCTTTACCGGGTTTTCCATGTACAAATGTTGGTTTCATGTGGATGGTATTTATTCTCTAATTGTTGTTTATGCTTAACTGGTTTATCTTCTATTTCGGTAATTGGTTTATGCATTTTGGTATTGATCTTTTATATTTCAAAATTAAAGTTTTAATTGCTAAATGTTTCGATAATATGAGACAACTGATTCACCCCCCCTCTTAGTTGTCTTTCAGTTATTTGAACTGTCTAACATAGACATGCGCTCGCATGAAGGATAACTCCATTCAAGAAAGGACATCAAGTTATGAATAACGCAATAGAAGAGGTAATTTTCAAAGAGAGAGAAAGAAGAAGAAGAAGGTTCACAAAAGTCCTATAAGGAGAGATTGTTCATAATAGACGTACCTGTAGATGGAGGAAATAGGAAACTAAATCATGGATTTAGCTTCTTCCAACATCCAACAATGAAGTACCTGCAAGACAAACACACATGCAAAACCAAAATAAACAAAGAAACACACATGCATTAACAGGAATTTGCCTCCATTGCTCTCCTATCAACCAAGGTCTTGTATTTTTAAGATTTTGCTCTCAGAGCATTGTGCACAAGAGGCTATGGTGAATGGAGATAATTTTAAAATAAAGATGTGCGGTTTGATCAAGAAAATGAAATGCAAGAATGCATGAAAGATCTCAAAAGATGTAAGCAATTAATTTTGAATGCAAAAGTTGTGGATGAGTGCTCAAAATGTAAGGATGGTGAAGAATGCAAATTGACATAAGTTCGATGCATAAAGATGAGATGCCCAAATAAGAGAGAGGGGTTTGTTTAAATAGAATTTCTCTGAGCGAGTTCATGTTGGGGGATGAATGTGGGATAATGCACGATGAGTGGTAAGTGGGAAATGGTAAGCGGGAAATGGTAAGTGGTAGGAGGGGATATTTAAGGGTTTTATTAAATAAAGAGAAAATGTATATAAGGTGGATGCATGAAGGCATATGCATGAATATGATATAATATTTTATTTAATAAATTTAATGGATAAATGGTAAGATATTAATAATAATATAATAAAATATGGGAATTATGAATAATGAATTACGGAGAAATAATAATGTAATAATAAGGACTCGCTCGATGTTCAGAGAAATTTGAAATTAAATGAGGATATTGGAATTTTTTATGTGTCTACATTTTGCCCCTCTTTGAGACAATGCAACGTGTCACGTTGTTTCAAAGAAAATGATCAACTGATATATGCCCCAAAGGTGTCTTGGTAAGGGCGATGATTTATTGGTTATGCCCCCTCGAGAGATTGATCAAACAAATTGATGGAGATTGGTCTCTTGATAGATCATGGGAGAGAAAGATTGGATGATTGATATTGCGCAAGTAATTAGATTGAGATGTACATTTGATGGAAATGCACAGTTGATGAGGCGTAACTGAATAATTGATGGAAATGAATAGTATAGCCAGGTTGATAAGCTAATTGAGCTGATTGAGCTGATTGAGCTGATTAAGCTGATAGGGATTGATGCTAGCGCAAGATAAGGTGATCCAATGTTTGATTGATTGATTGATTGACTCCAGGGGCATTGAGATTGCACAAAGCACGTTGGTTGAAAAAGAGATTAAAGATTCAAACACATGCATCTCGGTTGGATAAAGTGTTTGATCGATCTCACTGCAATAAGAAGAATGAAGAAGATGATGAAAGAAATGATGAAAAAGATAGAGGAAAAGGAGGATGAGAAGAGAAAAGTGATGATTATAAAGAATGATGAGAAAGAGGATATGAAAGGTGATGAGAATTCTTGTGATTTTTAAGTGCTTGTATCATCATCGAGCTTATTATAGAAAAAGGCAAAAAATATTTGGATATCAATTAGATCCAAATGATTCAGTCACACCAATTGTGAGAAAGAAAACATATCAGACAGTAAAGGAATGCCTTAATGTGTATCAGACTAATATGTCCTCGATGATCTTAAGAAATCATGTCCTAAGATGTGTCGTCATATTCCTAAGAAACATCCCACAAGCAGCAAATAAGTGAACATGGCCCATCCTCGCCTTTCTAATCAAAGACATCCTAGAAAAGCTAAAAGACATGTCATGAAAAAGGAAAATCAGAAACAACCAAGAGAAAATAAGAAAACAATATGTTTCATGTCGAATGATTTTTTTGTGTTCCTAGTTGATGGGTTCGGGTGTATGAGTTGATCAAACGTTGTCTTGTTTGCTCAATTTAAGTCTCATCTTGTCATGAGTCCATTGAAGTTCCAAAGTTGCATGCTTGTCCGAAGTGTTTGTGTCATCGCAATGTTTATTGCATGTTTTTGGAGTTTTATGATTTTTAGGGTTTTATGAATGTTTTAATTTTTAGGGTTTTATGAATGTTTTAATTTTTAAGATTTTTTTAGGACATTTTATGATTTTAAAGATTTTTTCAGGACATTTTATGATTTTAAAGATTTTTTCATGACATTTTATGATTTTAAAGTTTTTTTTGGGGACATTTTATGATTTTTAAGATTTTTTTCGAGACATTTTATGATTTTTAAGATTTTTTCTAGGACATTTTATGATTTTTAAGATTTTTTCAGCACATTTTATGATTTTTAAGATTTTTTTGGGACATTTTATGATTTTTAAGATTTTTTCAGGACATTTTATGATTTTAAAGATTTTTTCAGGACATTTTATGATTTTTAGGTTGTTTTCGAATGTTTGCCCCTAGTGTCTAGTGAGGTAAAAGGGATTTGGAGTGAGTGAATGAACAAATAGGACATGAATGGATAAGCAAATGATGGAGAAAGCTTATGTGATTGTCAAGGACTATCTCACAATAGGGTAGCATGTTAATCCAAGCCCAAGGACCGGGTAAAGCAAGGGTATGGTGTAACTAATGTCATATGGTCCAAAGAAATGACCATGTCAAGAGGTTTGTTACATTTTATGTCCTTAGTTTGGATCAATATCAAGGGAGAGATTTGGCTAGGAGGTAGATAGGATATGCAAGATCAAAGGGTGATAATGAAGGATAGGAGCTGAAGGGTGTGGATCAAGTACAATAAATACGACATAGAGAGCCTGCAAAGGTCCTTAACCTTGTCAAGATCAAAGGTGGAAAAAGGGATATGGATGGATATAGAGTGAATAAGGGACAATGGAGGATGGGGGATAATAGATGGATGCACACAGATGTAACTTGCCCGCAGTGAATAGTGCAAGAAGATAATGGATTACGCATGACGCGTGTTTGCCAGGTTTTCATCATGGTACTTACTCAAGGTGCTTGTTTGCCAGGTTTTCACCAGTGGATGAGTTTTTTTTTCTCTTTACTTTTTCTTATTTTTCACTTTTTTTTCTTTTCTTTTTTTTCTTCTTTCTCTTTTTTTTCTTTCATTTTTTTCATTTTTTTTTTTGACTTCTTTCTTTCATGTTTTTTTTTTGTTGACTTTTTTGAACTTTTGAAAGATAATGGATACATGATAGGAGATATGACTCAGGAATCAAGTTGAGTACCCTTGAAAGATGTTCTATAATGATCCATGGCTATTGAAGGTATGCTCAAAGATGTCGATAGGATGATGGTAAAGGGAGATGAAATGGATGATAAGACGGAAAGGTTATACGGATTTATGCAAAGGATTGGATAAGAGGGATGGAAGGATATAACATAGGTGCTGGATAATGGATGGGATGTTGGAAGAATTGTGCATGGCTAGATGGAAATATTGACAAGATCAACATTGGCATGCACCTTGAGGGGTGGTGGGCTAGTGGAGGAATAGTAGATTTCAGAGTTTGTGATTTTGATGGAAAGGTTGATGTAGATTTTAGGACACAAGAAGCCAAAATGGATGAAGGAGGTGAAATAGGTTTTAGGATAGTGGATGTGGGAGAAGCTGGGGTAGCAAACTTGAATGCCAATTTTGATTTTTCTTTAGTGTGCAAGTCTTGTATGAGCGACTTGGGAATCCACATGGTTCTTGATTTTTCATTTTTTTGTGATACTTTAGAATGCATTGTCTCGATGTAAGACTTGGGAAGCCATACACATTTTGAATTTTCTTCTTTCTTTGTGGGCCTTTGTGGCCTTTTGGAAATTTCTTTCTTTTGTAGTGTCTTGGAATGCATTGCTTCTATAAGCACCTTAGGAACCCATATGGTTTTTGAAATTTCTTTCTTTTTCTCAACGGGCCTTTGTGGCCTTTTGTATATCTCTTTTTCTTTTTGGATCGCATTTTTATTTGTTTTTACATGTTGATTAGATGGGACATGTTGATCCTTAAATGCATGTGGATTATTTGACTCGTGACTTGTATGCTTGGCATCCAAATTGCTTGAAGAAGGAAAAAATGCGTAGATGGATAGGAATGATATGAAGGTATTTTGGATGGAAGGAAGGTGCTTGAAGATGTGTGCCTTTGTTGATCCCGCATAAGGGATGGAGGGATATAGGGACCTAAAATAGATGGAAGGGGTGAAGGAGAAGGCGTGTATTTGGATTTAACTGGATAAATGTAGGATTTATGAGGGATACCAACATCTTGAGAGTGAGCAATGTAGCCATTATAATCAAGATTTTCTTTTATATCAGGGGGTTCTAATATACCGTGTTCATGAATGTCTAACCCTTTTCTTCGATAATGCATGCTTTGGAAGATCTTTTTAACAAAGGGTTTCTTCTTACTTTTGATGCTAGAGGCAAGTCCACTTTGAGGTGGAGGTGTCTTGCAAGGAATGATAGGATAATGAGAGGGATTTATGGGAATGATGGAATATTGAGGCAAACATGGAGAATTATGACAAGGGAATAAAGAAATACTTTGATCTTGACATGGAAGAGGACCATTGGATAGAGTAGGAAGGGTGTTTGACACTTCATTTTGAGTAGGACCATTTCAAAAGGTGGAAGAGGCATCATGATCTTGCTTAGGAATAGGATTTGGAAGGATTCTTCTCTCTTGAGATGGAAGGGGATCATCTTGGAAGAAATAGAAAGGTACAAGGGGATCATCATGGGATTCTAGGGAGGTAGGATCTTTTTCAACCATTGGATGGGATTGGAGAGTTTTGGTGTCTTGATCTTTATTTATTATAGAACTCATTTCTTCATTTTTCAGATTATCCTCTTGACATGGAGCCACTTCTAAGGAAGGGGTAGTGTTTGCGATATGCATGGGGGATCCTTGGATGGTGTTCATGTTTTTGCATGATGGTGAAGAATTTTGGATGGGGCCTTCTAGAGTGGGTATGATTGGAATTTGAGTGCATGATGGCATAGGATCTAAGATATCTGAATCATATAAAGGATTTGTATAAAATAATGGGTTAGCTTGGATTTGTACTATTGATAGCCCTTGAGAGTCAACATGATAAGTTTCACCATTAGGTTCATTGTTTGAAGGTGATGGTATGGATTGTTGCTGAGAAGTTTTAGGAGATGAAGGCATCATGGAAGAGATGGAGGCCACATATGGAGCCTTGCTAGACATACGTGTATTATTTTGATCATGTTTGGTAATGACATCTAGTTTCTCCTTATGTGAATCATTAGGATCTTCAATTTCAATGATACCATTATCAAGGAGGTCTTGAATCTTATATTTTAATTCCATGCAATCTGAAGTTTTATGTTTGTTATTTCTATGATATTAACAATAATTGCTAAAAAATTCGCATCCCCATGTAGTCTTGTTAGGCAATATGATACGATTGTGCTCAAGAAGCTCTTTCAAAGCTGACTCAATAGATTGCCCCAAAGGTGTAAACTGTCTATCTAAGGGATATTTGGAAGAAATGTCTTGTTTTATTGGTGAAGGACTCATGTGATCTTTCTTGAGATTTGGCTTTTGATTTTCAATTATTTGTTGTTCCACCTTATATAGTCATTTTAGCATTCCTTGAAGTTTGTCACTGTTGATATCATGAATTTGTTTCTCAAAAGGGGTCATTGATTCATTTTGTTGAACTTGAATGTCATATATTTCTCTCTTGAGATCTTGAATTTGTTGAGCCACAGTAGCCATGGATATTTATGATAGTTTTGATCTTTGATGTAAGACAATGTATGAGACTCTAGATGTGATGCGAACCCTAAAGTGCAAAGGGGGGAACTATATGATATGAGTGAGATTAGGATGTGATAAGGATCAATGTAAAAATGTAATCTATGTGACATGATTGAGATGGGAATGTGCTAAAGGATTTATGCAAAATGTGATCCATATGATAGAAAAGTGATGTGCAACTAAACCCTAAATGAGATATGAGGATGTTTGATGCAAGGACTAAGGACACTCCAGGCCTAAAAATAATTGCAATGTGAGGTTTGAGTTGCACTATGATATACACCTCAAGTGATAAGGGGGATTGATGATCAAAATTTGATGTCAGGCCTAAGATGAGAAATCCCAAGTGCAAGCAATGTTTTTTTTTGGATTTTTTATTTTTTTTGATTTTGGATTTTGGTATGCAAATAATAATGAAATGCTAAGACCAATGATGAAATGACCTAAGGAACTTGTGCAGGGTTTAAGGTTGTGTCCTAAAGGAATGATGGAAGGCTATGCAAAGATCATGGGTATGATGTAAGGGGATTATGCATGGGTTTGATCTAGGGGGATATGCAAAGACTAGGTATGATTAAATAAGATATGCAAGGACAAAAGGTGCAACTAGGTGAAGACTATGCAAGGATCGAAAAAGGGTATGGGAAACTAGAATGATGTGACTATGTGAGGACCCAAAAGATCTGAACTTCAAAAGCGATGTCTTAAGAGATTTGAAATGATTGTTTTGAGAACACAAGTTCAACATTTCAAGGACAATGTTGTTTTACAATGTCGATGGACACTTCAAAACTTAGACCAAGGTTTTTGTAAAGTGTTTCAATTTCAAGTGTGGTGTTGATTGTGAAATGTTCTTGTTTCTTTGTGCACACATTCAAAAAACATGGTAGACAGAATGTTTGTTTGATTTTGCAATAAAAACACATTCAAGCACAATCCTAAGGCTGGCCAGGACAATAGTTGTTGAATCTCACTTGGGGGGTTACCCTGAGCTATGCAATTCAGAGCGGATACTTAGATGCTTGACCCCATTGGCTCCACCCTCGGCACTCACTTCTCCAAGGCAGCCAAGCATCAGTCCCCATGAAAACTCCCCATGGCGAACTTTGTATCTCTGCTAAGAATCGTAAGAATGTGAGCCGCTTCAGAGGTCCGACCTCCTGTGTCAACAACTAGAAGGTTTTTGGCTTCTAACACAAGAGGTGTCTAGTAAGGGCATCCGTTCGAGTGGCCATACATGCGGCGGTGTACGCTCCATTAAGGAAGGCTCCTAGCCTATAGAGGTTGCGCTCTATAGGGTTTATGGGGAGACATGACGTCGGTATGAACTAATCAGCACTCGTTGCTTGCAACTTTCATCACAAACACATTTATTTATAGTGGTTCGGAAGAGTTTGGCTTTAGCTCGTTGCCACTTGGGTCGTTCCCTCTCACCGAGCCTTAAGGGCTTCTTGGGAGGCAAGCCCTCTAAGAGGTAAAACAAAAAAGAGCCTAATGCTCAAAACATGAAAGACACTGGTTAATTTTAAAGCACCAATTTGAAATGTGATCTAATCTAAAAATCAGACAATTGATTTCAAATCGCCATTTCTTCAACATGCGTCCTGCATCAAATGACATTAGTAGTTTCAAAATTATGATCTTCGACACACGAGATTGGATGCCATAAGAGGGAACGTGCACAAAAAAAATAATTAAAGATTAGTCCCAGAATCAAAACAAACGCACTAAACAATCACACCCAATAATTAGCTAACAAATTAGTCTAAAAATAAAATAAAAAATGAACTATTCTAACTCTAAAACAAACCTTCTAATCTAAAACGAATTAGCTTAAATTATCAAACAAATCTAAATTTAAGACCAAAAACTAATTAAAACTAAACTAAAAAAAATTAACAAGATCTAAATCTAAATTAACAAAATCAAAATAAACTAACTAACCTCAATAACAATTAACAAACTAAATTAAAATTTTAAAAAATTCTAATTAACAAACTAAATCTATGTCAACAAACTAAAATCTAAATTAGCAAATTAAAACTAATATAAAAACTAACTAAACTAATTCAAAAAAACTTTCTAAAAATAAAAATAAAAATTAAAACTAACTAAATTAAAATTGAAAAGAACTAAATCAAAAATTAAAAACGAAATTTAAAACTAAAAAGAAAAAGAAATAAATTAAAATTTACTAAATCTACACGTAAACCAAAAATCTAAAAGTTAGGAATTAGAACTAACTAAATAATAGGCATGTTTAGTTAAATCTAAAACTATAAAAGCATGCTATAAAATGAAACTAAAATGTAAACAAAACAGTTAACGTGAGGCTGTATTAAAATTCAAATGCCCTCTCAGACATGCGTACAAAACGTGGTGAAGACTAGTCAGAGGGACTGTTTTGGCAGATGTGCATGCAAAATGTGAACCACAGACAAGGCATGTGAGTTGTTTGGAATAATGCACCACCTACAAAAAAAACATAAAATCATGATGAACAAAGACAACGGATTTGAGTTGGCTGAATTAATGAAAACGTGGAACCTTTGATCAGACGTATTAATTATTTTCTGATATCCATCACTATGAAAGCATAGACATGCATGCAATATGTGAATCATACAAACAAGGTGTGAGAAATTTTTGAGCAGAATACATTACGTCTCAGCCTGAAGACATGAATTGTTTAACTACACATGAACACGAGAGAGGTGTTTGATTGACCAAAGCCATCTAATCCAATGCAATGACTGAATTGTATATCAAATGCATGAGGCAAATCATGTGTGGTGATAAAAACTATTTTATACCATCAATGCAAAATGCAGGGGTGTAGCTAAGGCCTGTTGAAATGCAGCGATGTGAAAGCACAAACAAGGCGTTAAAACTGTTTTCCAAGTTGTGAATGCACCCAAAAAGAAACGTATTGAATGGACTGTTTAAAATAAACTATGCATGCCAAAAATGTGAAGCAAAGACAAGCGATGTGCATTGTTTTTCATGCAGCGAGGAAGGAGGCTTGAGTGGGGTAGGTGCGCAACCTCAAAACCTGCAGACAAAACATCCAAATTTCAAAGACAACCTGCAGACAAAGTAATGGCCTCCATCAAATCTGATATCAAACACAACCTGCAATAAAAACAAGTAAGAGATCTTAAAAAAAAACTTCTATCAGGCAAAAAAAAAACAATCAAAAGGAAAAATACATGTCCCACCGGGCGTGCCAATTGTAGATGGAGGAAATAGGAAACTAAATCATGGATTTAGCTTCTTCCAACATCCAACAATGAAGTACCTACAAGACAAACACACATGCATTAACAGGAATTTGCGTCCATTGCTCTCCTATCAACCAAGGTCTTGTATTTTTAAGATTTCGCTCTTAGAGCATTGTGCACAAGAGGCTATGGTGAATGGAGATAATTTTAAAATAAAGATGTGCGGTTTGATCAAGAAAATGAAATGCAAGAATGCATGAAAGATCTCAAAAGATGCAAGCAATGAATTTTGAATGCAAAAGTTGTGGATGAGTGCTCAAAATGCAAGGATGGTGAAGAATGCAAATTGACATAAGTTCGACGCATAAAGATGAGATGCCCAAATAAGAGAGAGGAGTTTGTTTAAATAGAATTTCTCCGAGCGAGTTCATGTTGGGGGATGAATGTGGGATAATGCAAGATGAGTGGTAAGTGGGAAATGGTAAGTGGTAGGAGGGGATATTTAAGGTTTTTATTAAATAAATAGAGAAAATGTATATAAGGTGAATGCATGAAGGCGTATGCATGAATATGACATAATGTTTTATTTAATAAATTTAATGGATAAATGGTAAGATATTAATAATAATATAATAAAAGATGGGAATTATGAATAATGAATTATGGAGAAATAATAATGTAATAATAAGGACTCACCCGATGTTCAGAGAATTTGAAATTAAATGAGGATAAATTAATGGAAATTTTTATGTGTCTATAGTACCATTTCAAGCAAGGAAAAGATCCTAAGCATGAAAAAGACATGCGCTCGCATGAAGGAGAACTCCATGCAAGAAAGGACATCAATTTTATGAATAATATACTCCATAAAGAAAATAATGAAACATTAGAAAGAGGAAAAAGAATATTTTTACCCCCCAAGCATAGAGGAAAGAATAAATAGGCTATTACATTGCTCACTAAGTATGATTGCACCTGAAATTGTACCACCATGAATGATAAGGAGCCCCCAATAAGTAGGCTAACAATGTCACATAGTGAGGAGCAACATAATAGAAACTTGAATGTTGTTTTAAATAATCATGATGAATATGCCATTCATTGTCAGATGTTATGTTTAACATGCCTGAATCAATTTCAAGATTTGTGTTAAGAGAAAAATTTGGAATATGAAATTTAGGCATCTTAGACTTTCTAGAAAAGGTAGGAGTGAAATCTAAGGATCCCCAATCATCCTCTAAGAGTCCTTCTTTAGGAACTTCTTTGGTAAGAGATGGTGTATCTGAGTGAATTGAAGAGAGGATTGTAGGAACTAAGAAATCATATGATGCTTCACTTATGTTCTCATCAACTACCTCATTAGTATATGTGTAAGGAACATCATGATAATCAGGAAGAATTTTGGGTTTCCTAGGAACATGAATGTAATTGATTTGATTTTTCTTAGGATATTTATTTTTGAGAGAGAGAGCATTATGATCTGGAATAATATCATCCTCTTGTTCTAAGGTACCTTTATGTTCAAGACATTCATTAGAATAAGGACTATCATATGTAATTAATGCTTCATCTTTAGAGGGAAGATCATGAAAAAAAGGTATGGTATCACTAGGATAAGTAGCCATGATATCATCCTCTTGCACCAAATAATCATTATGATGGAGGTAATTTTAAGGAGAAGAAACAAAATTCTCCAAAGATTCATCTTTAGGAGGGAGATCTTTGAAAGAAGTGTTCATATTCCCTTTTTGCACCAATGTACCCTCATTAATGAGATCAATTTTGGGAGAGGGTAAATCATAGGTATGAATGAAAGGGAGAACTAAATTATCATCATATGCATGAAAGGGAATATCATGAACATCTTTATTGTAACTTGAAATTGAATTAGCAAAATAAGATAAGAACTCCATATGCACCTATGATCAAACAAGAACAATGTTCACACCATACATGCATAGAAAATTTAATAAAGGAGGGAAAATGGAATTTGAACTCCAAATTTGAAATTTGAATTTGAATTTGTGTTCGACCTAAGAGGGTGTTAAAATTGATAAAATATGCCAATTTTCTGGGTTTAAGCAAAAAAACATAGTTAATTCCGTCTCCTAAAATTTTGGGAAAAAAATGAGGATCGTGGAGAAAGTGCACACAGGCCAACCAATTTTTTAAAATTTTTTTTAGGGATGATAGGTATAATGATATTATTGCTAAATCCAAAAAAATAGCTGATTTGGAGATGTCTAGATCAGTCAAATTCGCAGTCAAAGTTTGAAAATAGAAAGATCTTAAAAATTAGGGTTTTATTATTGAACCATTGAATTTTCAAAATAAAGAGATAGATTTGAATTGCAATTTTGATATAGAAATCAGATCTGATATAAGTAATTAAAATTTTACACTTCACAAGCTTAATTTTCTCAAAATGAAAAATTAGGGTTTTTATGTAATTAACCTCTAAATTTTGCAAAAAGATCAAAATTGGAAATGAAATTTTGAAACTCAAATTGCAATTATTCAGATCTAACAAATAATAAATCAGAATAAAGATGTAAGATGTCGGGTTCACCAAAATGTAAGTTGGAAAATTGAACCCTAGTGATTCCCCACCTAGGAGATAGAAAGGAAATCACTAGAATGATTTTCACTTGAGAGATACTTTACATTCAAAAGAGGGATTGAATTCACTAGATCCAAACCCTAGAGTGAATAAGGATCTAAATACCAAGTGAATTGGAAGGTTGAAATGAAATTTACCCTCTTTTGTAGGTAGGAGAGTTGACTTGTTGACTATGTGGAACAAAGAGAAATTGAGTGAAATGAGGAGCTACTGGTTTGGGATTGCGCTGTAACTTTGGATATGAGCTAATTAGACTGATACAAATATTCCCTATAAATTTGGAGAATAGTCATTGGTACCATGGTGATAGTGTACATGGTCCACAAAATCCGTGAAACGAAAAGGGTTCTTTCATCTCTGTAAATAAAGCCCAAACCTGCAATTACAACTACGTGATGGTATGATGAAAGAACAAGGATCTGGTCAAATACTAAGAGGGGGGGTGAATCAATAGATAGAAAAACTTATATTAACTTCACAAATCTCAGAAATAACCTCTCAAGTAAACTTAGAACTATCAATGCAACATCTCTGTCAAAATAAAACTCTCAAGATAAACCGGTTGTCTGCTTACAATAGATAATAGTAAACAACTTGTAATTCACAAACTTCCAAATACTTTTACTGACATAAGTAAAACTTAATTCCAAATTGTAGATATCGGTTATCATAACTTATCAAAGTGAAATAAGTAGTTAAGCAATTCAATCATAGAAACATAACCACAAAAACATTCACCACTTGACACAATATTTTTGACGTGGAAACCCAAATAGGAAAAACCACAGTGAGATGAGACTCACAAGATAACTTTCTGAACTCTTTTGAAGTTCGCCATGTTAGGAGCTAGGCCTGTTAAAGCTTTTACAAAAAGTCTTGTTGAGAACAAATCCTGTTAGGGACCACTCGGTTAAGAGATTGACTATAATGCCTTGTTAGAAGAAATACTCTATGAGGAGTAACCTTTGTAAAGGATTTAGAATCCAAAATAATGGATCACCTTGTTAGAGGATTTGAATAACACCAAGCTTGTTAGAGCTTACCCAGTTAGGGGATTTAACTATTGTAATTATTAGAAAACAATAGGAGTTTGTTGATCTATTTGAATAGAACTTTACTTGCTTATTCAGATCCTTTTCATGCTCCAATCTGCCTTTACTCAAACTGCAGATATATCATCTAGTTTGGCAATCACACACTCACTTCAACTTTGCCAACACATAAACTAAAACAACTCATCGACCTTATATACAAATCAATTAGGTTGGTAACACAACGAAAACTTAATTCTCATATAGATCACAAATAAATGGGTTCAGGTATGACCATTGGATTACATAACAATATCTACACATCTTTCAAGAAAGTCTCAACCACTCCTTGATTACTGTTTCATCAAACTTAGTGACTCATCGCGCGCTTTGCATTAGATGTAATATACTTACTCATTCCCTAGACAAAAACCTTTAACTAAATGCACCAAAAACTCTTTGAAACTCTCTTCATACATTATGCATAAATGTCATAATCATTTCTACATATTACTAGATCATAAACCAATATAACAAATTCACCAAACTTAATCGATTAGGGTTTATCAAAACAACAAGTAGGGTTTACCGGTTCAACTCTTCAAACTTAGCAATACTGGTTTACTCCACAAGCTTACCTACTGGTTATTGTTTCCTTTCACTTATCTCTATCTACCCGTTATAAAACATTATTACAACAATAACACTACCAATTAATTGACATCAATGACAACATAACATATCATCAATGCAATCTTCATGCAAATGCCAACACTGCGCACCTACAACCTACACACAAAAAAGAAGGGGAGAAAGGCTGTGGATAGAGGTTTGCCTTAGTCAAACCTTGGTTGAGGAAACAACCTTGAAAGAAAGTAATTGCAAATGATTGAATGTAAACAATGGAAATGTATACCTTGTAGATCTGCAATTTATTGGTGATGATTGATTTGCTTCTTGAATCTAATCACAAGTGTTGTATGAAATAGCATGTAACATGACAAAACCCTAACACACACACATGCTTGCAAACAAATGTTGGAATGTTGTTCCAATGGATGAATGAAGAAGACACATGAAGAAAGAAGACTTGATGATTGCTTCAAGACTTGAATGCTTGATGATGATAATGAAGACCTTCTACTTGAATTCCTTGTCCTCCTGACCTAATGAGAAGACTAATTCCCTTTTTATACATGCCTTAGAAGATTAATTCATCTCACCAAAGGGCAACATCAAGGAGATTTGGGATCCTGAAGTGCAGATAGGTCTGGGGGAAACCTATCTTGGGGCCACTCTAAGAGGCTGGGACAGGGGCCCCATGCCCCTATCTAAGGGGGATAAGGGTGCATGCCCCTATCCTACCCTATCTTGGGGCTCAGACAGGGTCCTGAGGCTATGTCAGGGCTCAACCAAGAAGGGGACAAGGGGTAAAAATGTAGAAAGAGGTCTTGGTTAGAAAGGAGGGTGTCGTTGCCAAGGTGAAGACTTTAAATATGGTTAAAATTGCTAGGGTTGCAAGTTTATGACACCGCAATGATGTATGCAGAGTGTTGCAGATGATCTGGGCATATTTCTTTGAAGTTTTGCATGTTTGAGGAGTTTATTTAGGTCCATGCTATGTCTTTGTTGACATTGTATTGGTCTACATGATGATTTGTGTAATGTGTAATGTAATTTTTTAATTAGGATTTTAGGGTTGAGTCTACCTTAAAATATAGGTTGATGAATTGTATAAATATATGATGTAATCATTAGAGATGTATGTTTGTGATCTAAGAGAGTGTGTAAGGTCGAGTTATATGTGTGAACGAGTGAATTGATCTTTTGAAAGTATGAAGGAATGAAGAGAAGTGTTGTAGAGAAGACTCTGTGCTCAACTAAAACTATAATCAAGCATTAGAAGATGCTACTCTTTTAGTTAATGTAATCCAAATTATTGTTTGATATTTGTAAGACGATTAATCTTCCTCAGGGTTGTATCCCTTCTTGTTTTGAGCAGTGAGATCTAGGCAGTGTGCATGAATGCATGGGAATTCCTTTTAATATTTTCATATAATTCTAACAGGGTATCATCATATTGTGGGTAGGTTCCCACTATGGTTTTTTCCCTAACCGGGTTTTCCAAGTCAAAAATTTGTGTGTTATGTGTGTTATTGATGTGGTGTTGATATTTTATTTTAATGTTCATGATCAGATTTGATGTTGTGGTTATTTTGTTTAAGTTTAGTGAAAATTGATTCCCCCCCCTCTCAATTTTCCTACATTTTTCTTGCCAACACTTCCTATTTAAATTACGAGGGATGGTCATACTAGTGATCAAAGTTGAGGTTTGTTTTGATAACAAATACTTTGTTTGATCGATCTAAGTTTACTAAGTCAAATGGGAGGTTTGATATTTCCTTATTGATATGAGTAAGTGTACCAAATGACTAATGAAGTTTCTTGATGGGGAATGATAGATCTTGATATGGAAACTAAGTTTATTTGAATAACTTGAATAAGTAAGGTACGTATTTAAGTTTGATGTTGCTGAAAGGTGTACTTAGATCACTTGTTGATATTAGTCTATTTTATTGAGAAGCGATTGCTTATGATAGTTGAATCCGAAAGAATGCTTACAAGGTTATTCGAAACAATGTTAATTTTCCTAGAAATATCCTTTGTTTCAAATGCGCCAAAGTAAATGGGCTAAAACCTCTATTGAATGTGCCACTTAAGATATCAAATGCACTAGTATAATGATCAAAAGCACTAGAATCTATGTTGAATGCACTAGAGAAATGGTTAAATGTATCAGAGAAATGGTTATATGTGCCACTCTGTAGGATTTTATGGTTTTGTTCAATTTTTTGAGGTTTTTTTCTGATTTGTTGGATTTTTAACAGGATGATTTTGTGATTTTTGACAAGAAAACAATAAATATTCATGAACACAGTGGCAGATTTGTCTCTAATTTAAGCATGAAGTGTATGTTCTCAAGGATCTTTTCAAATGGCCTTTTTATTTTCACTAGTTTTGAACAAGAATACACATCAATTAGACTCGCTAATATAAACGGTAATCAATAATATCATAGCTTACAACCTAATACTCCTTTAGCTCAAATAGCCTCATCACACCCTAGGGTGCACCTATTTTTTTTCCTTTTGCCAAAATTTGAATGAAAGAGAATTTCTCCTCAATTGGATCATTTTCTTGGGAGATGTATGGTGAGTGTCTTGGGGGTGGATTCTTCTCCACCCTTACACTATGAGATTAAAGATGTTTGGATAACTAAATTGGTGTCACCTTTATTTCTAAAGCTTGTAGTAAGGGTTTCATTCAGCCTTTGATTATAATGTCCCTCAAGAGGATTCCCAACCTTTAGAATAAAGGATTTACATATCTCAAGAATATTGGGGGAAGGTTATCATCGAGAAAACTAATTGGATGTGATTTTCATCACAATCCACATTTGATTATGGTGGGTTGGAATACTTGGCATTAGTTATTCCTTACTTAGGTTATTCCCTCTCACTTGACCTTATAGGCTACTTGGGAGGTAGGCCTGCTAAAGGTTTTATGTTAGTTGCAATAAATGGAAGAAAGCAAAAGACTGAGTCTGGCTTTTTTATCGCCCAATTAAATGGGAAAGAATATAACTATCACTTTTCAAACATAGTAAAATAGCCTATTCTTTTTACCCCATCATTGCAAATGTGATCTAATTGCTACTTGGAGATTTTGCTTCAACAAACATGATTGTTCTTTTTAACCAAGATAGCAAAATGAGTTCTTCCAACAACTGCAATAATTGAACTTGAGAATTCTGAAAGATTGCAAATAGGAACTTGAAATTGGTAAAGATGGTTTGTTCTTTATAACTTGCAAAATTGGAAGATGGATTGTTCTTTTTATCCCTTTCTAGGAAAAACAAAAAAAAAATTGTCTTGTTACTTTTACTAACACCAAAAGACAATGTGAACTAACTTGCAAGAAAATAAATGTTTGATTTGTTGTTCTTTTTAATTTTGCAAGAAAGTGAAATGGGTCCTTTTTAAAGCCCAAAAAGAAGGTGTGATTGTTTTTACTTGCACCAAAACAAAATGTGAAGTTATTTTTACCTTTTTGCAAGAAAGGAAATGTGGTTTCCTTTTATCAATTTGAAGAAGTAAAGTAAAAATAAGTCTATTTTACCTCATTTAGAAGCTGCAAAACCTTATAAGAAATTAGTCTAGATTGTGGGCTCACAAGCCTAAGATTTTCTTTTGAGATTATAGTATTTTTTAGATTTTTGTCTGTGTTAAAAGCGCTAGAACAAAGATAAAATGCACTAAAACAATTGTTAAATGCACTATAGAACATATTATATGCATCACATAAGCTATCAAATGCACTACAAAAGTTATTAAATGTACCAGTAGAAAATTTAAATGCACTAGAGAATATGGTGAATGCGCTAAAATAATCTGTCAAATGCGCTAGAACTTTTGTCGAACATGCTAAAACTATTGCATTCTAGGCTTGTGTGAAACCTGCAAAAACAATGTTAAAAATAGTGGGCTACCCCATGGTGGGTGCCAAAAATGTATAGTTGAAAGGAGGGTTAGTCAATTAAGAGCATAAACATCAAGTATAGCAATGAAACATTACATAAGAAGGAACTAATGAGCAAAACAAGTTGAAATCATTAATCCTATAAAACCATTTCATTGTTCTCTATCTCCAATGATTCTTCAAATAAAGGTTGCTCTCAAATTATCTGAGCACTTGATCTTTAGAATGAGTACCTAAAGAATGAGGGATGATTTGATAAAAGATCAAAATGCAAATGCAACTCAGATCTATGATAGGATAATGCATACTAGTTATGCTAAAGATTATGCTATGAAAATGAAGTGTTAAAATGACATGATATGCTATATTAACATGATAATTCTAATGCTAACATGATAATTCTAATACTAGAATGCTCCTAAAAGCTTAAGCTTGCAAAGAGAGGCAAACGAGACTTCGTGATAACCTGCATCCAAGAAATTAGATAAAAACTTGGGATCTTGATAATGAAGAATGATATCTATTTATAGAAGAAATGGGAAATTGGATGGCCAAGATGGAATTGGCTTAACAAGGTCTAGGATTGAATGATTTTCAATCCATGTGATACTTTCAACACAATCCCATGTTGACAACTATCACCATGAGAAGGCTTGAGAGGTGATGGAATAAGAATTAAATGCTTAAGAAGACCTGAGGGTTAAACTCATATGGGTTGGGTTATTGGATAAAATTATTATCCAATGTAAAAAAATATTGTCCATTGGGTAAACTCTTGTGCAAATTTTAAACATGGTGAAAGGGACAAGCCATGTGGGTTATTGTGTTGAAGAAGGGAAGTCTTGTAAGAGAATTAAATGATTTTTGAAGACTTTGAGGGTTAAATTTATTGAAGGGAGAAAACCCTTAAGGCTTATGTAAGAGCCTTATAATTTTTGGAAGACTTTGGAAGCTAACTTGTTGGAGAAATAAACCCTTTAATGGTTTTTGAAGACTTTCATATTTCGAGAAGTGCCTTCCTTTTATTTAGGAATATGTAAATGATTAGGAGAGAATTTGGTTAATTAAGAGGGATTTAGGAGATTCTATAAGAACGATTAGTGGAAAAGTGGGTGAAAGTGGGAGGGATTTTGGGATTTTAAATTAAAATAAAATCATTTATTTCAATTAAATGGTGCAACTTGCATCTGTAGGAAAATACAAGTGGATGGGGGTTTATAAATACATATTAAGTTATTTAAATGAGAGAAGGGATTTAATTAAATGTGACAAAGGGGATTTGATCAAATAAATATAATTTATTTAATTAATAGAAGAATTTGGCTAGGTGAATTAAATCAAATAAATTGATTAATTTATTTAATTGAAAGTAGAACCGTGGAAGGGGTTAATTAATTAAATATTAAATTTAATTAACAGTTGGATAGAAGAAAGGAAAAATTAATTAAATATTAATTTAATTAATAGTTGGACAAATGATAATTAAACAAATGTAAAATTCATTTAATTAAGTGGACATAAATAGGTGTCTACAACTTGTTACCTATAAAAATTTTAAACTTTGAAAAAGCCGCTTCCCTTCGCTATTTCTCTTATTCGCTCTTGTTGCAGCCTTTCTGAATTTCCTCTTAAATGTCACAAGATTCTTAACTTTTAAAACTCCTCGATTGCCCAACCAACTTTGAGAAGCTTGCATAATGTTTGTAGCTTTGGGAAGTCGGACTTATGGTCACTTTCGAAAGGAGTTTGATGGTTGTGAAGCTCCCTAATCTTTTGACTCTTTGACACTATTGGAATTGTGGAAAATGTCCATGTCTCTCAAGAATTTAAAGGATGCTATTGGTTCAGAGTAAGGACAATTGGTGAAATAATTTCAATTGGTTTTGGTACCTTGGGCCAACAACACGAGTGATTATACAGATAGGTCTTGCTTGGACGTCGATGAAATTAAATGAGACTATTAGATTGATAAGAATAAGAGCTTCTTTTTGTTTCTTTTTCCTCCTCATCGATTTCCACGTCATGCATAATTTTTTAGTGAACAAATAAAATCAATATTTATGGAGTACCGTCATTAGTGATTATTAAGCAATCCAAAAATGAAAAATGGTGGTGACATGCGTTACTTCATTTGATACTGCCATTCTTGTAGAAATCATTACAGATAGCGAAAGGGGAAAATTGTCATCATTTTTGCATGTATTAGAATGGTCTTGCCTCATGACGGTAAGATGCCTTTTCATATCCCAGATTTGAATTGGGTAGAAAAGGAGCAAGATGATATAGTCTAGAAGTTACGGTCTTTTACATGGAAAACACAAACTAATTTTAGTGATTATAGGAAGGCCATCCCCATATTAGATAAGATTGTAGAATAAGCTGAAAACCACAAACAATGCTTGCAGGATGAGCTAGCGAAAGGAAGAAACCCGAATAATTAACTACCACAAAATGGTGCTCCCAGCTGGAAGAGGTCCCGTAATGCAACTCGATGCCAACCCAGTGTTGTCGTATATTCTTTTAAACTTATCAAACTTTTTCTGAGCTAATGTTTTTTATTGGGAAGAATTCAAATATATCCTGTTGACATCGATCAAAGAAGAAAAGAAGGAAGATGAGATTGATAGATAAATTGTGGAGAAAAAACCCAATACCTGATGATGAAGTCTAAGCCTAGTGATCTTATAGTATTATCTCTCATGAGGTGGTTTATCTTTTGATGTTACTCTATATAATTTTTTGTTTAGAAATGGTCACGTTCAAGATTATTATCTTTAGTAACTATTTCTTGGAAACAGAAAATATAGGAGGATAGTAGTTATAAATAGGTAGATTAGTTAATTTTAGGGGCTTTTTGGGCAAACTTTTTTTTTCTCATAAGAGCAAAAATTAATGCATGTGATTATCTGATATTATAATATTGAAGAACAACTACTACCTTTCATATATTCACAATCTTTGAATTATGGTGTGTGGATGCTTTTCTATTTTTGAAATGGATATCAGTTGGTGTATTTATATTGAAGTCGTAGATGATTTGAAATCTCAGTTCCTGTGGAATATTATCTGTGATTGGTGTTTCATAGTAGCTTTATTTTTGAAAATTTGGAAAATCTAAAAAATAGTAGTTAGTATTGTGAGTGCCTTTACAAAGATTTCTGGTTAAAAGCTCTTTCCTTATTTTCTTTCTGGTTAAAAGCATATGAGTTGTTTTTTCATTCATTGAAAATCATTAGAAGGTAGCTACCACCTTGTAAATAACCAGAGAATCAATCAGTTAATAGTTTGTTAGACTGGTTCAACTATGGTTACATTTGTCATCTTTGTGGGCTTGAGAATATATAGTTAGGTGACAAATCTGTTAACCAACAGATTTTTGACAACTCTACTAGGAAATTTTTGAAATTAGTGTGCCTTAGGAAAACTTTAAGCGTCTTCTGATAAGAAGGTTGGTGACTCTATTTGCATCATCCAGAGAAAGGCTTTCAGTTTAATACAAGATCAACACTTGAAATAAGGAAGGGTTTCTAAAGCAGTAACACATTAAATGTCCAAGTCATGGGACCAGTAAGGGAAACCCCAAAAAAAGTACATCTGAGTGAAAATTTAAAATAAATCTTGAAGAACTATCATTAAGTTCCTTAGAGGAGAAAGTGACGTTTAGAGAATTTAAAAAGGTTTATGTTTCAAGTTGGCTCTTTCGGGGTTTTGAGAGTGACTTCTGATGTGGAGTAGTTGATGATAAATGTCATGTCACTGAGATTGAAGTGGAAAGGATCGTAAGTATTTTTGGTGAGATTAGAAATAAAGAAGAATTGCCTCAAGTTACTCTCCAAGTTGGGCTCTTGCATGTCAAAGATGATGAAACTCTCCCAAAGTTTGATCTTATGGTTTTGGAATATAACAATCAGATGTCATCATGTACTAATTGAATGAGTCATGTCTTTCCTATTGATAGGCTAGGAAAGGGTCCTTTGTCTAAAGGATCTTCTATTAAATTAGTCGGCTCTATACATAATGAAGCATTCAAAAAAGATGTTATTTGTCTCTCGAGAGAGCCATTGCCTACAGAAGGGATGGAGATTAAATGGAACCCTCTGAATCCCTTGAATTACCTTACAGAATCCTTTAAGGGTTACAAGACAAGAGATAATCCTCTTTTTGAAGTGATGAACCTTCGGTCAATAGAACAATTGCCTTTCCTCCATATCCTAGATGAACTTGAGAAAATTCTCCTTGAGGATAGCTCTCATGACGATGAGTTTCTTTGCTTATGTATCACGCTGAAACGGGAAGTGGAGACGCTCAGTTCCCAATTCATAAACCCAAAACCCTTGTTGATGATCATTTATTTATTAATTAAAGAATGGATAAACCCTCAACTGCCAAAGAATTTGAGTTGTCATCATATGAAGTCTAGATATAGGGCCATAATTGTTGTGGTGATGTCTTTCAATTAAGAAAGGAGATGTATGATCAAAACCATGATTCTTTGGTTAAATATTCTCAGAAGGATTATTGTTAGTTATCCCAAGCAAGCCATGAGGTGGTAAAATGTCTGGTTCCTAAAGCCTATCATGAAGAATGGTTGTTTTGACATGAATACATATGCCAAATATTGTGTAGCTATAATTGGAATGTAGGTCTGCAAATCATTATTCAATGTTATTCATCTCATGTTATATCATTATTTCCAAATCCTCTTTTCCACAAAGGTATATATTTCTCCCAACCCAATAAATGTTAGGATAATTGGTGGAAAACTGAGAGGAGGGGGGGTGAATTAGTTGTCAACAGATTATGAAACTTTAAGAACTTAAAACCTTGTAATGAAATGCATAAACCAAATACTGGAATAGAAGATATACCAATTAAGCACAAACATAAATCATAACACATTTACCATCCATCCATAACACATAAAACCAAGATTTCTACATAGAAAACCACAGTGGAAAGCCTACCTATATTCATATAATACTTTTGCAGTAAGTATGTGATTACAATTAGGGGACTACACATGCAGGAAGGAACACTACCTAGAGAACACTACTCATCACAAAGGAGCCTCACTAACTACAAAAGATCTTTGGACTACAATTCAAAAAGATGATTGAACTACAAGAATAACATCTCCTATGCTTGAGTACAGTTCTGGTTAATCTCAATACCGGAGGTCTAAAAAATATTACACAAACCTAATTTGATCACCTATGATCGAACAAAACCTCATTATATGATTACAAATTTACTCGCACACAAATAATCCCATAACCATAATCTAAAAAGAGATCTTACATCATATTTATACCAACCCAAGACCTAAACAATTAGGTCAGCCAAATAAAAGATAATACAATAAATTCATAACATAAACCCGCAAACCAATGATAATCCAAGTCGGTCTGTGGCCGAAACAACTTAATCCAATCAATAAATCCAACTGGTAACACATTGGGAGCATCCTCCAACATGTTACTCAAATTGGTCCATAAGATAAAAAAATAACACCAGACTTAAAATAGGTCGCCATAAGCGAAATGCAACACCACCAATCAACTCGAACATGAATAAGATAACCATCAACATCCTGACAACCTTCTTGAAGCCGCACCAACACCACTTATCAAATTCATCAAAATATCTTCAACAAATCTCTATCGGTAAAACCCTTACCGATAACCAAAAGGCTTATTAGGATAAGTTATATCTTTTGAATCACCAAATCCTGAACCAACTAAATGAGATATGCATATGAACCACATGAATGATCGAACCAAATCATAACCACAAACTAGAGCATATCGGAGGTGGTCACCTGATCAATATCACAAACCAACCACTCTTACAGAACCCAGTAGATAACCAAAACAACTAGTGATGAAATCAATGACAAACATCAATTCCTCCAATTTGCAAACAATATACCCCTTTGTCGTTAATGGCAATACTAGATGTGAAAAATGTTCAAGTACCAAGAAATGCCAAACAAGTCTCCCCCAACAATCTCCCCTAGATGATATATCAGTGAAGCTCTGAACCAATCAACCAACCATATACCTGAAATAAACTCCCCATGTGATTGATATTTCTGTTAAGCTCTTTTTTTCACATGTATATCTCTTCCCCTTTGACATCAATGCCAAAAATCTGACATAAACATTAAAGAAAAATCATAGAACCTTTGAACCACAAAGATGAATAGTCCCCCCGAGTAGTAGCACTACCACATCAATCTAGAATGAATAATAGCTCTGATAGTGCATACCAAACTGATGCCAATCAACATCACTTAAGTTTCTTCCAGAGAGGCATAAACCCCCAATCTATCTCTAAAATACTAAAATGATTCCTAGGGAAAATGAAGTGAAGATATCTACAATCTACTCTTTAGTATTCACATAAACCAATTTGACTTCATTTGCTTCTACCTTCTCCTTCAAAAAGTTATACTTGATTGATGTGTGCTTTGTCTTAGAATGAAATACTAGATTCTTAGATATGTCAATAGTAGTAGAGTTATCACAGTGAATAAGTATTGATTCATTACAGTCTACCCTCATGTCCTTCAACATTTGCTTCATCCATAGAACTTGTGTACAGTTAGAAGGAGCAACAACATACACATCTTCAACAGTAGATAAAAAAGTACATGACTATTTCTTGCTAATCCATGAAACAAGTTTCTTTCCAAGAAAGAAAGCTCCACCAGATGTGCTCTTTTGGTCATCTATATCTCCAGCCCATTTTGTATCTATTTATTCACATAGTGTAAAGTCATCATTTTTAGGATACCACAAGCCATATTCACTTGTTCCTTGCAAATATCTAAAAAATTCTTTTTACTGCACTCTCATGATTCTCTCTAGGATCACTCTGATGTCTTTTTATAATACAAACTACATTCATTATATCTAGTCTAGTCTGAGTCAAATATAACAAACATCCAATCATAGATTTGTACCTTGTAGGATTTACCGGAGCTGATATGTCTTTCTTTGTCAATTTCTTACTTGCAACCCTAGGAGTACTAACGATTTTAAAATTTTCCATACCAAATTTATTCAACAACTCTCTATCATACTTAGTTTGACAGATGAAAATAACTTTATCAGTCTGAGTGATCTGCAAACCTAAGAAAAATCTCATTTCTCCAATCATAGACATCTCAAATTCATTCTTCATATTATCAGAGAATTCCATACATAACTTATCCTCACCTCCAAAAATGATATCATCAACAAAGACCTCAATTATCAATATGTCATCATTAGAGATCTTATAATACAAGTTACTCTCAGCATTACCTTTAGTGAAACCAAGATTCAAAATATATTTGTCCAATATTGCATACCAAGCTCTAAGGGCTTGCTTCAATCCATATAAAGCTTTCCTCAACCTGCAAACCATGTTTTTGTCATCTAAAAGTGAAAATCCACCAGGTTGCTCAATATAAACTTCATCTTCAAGATCTCCATTTAGAAATGCACACTTAACATCCATCATATAAACCTTCTAGCTCTTATGGGTAGCATAACCAAGAATGAATCTCATAGCTTCAATCCTATCTATTAGAGAAAAAGTTTCACCATAATCAATTCCTTCCTTCTGAGAATATCCTTTGCAAACCAATCTAGCCTCGTTCCTTACAAATTATACATCTTCTTTCAATTTATTCCTAAAAACCCATTTAGTTCCAATAACATTCATATTTTTTAGGTCGGGGAAATAAAGTCCATGTGTTGTTCTTTTCTATATGATCTAATTCCTCTTCCATAGATTTCATCCAACATTCATCCTTACATGCCTCAATTACTGATGGCAGGTCAATTTGATAAATTAAGCATACCTCTTCAGCTACAAACCTTCTCCTTGTCATCACTCCTTTGCTCTTGTCTCCAATGATTTGATCTTCTGAATGATTCAACATTACATACCTAGGAGTCTTTTGACTTTCTGTTTCTCTGCTCTGATCTTTAGTTATTGTTGAATTTTCTGATACTGTTGGGGTAACTAGTTCAACATTTTGTTCTCATACAAGCATTACTGGTTCAATTATGATCATTTCCACTTTCGGTTCTCTCTCATAAGTTCTGATTTAACCTATGTTTTTCTTATCTACCTTGACATTAGAGCTCTCCACAATCCTCTGCAATCTCTTGTTATAACATTTATATGGTTTTCTTTAATTAGAATAACCAAGAAATATCCCTTCATTACATCTAGGGTCAAACTTTCCAATGGAATCATCTCTTTTGATATAGCATTTACTACCAAAGACTTTGAAATACTTAACTGTAGGTCAATAACCAAACCGTAACTCATAAGGTGTCTTACTAATGTCTCCTTTGATATGAACTTTGTTGAATATGTACACCACCATGCTCATAGTTTCTCTCCAATAGAAATGAGGAAAATTAGCTTCCATCGTCATAGTTCTAGCTGCATCCAAGATGGTTTTTTTCTTCCTTTCCACAACTCTATTCTTTCTAAGGTGTTCAGGGTGGAGACAACTATATCCTTATACATGCTTATGACAATAACTATGAAATTCACCAGATGTGAATTCACCACCCTGATCTAACCTTAAGCATATAATCTTTAGCCCTATCTCTATCACAACTTTAGCTTTAAATATCTTGAACTTTTCAAAGGCTTCAGATTTATCACTTAGAAAAGTAACCCACATCATTCTAGAATAATCATCAATGATTAGCATGAAATATCTATCACCCTGAAAACTTCCTATTCTAGGATGACCACACAGATCAGTATGAAGAAGATCAAGAATATCATTAGATTTATCTGGTATACTCTAAAAATAAGTTCATACTTGCTTAACCATTTGAAATTCCTTACATACCAGATTATAAGGCTTCACAATCTTAGGTATATTTTTGTCTGCATTAGTTGAACTAGTCTTTACAATGCAAACAAAATTCACATGACACAACCTCTTATGCCATAGCCCACTCTCATCAATATGTGCAATCAAACATGTCTTCTCACCGAAGTTCAAATTAAATATGTTAGCTTTAGTTTGAATACCGGTTGCAATCTCCAACCCAAATTTGTTGATGATTTTTCATTTTCCATCCTTGAATTGTCATTGAAATCCTTTATCCACCAACTGTCCTACACTGAAAAGATTATGCCTTAAAAATTCTACATAATAGACATTATCAATGTTAGATATTGTTCTTAGCTCATTGATTGTAGTAGCCTTCATCTTTTAAGTCAGAGGCAAAGCTCTCAATACTTTAGAAATAATCTCATCTTTGCTCAGAGATCCACCACAACATTGAATTCCCATGATGATTTGGTTGACTCTTTCCATAAAAGCAACAATTCTTTCATCTTCCTCCATTCTCAGGTTCTCATATCTCACTCTGTAACCATAATGTTTAGCAATTTTAACAGTAGGGTCACCTTCATTCAGAGTCTCCAACTTATCCCATATAGCTTTTGTAGATATTTATCAGTTAATCCCATTAGTTGCTGATCTTAAAGTGTGCTCAAAAGGGCTTCTCTGACTCTACAGTCATTCTCAATGTTCTTATCCAAGTTAGCCAGAGGAGGATTTCCAGATGCCAGATCATATGGAGTATAGTCTTTCTGAGTCATCTCCCAAATCTCTTTGCTAAGACATCTAAGATGAGGCTCCATCCGAAGCTTCCATACTCTATAATTTGTTCCTTCAAGCATAGGGTTGTCCTTCCGGTAAGCAATTTAAGTTGAATGATTAGACACCATATGATATTTCTCAAGTGGTTAAGATTATAAAGAGAGGACCAATCTCTGATACCAAGTGTTAGTATAACCAGTGGACAATTGAGAGGGGGGCTGAATCAATTGTCAACATATTATGAAACTTTAAGCAATTAAAACCTTTTATTAGAATGCATAAATGATAGGGAGATTGAATGATAAGTTACTCAATAAGCCTAAATTGGTTTAATTTGTCAAGTGGACCCAAGGATATTCTTTTTGTCTTTTTTTTCAATTAGTGTTTGCAATGAAAAACTTCAACACCCACACTTATTCTCAAACAACCACCCCATTGTGTGTTATACAACTTTGTTCTAGCTTGCTTCCTCAAGTTACTCAAGTCCTCCACCATAGGTCCACACCCCAAAATGATTTCTTTACTATCATTATTGATTTAATTAGGCCCATTAGGTGTATTTCAATTGTCCTTCAATAATTTGGAAGGTTCTAACATTAATGAGGCAACCAGGTTCACATTTTAGTAAAACAAGGCTAAAAGGCTACTAGCCCGTGGAGGCCTAGTTTGAGTGAAATTTTCTTATATGGTGCAACGATGGCCAAGAAAACCTAGGAACCTAACTTGGGAGGTGTATAAAAGGTCCATACTCAAATATTTTTGAGGTCTTAGCTCCAGAGAGGGCAGTATGAGGACTATCCACATTTTGAGGCAAAGAAGTAGGGTTTTATGAGGGTTTTGTTCATGCAACAAAGGAAGTCTCTCCTACACCACACACCAAGCTTCCAAAATACTCCATAACCTCTACCCCATAATTTATAACAATACTCCAACTCTTTCCTGCATGAAATTTCATCAAACACTTGCTATGCAACAATAAAATGATTGTTAAATGCAGTGTCACTATCAAATTCACTGTTTTTACTACACTTTGAAGGGTTAGAACAACATGGAAACCTTCACCAAGGTATTAAATAACCTCAAAACATGTTTTCAACATGTTCCACAAGATCCCAAGGTATGAACATGTTCACAAAGCAAGTTTAGATCCAAAAGTCATTAAATTCCCCAAAACTGGGTACTTGTTGCCAGCCACAACTTGACTCAATTTCAAGGTAAAATAAAAACTATTTGGAGATCAAAATACATCTACAACTCCAAGAAGACTAGTGTAGATCTCTACCTCAAGTTTTCTTCACTCAAATTGGTCTTTGAGCACAAACAAGTTTGGTCTTATTCACCTTGCTAGCCAAATCCATCTCCAACTTGCCTAGCATATGCTCAAGAGCACTTCTTTTTTACAACCCTGACCAAAAAATGAATTATTTACACTGTACATGAGAAATACAATTTTTCTCAGTCCATACATGGGATCCCAAACCTGGATTAGACAAGTTGATGCATTTTGTAGGCCAAAACCCTTGATAGGGCAGCCAAGGAGCAAAAATGAAACTTTTTTGTACAACCAACTTCCAAACACAAAACCTGAAATCTAATTACATAAAGAGAATTGAATATAGATTACAATAACTATCCAAAAGGTACAGTATGGAAATGAGGAGTCCCAGTATGGAATTCTATCCAAAATGGAGTCAAAACATGAGAAAAAGCAAAAAAATTGCTTGCTCTTGAATTGATTTTGATAGAAAGTAGAAAAGCCAACCCTATAAAAAGAAGAGAGATGCATATAAATAGAATTTTTAAGGTGGTTAATAAGTCCTGTATGGAAATGTTGATGTGTCTTTTGTACACGACCAAACACAAAATAAAATACCCAGAGGTATCTTATCCTCTCTTGAGTAAAGTTCCCGAATGTTGAAGATATCGTAGAAGGATCAATTAGAGGAACTTCAAGGTTCTATTATGTAGGATCTCTACTAATGGATAAGCACTAGTGGTCATTGTGTTTTCTATTTTACAAGGGGCCTTACATACTTTCTGGTGCAGGAGCACCTGAGCACCTGAATGCTCAAATCCTAGCAGGTATAATTTTTTATTGCAAATTAAGCATGTATGTTTATTTTTATGCTTCTAGTAGGTTTAATAGGTTTTTCTTCTGGTGTAATAAGGTTTGGAACTCATTTTGTGAGTTTCCAAGATTTTTTTGGTTTTTTGCTCGGTAGGCTAAAAATTGTCAATTTTGGGTCCAAATGAGCATTTTTGAATTTTTGATGTTGTGAAGCCTTGAAAGGCATTGGAGCATGTTTATTTAGTGTTTCTAAATGATGTTGAGTCATTGGTTTGAGTGCCAAGTCACCGGAGGTCAAAATGCAATTTTTGAGCAACAAAAACTTGTCAAAAAGTTGTCAAAAGTTGGTTTTTGGTGGTTTTGGTTAGTTTCAGCCTGTACCTATCCATACAAGGGCTTCAATAAGTTGGCACAGGTATAAAAACCATGTTCCAATCATTGTATGGGTTGCTCATTTTGGAAAATTAAGAAAAATACTTGTTTTGCTCTTGTTTTCTGTGAGTTTTTAACTAGTTTTCTGTACTTTTTAGAGTACAGTCCGTACCATGGCTCCATGAGTCTAAAATGAACCTATTTTTGATTGATGTGATCTCCTTTGATGTTTTAGTAGTGATCTCTAATCTTTTCTTGGGGTTTGGAACAAGTTTTGTTTGAAGTGCTCTTGAGAAAAGCTTTGTTTTGTGGTTCCAATGGAAGATCATTCATGGTCGAATTGATTTCTTCAAATTCTCTTCATCCATGGCTTTGAGGAAGTTTTTTGGACCCTCTGTACATACTGTACCATACATCTATTTCCCTTTTCTAGCAATGCACAAGTGTTTGTAAGCCCATGGCAAGTGTGTGAAGTGAGCAACTTGGCTTGGGTATTCTCAAATTTGTTTGAATGGTACTTTGTTGTTCATAGCACTGTACTTTGAAATGTTGAAGGAGAATAAAGTTGGAAAGAGTCAGCATTATACTTTACCATCCTTGTCTCTCTCATGACTTGGTTGGATGTAAGAGGCAAAGGTGTAAAACGGACTGCAAAATAGTGAGTCACTGTTTCATTGTTAGATCCTCATTGCCAACCTCTCTAAATGGATAGTATGAAATGATATATTCCTCTTTCTTGCATCATGAAAATGTATTTACAAGTGGTTTCAATGTTGAGATGACAAGTTACACAAATTGATTGTAAAGGACCTAAATAAGGATCCTAAAACAGTGTACTTTTTGTCACAGTCATATAGGGTTGTCTTGATTTGTGTCATCCTTCAAGTATTCAAACCTTCAAGATCTTTGAAGAGGATAAATGCATTATTCTATCATGCCTTTAACACCTTTTGCAGGCCAGGGACAGAGTAAAAAAGCAAACAAAACAAAGAAAGGAAGTTGCATTAACCTTATTGCTGTCAAAAATGCTATGTTGACTATGTATGAACAGCAGTTATAAAATCCTTTCTTATTTGTTGTGCAGGGTGTTCGAACTGATGTCAAACCATTGTTGCATCCCTAATTGACATACTTTCATTGAATTTGGTTTATCAATGATCAAAGTGTATGCAAAACCCTAAAAACGTTGCTGTCCCAGTCATCTAGACTGTTATTTCTGTGTAAGGGCAGCAGTATGACACTTGTTTGATATAATGACAATATTAGAAGATAAGTTTTTAAACTTTGGAGGTGTTTGGAATATGTTAAAGCAAGGATTGAAGCATTTAAGTTGGCCTAGTATCATGAAGAAAACTTGTAAATTGCAAACCCTCACTAAAACTTTCAAAAACCCTTGAAAAGTGCCTATTTTGTGGGACAGCACTAAAACAGTTTGTACAGTACTTTCCATAGCAAAAATACTTGAGTCTTCATCATCAATAGACCACATCTCCAAGGGTTTTCCATGAAGTATAACAGATTGAGCAGGGTGAACAAATTTCACTAAAAACTAGGGCCAATTCTAGTAGCCTTTTTGGAGCAAATTTGACAATTTCATGAAATTGGTAAGGAAGGAGGAGTAAGTGATGGTTTCAAATCATCAAAACTGATAAGTTAAGACCTGAGACACCCTACTACAAGTTCCTCAGCATTGCACTAAGTCATTTGATCAAAATGACCATTTGAACCTAGAAGTTGCCTTGAGTAAAACAACGTTCTTTGCACCCAACTTGGAAATTTTCATTCTTGCAAGGTGAAGGACAATCATCACACTTTGCAGGCCTGTTTAGATGTTCAGTCAACACATTAATATGATTGAAATCCTCAAAGGTGCAAACATGGTCAGGTAAACCATGGTTCTCCAACAGTTGCCCATTCCTTGAAGAGAGGAGATTCAGCCAGTTGGACAACCAAACTTGTTCATTTTTGGTGACACACAAGAGGATCTCATTTCAGACTTGAATGCCTTAGCATGGAAGGTAAGGAGGAGTGATGTACAATACAATAGGTTGCAAGTAGTGTTGAATAGAGAGGAGGAGATAGGAGAAAGGTTTAGAAGAATCCCATTTGTGCCTAGGGATTGATTTGGGAAGTACATTGAGAACAAAGCCCACCAACCTCAAAAGAAGACTAACCTTCTATCATCCCTCCTCATCATAGTGGTATCAGAGCCAATTCAGATTTGGGTTGAGAGAATCACATATGTCTGGTAGTGAGTCAGTGGGAGACAACACCGACAACATGGTGACCAATGCAGAGTTAGCAAAGAGGATGGAGGATCAGGGTGAAGAAAATAGACTCCTTAGGGAAAGATTACAACAACTTGAAAGAAAGTTGAACCGAGTAGAAGTCAAGACCGAAGAAGTCAGTGAGAGAGTAGAAAGTGCTGAAGATAAGAAGGAAACCTTAGAGGAAGAAATCCCAGAACCAGATCCAATCTTGGATAAAGAACAAGAAACCTTTTTACAAGCTTTGAAAGCTTTGACTGGAAAGGCCCTAGATGGAGTGTCCCTTTTTAGTGGCAAGATGGAACCAGAAGCACTAATGGAGTGGATAGAGGGTCTAGAGAATCACTTTGAATGTGATGGTATTACTGAAGCACAGAAAGTGAAGGTAGCCAAATCCAGAATGAGAGGGGCAGCCTTAACTTGGTGGAAATTCATCCAAGAGGAAAGGGTGAAAGAGGGAAAGAAACCCATAACCACTTGGAAGACAATGGTGACTAAGATCAAAGACACCTACATGCCTGAAGATTATGAAATCCAGTTGCATAGGAAGAGACAAAACTTGAGACATAAAGACCTAGATGTCAGTAGTTACACTGAAGAATTCCAAAAACTAAGCCTTAGATCTAAGGTGCAAGAAGATGAAAATGTCAGAGTAGCTAGGTATCTCAATGGGTTAAGATGGAATATTCAGGAAGAGTTAAGCCTATGGTGTCCCAACACATTACAGAAGTGTTATCAATTAGCATTGAAGGTAGAAGAGAGAAACATGAAGAAACAAGAACATAATGGTAGAGGCAGAGGCAGAGGAAACAGAGGCAGTCATAGAGGCAGTTTTGGGGGAAGATACATAGATCATAGGTCCTAGGGAGAGTCTAAGCTTATTGAGCAAAGTGGGGATTCTCAAAGTAGACCCAACTATAGGGGTAGGGGATCAGACAACCCAGGAAGGGGTAGATCTAATGGACCTGGAAGAGGTTCATACTTCTCCACCATGAAGTGTTACAACTGTCAGAAACTAGGCCATCCAGCATATAGATGCCCAGAAAAGCCAAGCTCATCTCAAGGAGGTGATAAGAGAGTCCATTTTGTGCAAGAGGAAACCACACCAAATCAAAGGTGTCTACCATCAAAAGAAGGGAAAAACCTCATGATCATGAGGATCCTCATGAAAGAGCCATCTCAGAAAGATATGTCTCAAAGGAAAGCTCTTTTCAGGATCAAATGTAAGATCCAAGGAAAGGTGTGCAAAGTTATCATTGACTCAGGATCAACTGATAACATCATATCAGAAGAAGCTGCTACAAAACTTCATCTACCTAGAATGCAGCACAATGAGCCCTACAAGGTCACATGGTTGGAAAAAGGGTAGCATGTATTGGTGAGTGAACAAACATGGGTAGAGTTTAACATAGGTGAGTACCAAGATAAGATTTTGTGTGCTATACTACCTATGGATGCTTGTCATTTTCTTTTAGGAAGACCTTGGCAATTTGACAGGAAAGCACAATATGATGGTGAAAAGAACTCATAATCATTTTTCAAGAATGGTATCAACTATAAAATTCAGTCCCTTAATGAAGACAGTGAGGGCAGCAAACCACAAGTTCCCAAAACCTTGTTAGCTAGTGAAAAGGAGTTCATTCATACCTTAAAAGAAGGTGATGGCATAGGTTTTGCATTAGTAACTAAACCAGTTGATGAAAAGAAAGAAAAGAAGGTAGAAATCCCATATGAGGTGCAGCAACTTCTAGATCAGTTTAAGTCAATTGTTAATGATGGTCAACCAACCTCTCTACCTCCTCAGAGAGCCATTAGCCACTAGATAGATTTCATCCCAGGTGCATCCTTACCAAACAAAGCTGCTTTCAAAATGACACCTGAACAAAATCAGGAAGTGGCAAGACAAATCCAAGAGCTATTAGACCAAGGATTGATTAGAAAAAGTATTAGTCCATGTGCAGTACCCATAGTGTTAGCACCTAAGAAAGGTGGGGCTTGGAGACTTTGTACAGATTCAAGAGCAATAAACAGGATCACAATCAGGTATAGATTCCCCATTCCTAGGATAGAAGATCTTATGGATTGTTTAGGGGGAGCAAAATATTTCAGTAAGATAGACCTAAAAAGTGGTTATCATCAAATCTGCATCAAAGAGGGAGATGAATGGAAAACAACTTTCAAGACAAACGAGGGGTTGTATGAATGGCTAGTCATGCCATTTGGATTAACAAATGCACCTAGTACATTCATGAGATTGATGAATGAGGTGTTACATGACTTCATAGGTAGGTTTGTAGTTGTGTACCTTGATGACATCTTAATTTTCAGTCAAACCAAGGAAGAACACCTCCAACATTTGCAGATTGTCTTACAAAGATTGAATGATGAACAACTTACTATCAACCTAGAAAAATGTGATTTCCTTAAGCAAGAGCCGGTCTATTTGGGTTTTGTTGTTTCAGGGGGTGATTTGAAGATGGATCCAGATAAGGTAGAAGCCATAGTTCATTTGCCAACCCCTAAGAATGCTAGTGATGTTAGGAGTTTTCATGGACTTGCTCAATTTTATAGGAAATTTATCAGAGGTTTCAGTGAAATATGTGCACCCATGTTAGAAACCATTAAGGGTGGTGTGAAAGTGAAATTTTAGTGGACAGAAGTAGCCAACAGGGGATTTGAATTATTGAAAGTCAGAGTTGCTACCCAACCAGTGTTGATTCTACCTAGTTTTGAAAAATTGTTTACCTTAGAGTGTGATGCAAGTAATATTGCTATTGGTGCTGTTTTGAGTCAGGATAATAGACTTGTTGCATTTTTTAGTGAAAAGCTTAATGATGCTAAGAAGAAATATTCTTCATATGATCTTGAAATGTATGCTTTGGTTCAGGCACTTAGGAAATGGAGGCATTACCTTCTTCCTAAATAATTTGTGGTTTACACTGACAACCAGGCACTTAGTTTTCTCAATTCACAGGATAAGCTTAGTCACAGACATGTTAAATGGGTAGAGTTTTTGCAAGCATATACCTTTACTTTGAAGCATGAGAAAGGATAGTGCAATAAAGTAGCTGATGCATTGAGTAGGAGGTTACTTACTATTCAAGAAATTTAGATTAGAAGTATTGGTATAGAATGTTTGAAGAATTTATATCCACATGATTCTGATTTTGGTGATATTTACAAAGTTTGTCAAGATTTTCAGAATACTTTTCATAGTGAATATGCTGACTATACTTTGTAGAATGGATTGTTATTCAGGGGTGGACAACTGTGTGTGCCAAAAGGTTCAATGAGGGAGAATCTGATACAGGAAAAGCACAATGGTTGCTTGAGTGGTCACTTTGGTCTTAATAAGACTTTGGAATTGGTTCAGAGGCACTATTTTTGGCCTAAGATGCAGGCAGATGTCAGGAAATATGTTGAGCAATGCATGGTATGTCAGAAAGCCAAGGGTACTAGCACGAATGCTGGTTTGTATCAGCCTCTTCCCATACCTTCTAGGCCTTGGGATTTCATCAGTATGGATTTTGTGGTAGGTTTGCCCAAAACAAAAATAGGATGTGATAGTATTTTTGTGGTTGTTGACAGATTCAGTAAAATGGCACATTTCATACCTTGAAAAACTACTAATGATGCTAGTCACATTGCTTTTCTTTTCTTTAAGGAAGTTGTACGAATTCATGGTTTGCCATCTAGCATTGTATCTGATAGAGATGCTAAGTTTTTGGGTCATTTTTGGAAAACTTTATGGAAGAAATTGGGTACTAACTTGTCTTTTGGCTCAGCTTACCATCCACAGACAGATGGCCAAACAGAAGTGGTGAACAGAACATTGGGTAATCTACTCAGATGTGTTACCAAAGAATATGGGCAAAGTTGGCATCAACTCATCCATCAGGCAGAGTTTGCATACAATGACAGTGTAAACAGATCCACTGGTAAGAGCCCATTTCAGATTGTTTATGGAATGCATCCTAGAGGTGTTTTTGAGTTAAATGATGTAACTAATTTGTAGCAAGTGAGTGGTACAGCAGAAGATATGGCACAGTCTATGAAAGAAATTCATGAGCAAGTACAGAAGTCTTTACAGGAAACTACTCAAAAAGTTAAGGAGAGAGTTGATGCTTCAAAAAGAGATGTTCAATTTTCAGTGGGTGATTATGTGATGGTCCATCTCAACAAGTCACGGTTACAGAAAGGAGTGCCTACTAAGTTGCAAATGAGAAGAGTAGGACCATGCAAAATCTTGGCTAAATATGGCCATAATGCTTACAAAGTTGATTTGCCTAATGAAGTTTCTATGTCTCCTATTTTCAATGTTGCAGATTTGGTGCCATTCAAAGGGGAGCTACCATTAGATTCACAACAAGTTTCAGATCTTTCTCATTCCCTTTCTGATCTTTCTCTCCCCTCTTCTTCTACTCCCATTCCTTAGCAGGTACTAGATTCAAGAATCATCAAAAAGACAAGACACCATACCTACTTGGAGCATCTCATCAAGTGGAAGGATAAACCAACTTCTGAAGCCACATGGATACCTGAAAGTGACTTTCTCAAAGCTGGAATTCCTCTTTCTTTACTGCCCAAAGGAGTCACATGACTTCTTTGTCCTTAGGGGAGTATGGTGCAGGAGCACCTGAGCACCTGAATGCTCAAATCCTAGCAGGTATAATTTTTTATTGCAAATTAAGCATGTGTGTTCATTTTTATGCTTCTAGTAGGTTTAATAGGTTTTTTCTGTGGTGTAATAAGGTTTGGAACTCATTTTGTGAGTTTCCAAGATTTTTTTGGTTTTTTGCTCGGTAGGCTAAAAATTGTCAATTTTGGGTCCAAATGAGCATTTTTGAATTTTTGATGTTGTGAAGCCTTGAAAGGAATTGGAGCATGTTTATTTAGTGTTTCTAAATTATTTTGAGTCATTGGTTTGAGTACCAAGTCACCGGAGGTCAAAATGCAATTTTTGAGCAACAAAAAGTTGTCAAAAAGTTGTCAAAACTTGTCAAAAAGTGGTTTTTGGTGGTTTTGGTTAGTTTCAGCCTGTACTTGTCCATACAAGGGCTTCAATAAGTTGGCACAGGTATAAAAACCATGTTCCAATAATTTTATGGGTTGTTCATTTTGGAAAATTAAGAAAAATACTTGGTTTGCTCTTGTTTTCTGTGAGTTTTTAACTAGTTTTCTGCACTTTTTAGAGTACAGTCTGTACAATGGCTCCATGAGTCTGTACTAAACCTTTTTTTGATTGATGTGATCTCCTTTGATGTTTTAGTAGTGATCTCTAATATTTTCTTAGGGTTTGGAACAATTTTTGTTTGAAGTGCTCTTGAGAAAAGCATTGTTTTGTGGTTCCAATGGAAGATCATTCATGGTCCAATTGATTTCTTCAAAGTCTCTTCATCCATGGCTTTGAGGAAGGTTGTTGGACCCTTTGTACATACTGTACCATACATCTATTTCCCTTTTCTAGCAATGCACAAGTGTTTGTAAGCCCATGGCAAGTGTGTGAAGTGAGCAACTTGGCTTGGGTATTCTCAAATTTGTTTGAATGCTACTTTGCTGTTCATAGCACTGTACTTTGAAATGTTGAAGGAGAATCAAGTTGGAAAGAGTCAGCATTATACTTTACCATCCTTGTCTCTCTCATGACTTGGTTGGATGTAGGAGGCAAAGGTGTAAAACGGACTGCAAAACAGTGAGTCACTGTTTCATTGTTAGATCCTCATTGCCAACCTCTCTAAATGGATAGTATGAAATGATGTATTACTCTTTCTTGCATCATGAAAATGTATTTACAAGTGGTTTCAATTTTGAGATGACAAGTTACACAAATTGATTGTAAAGGACCTAAATAAGGATCCTAAAACAGTGTACTTTTTGTCACAGTCATATAGGGTTGTCTTGATTTGTGTCATCCTTCAAGTATTCAAACCTTCAAGATCTTTGAAGAGGATAAATGCATTATTCTATCATGCCTTTAACACCTTTTGTAGGCCAGGGACAGAGTAAAGAAGCAAACAAAACAAAGAAAGGAAGTTGCATTAACCTTATTGCTGTCAAAAATGCAATGTTGACTGTGTATGAACAGCAGTTATAAAATCCTTTCTTATTTGCTGTGCAGGGTGTTCCAACTGATTTAAAACCATTTTTGCATCCCTAATTGACATACTTTCATTGAATTTGGTTTATCAATGATCAAAGTGTATGCAAAACCCTAAAAACGTTGCTGTCCCAGTCATCTAGACTGTTATTTCTGTGTAAGGGCAGCAGTATGACACTTGTTTGATATAATGACAATATTAGAAGATAAGTTTTTAAAATTTGGAGGTGTTTGGAATATGTTAAAGCAAGGATTGAAGGATTTAAGTTAGCCTAGTATCATGAAGAAAACTTGTAAATTGCAAACCCTCACTAAAACTTTCAAAAACCCTTGAAAAGTGCCTATTTTGTGGGACAGCACTAAAACAGTCCATACAGTACTTTCCATAGAAAAAATCCTTGAGTCTTCATCATCAATAGACCACATCTAAAAAGGTTTTCCATGAAGTATAACAGATTGAGCAGGGTGAACAAATTTCACTAAAAACTAGGGCTAATTCTAGTAGCCTTTTTGGAGCAAATTTGACAATTTCATGAAATTGGTAAGGAAGGAGGTGTAAGTGATGGTTTCAAATCATCAAAACTGATAAGTTAAGACCTGAGACACCCTACTACAAGTTCCTCAGCATTGCACTAAGTCATTTGATCAAAATGACCATTTGAACCTAGAAGTTGCCTTGAGTAAAACAACGTTCTTTGCACCCAACTTGGAAATTTTCATTCTTACAAGGTGAAGGACAGTCATCACACTTTCCAGACCTGTTTAGATGCTCAGTCAACACATTAATATGATTGAAATCCTCAAAGGTGCAAACAAGGTCAGGTAAACCATGGTTCTCCAACAGTTGCCCATTCCTGGAAGAGAGGAGATTCAACCAGTTGGACAACCAAACTTGTTCATTTTTGGTGACACATAGGAGGATCTTATTTCAGACTTGAATGCCTTAGCATGGAAGGTAAGGAGGAGTGATGTCCAATACAATAGGGTGCAAGTAGTGTTGAATAGAGAGGAGGAGATAGGAGAAAGGTTTAGAAGAATCCCATTTGTGCCTAGGGATTGATTTGGGAAGTACATTGAGAACAAAGCCCACCAACCTCAAAAGAAGACTAACCTTCTATCATCCCTCCTCATCACTTTCAAGGAAAGCTTGTCCATGCAACTAATTTTCAAATGAGGAAACAAGATTCACTTAATACTAACTAATGTTTTAAAAAGATCAAAAGATAAAGGTTTTAAGCAGATGAGAATAAAATAATCCTAAGAATGACTCAGTGAAGATTGGTCTTGATAGAAATCTACCAATTTCAATATTGCCAAAAGATTACAACTCCACTGGAATTGGTGCGATCCTCTAATGGGATTCAATGATTTTCAAATTATCAATTGGATAGATACTATCAGTAAGATACATATCAATACCTCCAATGATTGAACTTTCAAACAATCTTAATGTCTCTAGTTGACCACATGGGGCGTACTCACAATCAGTAAGGAGCTAGTGGTTTGGATTTTGAGTTTTACCAAAGATAAAGCACAACATTCATCCTTCAATCTTAAAACTTAAATGCTATCTCTACTAAGAGTGATTCAAGAAGATGAAAAACCATGAAAATAGCCACAAGGATTGCAATAAAACACCATAACTTCAATATTTCATTGATCTCATAGCCAAATGAAACAACAATTGTTCAACTTTCTCTCTTCACTACTTATTTCTCTGTTGTTGACAATATTAAACTTATTTCTCTTTTTAAATTCTAACTCTCTAACTCCTTAAAATGAAATGAGTGAGGGCTTATATACCACTCTCAAATACAATGAATGGCCTAGATCAAAAGAAGATCAACGATTGAGATTTTGACACCTAAACCCTAATTAGGGTTTGATATTAAAAAGTCCCCATTTAGATAAACATTATCAATCCATAGCTAATAAGAATTGGCACAAATTATGAGGAAACATAGCCCAATGGGAATAAAGTTGCCACATCATTTTATAACAACTTTTCATCTAGAACTTTGTTCCCTTTCCTATGCTCTTTTCTAGCATACTCAATGAATCTGGACGTAATCCCCTCAATCTCAGCAATGGGAATCTCATGAAGATTCTTCATTCATTCTTGCTAGTGGAGGACTTGATCAAAAGAAGTGAGAAGACTCATCTCCCATCTAGGCTCTAGCTCTTTTGTTTTCTCAATCAGGAACATAGTAGCATACATCTGACCTCATTGCTCCTCTGTGACTAGGTTCTCTTCCTTGCAAAAAATGATCTTGATCCTATCTTCCAACTCTTGGAAATCCACATCTATCTTGATCTCAATCCTTCCGTCAAGGATCGTACGCAATACATCAAACACCTTGTCTTGAATAAGGTGGATGGTGTCTTCAACTCAACTACATTTGGTATTGATATCTTCGAAAAGAACTTCCTTCATCTAGAGAAAAGTTGACCACTATAGAAAGCTATGGGCTTCTCCATCCATTATCTTATCTTGTGCTAAAATCTATCTCGGTGTCCTCCTTATCACTTTCAAGACTGAAATGACAACATCCCTAGTGTGAGAAAATGCATCCATAGTTATCAATAGATTATGAATGATCTCAAGAACCTAGATAGACCGATGGAATGTCTTCATCATCCTTGTTGTAAATTCAATGGCTTCCTTGTAAGATTCATCAATCCAAGAACTCATGAGTTGGGATAAGCTATTCATCTTTTCTGCCTCATTTACTGATGCGGGAGGAAGTTCTTGCAAAGGCGATATTGCTAGATCTTGTCGTCTGAATGGCTGACTAAGATGACTAGAGTAATATCTTTGAGCACTAACCTCTCTTTCTAGATTCTTATTCTTTTCCATTTCTTCCTTGAGTTTATCATTAAGTGCTCTCACTAAATCAATTGCTTCTTCCATGGCCTTCTCAGAGGTAAGTGGACCAAGATCATATTCCTCTACTAGAATCTCATCCTCATACTTGTCTACCACTGGTGTAGCTATCTATACCTTTCTGGATCCTGCTTGATCTCTAATTACCTTTGACATCTTTGTGGCCTTCCTCTTTTCAATCTCTTCATGGGAACCTCCTATGAGACTATCCAAGTCGAACACTTGTTCTTCCTCTTCGACCACAACTACCCTTGTCAGTCTCTAGATCATATTCCTCTAGTAGAATCTCATCCTCATACTTGTCTACCACTAGTGTAGCTATCTATACCTTTCTGGATCCTGCTTGATCTCTAATTACCTTTGACATCTTTGTGGCCTTCCTCTTTTAAATCTCTTCATGGGAACCTCCTATGAGACTATCCAAGTCGAACACTTGTTCTTCCTCTTCGACCACAACTACCCTTGTCAGTCTTTCTTTTAGCCAATATAGAATATAATACTTTCTTTCCCTCACTTGTATTTCCTTAGGCAGAGGTCTATCTTCTCTGAAGGGTGATGTTGCTTCATCATCATTCCTTCTTTCTTGTTGTTCATTATCCCCAATCTGGAGAGATTGACTTGATGAATGCTGAGGTGTTTGTCATTTACCTTGTTTATCATTCTGCACCATGGATTCCATAGACTCATTAATCTCATACACTATTTGTCTTTGATCTTCTCTTTGAATTGTTTCTTTTTCATGCCTAAAAGATGTACTCAGTGGATGATCAAGATTTACTTTTTGCTTCTTCTTGTAAGGTTCTCTCTTCTTAGGTCTTTCCTTTCTCTTCGATCCCTTTGAATGAGAAGAATTATCACTCATACTTGCTTCTCCTTCCTCTATTCTTGTTTCCAGGGTGAATGTCATCGATGCATTCTTCTCTTTCAACTTTTGATGGTGTACGTCCACCCATCTGTGAGTGCAAGTTAAAATGGGATCCATCAATGCTCTTAAGTCTGCAACTTCGGGCTCGTTCCAATCTATCTTCACCTTTTTATCCTTCTTCTCATAGGAAGATTGGAGATATCTACCACTGTCCTAGGCTTGATCGGCTACTCTATAAACCTTACATTTCCAGATTAGATCCAAGGGTAATCTGGAATGCATCTTTCTTTTCACCTCTATATCATCCTGAATATTCATCTAGAAGTCTTCTACTTGAAACTCATGTTTGTGCTTCCTCCCAATTGTCTCTTCCATTTGACCATGAGGGTCAAAATTCTCCCTTGAGACAAAGGATGTGAATGAATATAGAGATAACTCCTTCTCTGCATCCTCCACGGCTTGAGAATTAGGACATACTTCAATTGAATTCCCTAGTAGAATGGGTATAGGGATTCCATTTCCATGCTTATGTCTTGATGCTCTAGCATAGGCTGCCAACTATCTGGTCACCTCAAGTAATATTATCCTATTTGTAGGAAACCTTGGTAACATATGGGGAGGTGAAGGGAATCCCTGGACCCTGATATAGGTGAATTTTGGAAACTGAATGAACCATGAGCCATGCTTCTTCACGAGTTCTTGTGCCTCCGGAGATAATCAGTGATGAATCCCTCCTTGCAATGGCTTGGTGATATACATCATGAAGGTGTCATTGATTAGCTTGTAGTCATTCCTTGGTAGATGATGTAGTTGAACATAATAATCACAAACTTATTTCTCTGGGTCCTCTCCCAACAACTCCTCTGTGTGGTAGCCCTGCATACTCAAAAATTCTGACTAAGGAATATATAACATATGACCTCATGTGAAATGACTTGGTAGGGGCTAGCCTCCTCAACTGCATGTCTAGGTTATTACTAATGATTCTAGACCAATTGA